>NC_030677.2:164430693-164749027 GCF_000004195.4 Xenopus tropicalis
TGAAATCACTTATCCAGAAACCCAATATCCAAAAAGTTCCAAATTCCAGGAAGGCCAGCTCCCATAGACTCTATTTTAATCAAATAATTACGATTTTTAAAAATGATTTACTTTTTCTCTGTAATAAAACAGTACCTTGTACTTTATAGCTGCACAAATCCATATTGGAGGCAAAACAATACCATTGGGTTTATTTAATGTTTAAATGATCTTTAGTAGCCTTAAGGTATGATGATCCAATGTTCTGAAAGATCCCTTATCCGGAGCATTCCGAATAATAGCTCCCATACCTGTAATGCAAAACAACAAATAAAGATCAATTGGTAAGACAGTACAGTAAGGGTGAAACCCCTTAAAGTGGCATTTCATCTTTAATGAACCTTTAGGGGCCCATTTATCATACACGGGGGAAAAAGACATGATGGATACACGCCAAATTTTCACGCATTATATTTGGCTGCTTTCTTTTGCTCTGGATTTTTACACAGAGGTACGTGATTGCTGAAAATGAATACATAGCTTGATAAGTATGTCGTTTTCTATACTGTGATGTGTGATGTATTTGGTCACATTTTTTTACACAGATATATGGTAAATAGGCCTCTTAGTATTTTTTTAAATAGGGCCACATATAAAATACTAAATCTTAAGTTAAACGTGAGCTTCCCCTTTAACAGTTTTCACCCTCGCTGTGCTATTATAAAGATGAGAAAATCCCCAGTATTTTGTATGAAAAGCATTTGCTATTAAGCATCTGCAGAAGAGCGCAACATGCTGCATGTTCCTCTGCTCCACAAAAACTGGCTTTGTTATTAGACATACCACAGACTTTAAAGTACTTCAAACACCACTATTTTTATTATTCCTTTGTTGAGAAGTTTTAACCTTCAGTAAGACTGCAGGTTACATAAGGCGGGGAAAAAATCCTATAAATAAACCACAGCAGAGCCTTTCAACATTCTACCTACTGTGCCGCAGAGAAGAAAAAATCTTACAGCAAAATGAGGACAGTGCTGCTGCTGCCTGTCAAATGATATGCTTACGTGTAAGGGAAATAAATTATTGCAGGAGCTCGGAGAGGGAGCGAGATCCTCACTTTAAAGTTCATTTCTAAGCCTTTCACTTACAGTTATTTACAGCATCTGAATTTTCTGAAAATTAGTTTGATTTATGAGGAATTTGTGCTGGAAAAAAAGACATTTTTAACTTCTTACTAGAAACCACAGAGCATGGCTACATAGAATCAAGGGGAGGGGGGGGGAGAGTCTTGTTTGTTTAATAGGCTTAAAACATGGTTACCCCTCCCTTCATTAAATATATAACCATATAGAACTATAACCCTTGATATCATTCATTCACCCACTTGTACCTAACCATTCCAAAATATATTATCGTTATATTATCATTTGCTCCCACATATGCAAGCCTAGTGATGGGTTGGTGGGAGCGGCCCTACTTCTATTTACACATTGATGATTTAATATTCATTTGGACAGATAGTGAACAGAAGGCTATGGCATTTGTTACACACTGTAATAACAATTTTCTTAACTTGCACTTTACCAGTGAATTTGGTGCTAACAAAACTCCTTTTTCTTGATATTTCCTTGGAAGGTATGACTCAGGTCTGATAGAATTTCACATATACATACAAGCCATTTGCTAGAAACACTTTACTTAAGGTGACCACACACGTGGCGATTTGCGATCTTTCGTGCGACCAACGGTCGCACAAAAAATCGTACAATTAGCCACACACCATTCAGGGCTGAAACGGCAGATAAGGAGGTAGAAACAATAGGATTTCTACCTCCTTCTGCTGATTCAGAGCTGAAGGCAGATTTTGGTCAGACGCCTTCTATGGCGCCCGCTCAAAATCTTTTAACTGGCCCGATCGGCGAGTCGACCGATATCAGCAGCTTCCTGCGATATCGGTCGACTCGCCAACTTGCCATACACGCACCGAATATCGTACGAAACAAGGTTTCGTACAATATTATCGGTGTGTGTATGGCCAGCTTTACAAGTGATCCACATTTAAGTTTGAGGGACACACCAGTGGGGCGATTTTTGCACCTAAGACACATTTACTCCACATTTGCTTTCTAGAGTCAGGTAATGATTTTATTGAATAGACTTGTGTCTAGGAGAACAAGCAGTGGGAACTAGAGGAAATATCTAGAGAAATACAGAAATATAGATGGTAATAATAGCACTTTTTCATTACAATGTTGAGCAAGCAATCAGTTAAAATTAGAAATAATAATGATTAGAGATATTGAAGTTGGAAGGTTCTTAAGAATGGGAAATTTGTGTTTAAATGTTGGCAATACATCACATCTGATATTTCCCCCAGCCTTTATTCCTGGAGCAAAGTAAAAGGGAAAGCAGCACAGTGGTTTGCTCCCAGGATATGTTACAAATGCAGGAAGAAGAGATGTAAAGTCTGTAACTTCTTACTTACACAAGTTACCTTTAAAAGTAGTTGTGTTACTGCAGCTGTAAACAGTTTGCTGGTAGAACTAACAGGTCATTGAGGGACAGATTAAAAGAGCATGCGGTTGCAGTAGATTTGAGCCTGCCCAGCTTGTACCCAGAACCAATCTTGCCAGTAATGTCTGTTCCCCAGTGCTAGCATCCTCCATAGTCCTAAATAAACCTATCCTAATGCCTATTGGTCCTGACAGTCTAATTAGACAATCCCTAAGACCCCAACCCTCACACTTTAATGTACCTGCTGCTATTTAATGTAATGTTCTCTGTGGGAAATCTATTATGCCTTGAATTAATGTGGGTGTCTTCAGCTAGGCATATGTGTCCTATGTGTTTACTTTTCTCCACAGTTATCTAACATTTCTTTTCTTTGATCTAGAAGTTTGTTAATCAGGACTGTTCCTGATCTGATGGTAACAGTGGTAACAGTGGTTTGAAAGCAGGACATGGCAAAGGAAATGGCTCCAGCCACAATATAGAATCAATGCTCCATCAGTTCTGCTTTCAGATAGGTAACAGTAAAGAAGGAATGCGGGCTTAAACCGTTAGCAAAACCATATCCTCCGAAACAAAGATCCAATCAGGTCTAGTCTGGAAGTCAGGTCTCATGTTGCCTGACCTAAGATTAAGGACCCGTAAGGTCGAAAACACAACGCAATGTCAGACCTGACTTTACTCTGATCACCTAAATGTTTTTAATAGCCATAAATAAAATGGTCTTTTAACTACATCTTTGGGACTTAAAATAACAGGATGCAAGTTCCAAAACTTAATGCAAAAGAAATGGACAATACTTCTTTCTTCAAATATAAATTGATTGTCACGATATCAATAATTTATAATTATATCTACAATGACCCAAGAAACACAGAAAAATGCATAAAGATAATGCAGAAATAAATATATAGATTTTTGTATGCATTAGTTTTTTTCTTCTAAGTTCCGATTGGTTGTTGTACCTTTATAATTGCTTTTCCTTTATTGCGTATGTAGCCTATGACTAAATGCCATGCAGCACAAACTTGTAAGGCTTTAAAGGACATGTAATGAAATAAAGAGATTTTTTACTGCTCGTGTTTGATGATATTTAATTCACTGACCATTTCTTGCCAATTACAGCATTGCCAGGGTTCTTATCTTCTAGCTAACCTTCCCCTGATGAGCAGCTTCTTCTGTACATACAGTGCCAGGCAAGGAGATGCAAAGGAAAAGAAATTATTGATTTCCAACAATTTAATAACGAACCTGTACTTGTTCCCTTGCTAAACAAAGGCTGACAAGTGTGATATATCTACTATTTGCACAATTAGTTTAGGGATGACTGAGGTCAGTTGCAATTTAGTTCAATGCATACAAACTGAGTGAGATTTTAGACTCTAGCACTTTTGCAATTGCTCATGTTTTGGCTGTTGTGAGAGTTATAATTAACTGACAAACAATTTTATCTTGCAACATTTGGAATACTAGGAGACTTGCTGTTTAAAAATGGAAATATATCTGCAGCTGCATAACAGCTATTAAACATACTTCTCCTGCTCTTGTTTTACAGATGGTGCTAAGTTTGACATCTAAAATACATAAAACACTCAAACTCCTTAATAATTTCTGCAATGTTAAAAGCAAAGCAGCAATATTTACTAGTACTGTTCATATATATACTACTTGTAAGTGCTTTAATTGCAGTTATATCATTAATATCTCCTGTAAAAAGAGATAGTATTAAAACATTGGATAGCAATTGCATGAGTTATTTCATTTTGACTTCCTAGATGTTAGTACAGGCTACATGATAAACCAGAAACCTTTATAGTGCTACAATTGAGCCTCTAAAGATGGAGTTTGTAAATGTATCAGTCACTTGGTTTGCAAAATCAGGCGGAGCCATCATCTGCAAAAAGTAGTGTAAGTGAACTGATGAGGATCTGAGAAGGGCTACCAAATCATCATCACTGTCATTAGACATTAGAAAATAGGAACCTATGGGATGACAACAATCAACGTGCACAGTATACAAATATTCAAGATCAATATAAATTAGGTAAGTCACCATGTTAAAATGCGTGCATTACTTGTGTTTGCCATTCATTCTGCTTGTACAACATGAATGTATGTCTTTATTTATATCTCTACAACGTGCAATTCTAATGCCATTAGTATTGAATTTTGTATTATCGCCGAGGCAACAGAAAGAGCATTGTTGTATCTTTGTACAGTAGTTGGAGCAGGGAGTTAAGTACCTTATATTCTCAATTTTGTCTTGGGTTTTAATTACAGGGGGCATTCTTTGCTCTGCATTGAGTTGTTTCCTTTGCTATGACAAATACCAATAAATGAAAATGTATAATCAGCCCATAGGGGTTATTTATAACCCAAAATGCAGTTTTAGTCGCAGAGAATGGCCAGCGTCATTGCATAAATGTATGCCAGTCATTAAAGGCACTCTAAAGCATAGTTGTCCTGTGCGCCATTTGTTTTGAAATCGAGTGCAGGTATGCCTATTAACACAAGGGGAGCCCTAGAGTTACTGCCAAAGGTTTCTAGTTGCTCCAGGGATCCCTTAGCAGCATCATTAGAAACAGTCAACCTTCAAATAAATTGTGTGCGGGTGTCATCTTCATGCCGAATGCCAGAAATGACAAAATCCCAACAATGAGAATTTTCACAAACAAATGCTCACTGTAAAGCATTCATCCTAACTCTATTTTATGCAACTGTGTCAAGCACATGGCCCCCTCAAGGTCAGAATGACCTGGAATTATGAGGGAAATGGGGCACTTCAAATTGCATCCCAAATTGCACTTTGCACACTGCGATTGCTGTCAGAAATGAGCCCTTGTACCCATTTGTTTTTGTTTTCCCTCTGTATTAAAGAAAAAAATCTTAAAACTAATGAATGTAAATTTGCTTTAAGTGCTCTTTTGGGACACATTTTCCATTTACATTCATCATATCATTTTTGTCTAGTTTTAAAGATAATGGTAACAAAAGGACACAACAGCAGAAAAAGAAGAGAAAATACTTCTGATGTTTCTCTGCAAAAGGACATGAATGTCAGATGAATCTTCTCTGCTCTTTTGCAAGCATGGCAGCATCAGAAGATGTTGTTTCAGTTTCATTATCTTAGCAGGGTCAAAACTTAAAGTTATATATCTTGAAAACTCATTTATTTTGAGGTTTATTTTAATGTAATTTATCATAAACTTTTTCTATTCTATCTCTCTCCAAAGTGAAACTTAAAGAATAAGTAAACCTTTTTTTTCTATCAGTAAAATTACTCTAAACAGCCTCCAGAATTACCTACCTTTGTCCCAGCATTCTCTCTGACCTGGTTCCTCAGTTAGAAGTTGATCGTTTTTCTTTGCTTCCTTGTGCAGAGGGAAGCCCCGCCCCCACTTCCTGTTCAGGTCTCTCATAAAAAAAAATACCCTGCTAATGCACAGACTGGCTCCTGCTGCCTCCAGGCATGCGCTGAAGGCTCTCCAGGTTGACTACAGGTAGTCGAATTGAAGAGAGAACTGAACAGGAAGTGGCGGTGGGGCTTCGCTTCTAACTGTGAAACCAGGTCAGAGAGAATGCTGGGACAAAGGTAGGTAATTCTGAAGGCTGTTTAGAGTAATTTTACTGATAGAAAAAAAAAGGTTTACTTATTCTTTAAATTAATGTCTGATTGCTAGGGTCAGCATCTAAAATTGGAATACCCTGCAAGATATCACAATGGAACAAATCTTCCCAGGCCATGCTTGGATCAGAGCAACATATAAAGAATACACTTAGAGGCACATTTACTAAGCAATTTTGAGATTTTCTTATATTTTTGAGATTTCCGAAAGGGTTTTCGCCAGTACACAATTTTTCCGATATTGTTTCTCAAAAAATTTTCCCCAAAAGTTTAGTTTAGTTAATATTTTTTGGCAAAAAAAATTTCGGCAGGTTTAATTTGTTGAGTACCATTGAGTCCTCTGGAGGCTTAGAATAGTAGAGGAATAGAATAGACAGTGAAAATCTGTCCTGGACACATTTTCAAGAGGAAGTTAATCAGATCATTGTTTTCTATTTCACCCATTTTTAAGGGGAAGTTAATCCCATTGTTGTTTTCTAATTCACCCAGTTTCAAGTGAAACTTAAACACATTATTTTTCCAAGAATAAGTGCCAATGCTCCTAAAATAGCTGCTGGAGCAATTCCTGTTTGGGAAAAATAGAAAGGATTCATGGAAACACATTTTTCGAGTTTTAACAATACTTTCCGCTCCAAAAATTTGCAATTTTCGTATGTAAACTCGAAATTTTCTTACAACTGATAACAGCATTATCGTGACATTTTATAAATACAAAAATAATCAAGTTTAATTTGAATTTATACCATGTTGGGTTTATACAACTTTGAGGCTGCATTATTTGCTCTAAATCTAGTTTACACTTAACTATTATATGCTGTTTGAAAACTTCTGAATGGCTATCGGTAACTAGACCTGGGCACCATACAGTTTTGGACACCATCTTTCAATACTCAAAACAATGGCTCCCTGGTTGTAGGGGTCACAAAGTAACCCATACTCTAACGATAGCTGCTCTGAAGGGATACTCTAACACTTAGGGGCACATTTACTAACCCACGAATCCGAATTGGAAAAATTCCGATTGGAAAACGAACATTTTGCGACTTTTTCGTATTTTTGCGATTTTTTCTGCGCCTTTACGACTTTTCGGAAATTGTCGCGACTTTTTCCTTACCAATACGATTTGCGCAAAAAAACGCGAGTTTTTCGTAGCCATTACGATGCGCTCTTATCTTGTCGCGACTTTTTCGTATTGAGCGCTCGTAAGCGGCGGGCGAAACTTTCAGACTTAGCATGATTTTGGAAGCCTCCCATAGGACTCAATGGCACCCTGCAGCTCCAACCTGGCCCAAGAAAAGTCACCATACTGAAGTTTGAATGAATCCGAAACTTTCGTACTCGGCGCGAAGGCTACGAAAAAGTCGCGACTTTTCCCGCAAGTAGTAACGCTACGAAAAAATGGTCAGATTTTGTGCAACATTCGGAATGGCAACGAAAAAGTCGCGACAATTTTCCGAAAAATCGCCAAATACCGATCATTACGAAAAAAACGCAATCGGACACATTCGGCCCGTTCGTGGGTTAGTAAATGTACCCCTTAGCATGACATAACCATAACTTCATGCAAGCTCTTGTATTTTCCTTATACCCTCATCATAGTGGATCCTCTGTCAGCTACTTTGCTACTCATTCAAGTAATATTCAGTTAATAAACTGTTGTGGCACTTATGTCATGCTTTGCTCAAATGAATTGCCCCCTTATGTAAATGGCCCACACTTGGATTTGCTGCCATCAGCTCAAACCGATATGTCTGTTTTTAGCTGCCTCTCGCTTTATGGCCACTCGTCGAATATTGTGAATTCCTACTGACGGATAAACACTGTGACCAAAATCTGCTAAACATAAGGCATAATAATCATTAATGTGCTTGTAGATGCTACTCATGTTTCTCGTATGTACGACTGATAACACACAAAAAGTCAGCTGCAGCATTAACCACTGAAGTGGGAAATGTAATTGCCCTTAATTTAATGGTATGCTTCGGCAGAGCACTAGCAATTAACACATGCATGCAGAAAATTCACTGTTATAGACTTTGCCTGCATGGAAATTGCAGCGGGTAGACAAATTTACCAGTCTGAAAAACACATAATCAGAACAGTCTCTTCTGTGCTGCTAATGTGACAGATGGATCTAGCATTAAAACATATGGTGGACTCCCCTGATGGAATTTAGAGAAACAAAAGAATTCTACTTCTGCATGATAGTGTGCATACACATTGCGTAGCTTAGGGGAATGGCGGCCTGTTCTTGCTAAGCAGATTTTGACATTAAAGGCTTTCTATAATTTTCTATTGTTTTGTACTTTACTAATGAAAATATTAAATATTGTGGTGAATGTATTTTTGTTTCCCCATGTTTTTTCTAGATTCTTTGTCTGTTAAAGGAAAACTATACCTTCAGAAAGAATACCTGACCAATAGATTATCAAATAAAGTGGCCTATTAAAAAACTTTACCAAACTGGAATATTTATCAGTTAATATTGCCATTTTACATCTTTTCCCTTAAAGAGATGCTGACACCAGAAATTAAACCTTTTTTTACATCAATCATAACATTGTCTTTGCATGACCTTCATTTTTGCCATAAAAGTATTTGTCCAATGCTTTTATATTACATGTCTAATCCCCTATGTTCCCCAATAAGGGGGCTGCCATATTTGTCCAGCAGGAGGCTGTTACCATTAGAAGCTATAACTGACAGGCTGAGAAGTGACAGTCAGGTTTGCAAAACAGTCAGGTTTAGGAACTTCAAGTAAAAATTATTTACAAAAGCAGCCCTAACAGTGAAAATCAATCAACATGGCCTATAGGTAACTTTTTATGTACATTCATATCTAGAGGAGTCATTTTTTAGTGTCAGTATCACTTTAAACCACCATTTAGTGAGGAACTGTGTGCCCCCTCCAATATCAGAATAGCACTCAATAGTAAGCCAAGTCTGGCTTGGGACTCCTCCAGTTACATGGGAGTAGGAGAAACAATAGGTTACCTGAAAGCAGTTCTAATGTGTAGTGCTAGCTATAGTGTAATTTAGAAATAAAAAGTATACCATAAAATCAGGACAGAATCCCTTGAAAATTGCAATTTTCTATTTAGAATTACACCATGGCACATGCTACTAAAAAAGTATATTTTTATGAAAATTGTTTATTTAGATAAAATTGGGTTTTACATTGGAGCTTTTTTATGCAATATATTTTTATAGAGACCTACATTGTTTGGGGGTATAATTTTACTTTAGTTATACAGTTATACAGTTTTACAGTTAGTAATACTTTATTTATTTAGACTTATATTGTCAGTCACTCTAATGACATTAGGAAAGGAGAACAAAACATTTCAGTAATGCCATTATAAGGCAACTGCCTAAATTCTCCCAGACTGTACATACATACATATACCATATAACACTGACATATTATCCATACACAAACACAGTTATGCAGAAACATTTTAGTATATCCAAAATAACTCCTTAGCCTAAAGCAGACAAAATGAGCCATATATATGTATGTGCCTGATATGTACATGACCCTTATGTTATATTAAGATGACTCATGTCTAGTGATGAGTTAAATTTAAATTTGTTAAATGAAAACATTTTTTCAAAAGTTACAGTCACACCATGGAACAGCAAGAGATTTGGGGCATGATTTAGTTATTAGTTAGGTTAAAGTTAGGGATAAGTTTGGTTAAATAATAATTGGTAAGTTCCTTTTACCGTTTGTGTTTATGTTCCATTGCAACTTTAACTTGTCTCTTATGGCACACTGCAATGGTGGGTACTTGCTGGCACAGTTATGTCCTATACTTTCTATAATGAATAATTATACCTCTCAGATCCAGTCTTCTGTAAGGTCATCCTGTAAATGTAATTTATGTTCTGTAATGCAATTTCTCATCAGTGCAAAGAGATATATGCATGAAGTATAGTGTCCTAGAGGGCTAATAAAGCCACCTAAGAAATGTGCTTGTTACAGTCCTACAAGGAAACACAGTTCAAACAAAGTACCAGGGGACAATGTATGAAGTCTGCCCCAAGGAATTTACCACTAGATACTTTAGTGCAAAACCAAAGGGTCTTTATTAGTTATATAATTTAAAAATCACATAACATATGTACCAGATTAAAACACTCCATCCACACTGCATTAATAACCCAGAAGTATTTCCCTAATATTCATTTATTTTTAATTTTTCACAGTGCTCTTCTAAACACTGATGCAGTTTATTGCAGTTTATTTTGCTGCTAGTTTTCAAGCTATTACCACGGAGCTTTATGTAAGGTGACTCTTCTCTGCTATTTTTTTAAGCAGACAAAAGAGAGGGGATTGGCCAGTACACATTCCCTGGTCCCCTGGTTCACTGATACTTTGATATCTGTGGAGCTGAATATATCTTCAGAAACAGAGATCTTTTTAGTTAGAAATTTATGATCACTTTGATCTAGCTGAGGCTACCAAGAGCTGAAGTGCATTACTCAGGAACTGATTCCATCAGTATTGCTGCCCTTTTAAGGGTGATGCATATTGCATGTATCTCCTATATGATTACACATATTGTAGAATTAGTTAAACTTGCACAATGCAATTTTCATAAGTCTCTTTATGGCAAATTCTAGCTTTTATAATAAACTGTACCGGCCTGTTATAACGTCAGAAGGAACCCAAAATCCTAACCGAGTGCTAGGAACATGGACTGATGTGCTTTTCTGTCAATATATACAGGTCCTTTTCAAAAAATTAGCATATTGTGATAAAGTTCATTATTTTCTGTAATGTACTGATAAACATTAAACTTTCATATATTTTAGATTCATTACACACAACTGAAGTAGTTCAAGCCTTTTCTTGTTTTAATATTGATGATTGTGGCATACAGCTCATGAAAACCCAAAATTCCTATCTCAAAAAATTAGCATATTTCATCCGCCCAATAAAAGAAAAGTGTTTTTAATACAAAAAAAGTCAACCTTCAAATAATTATGTTCAGTTATGCACTCAATACTTGGTCGGAAATCCTTTTGCAGAAATGACTGCTTCAATGTGGCGTGGCATGAAGGCAATCAGCCTGTGGCACTGCTCAGGTGTTATGGAGGCCCAGGATGCTTCGATAGCGGCCTTAAGCTCATCCAGAGTGTTGGGTCTTGTGTCTCTCAACTTTCTCTTCACAATATCCCACAGATTCTCTATGGGGTTCAGGTCAGGAGAGTTGGCAGGCCAATTGAGCACAGTAATACCATGGTCAGTAAACCATTTACCAGTGGTTTTGGCACTGTGAGCAGGTGCCAGGTCATGCTGAAAAATGAAATCTTCATCTCCATAAAGCTTTTCAGCAGATGGAAGCATGAAGTGCTCCAAAATCTCCTGATAGCTAGCTGCATTGACCCTGCCCTTGATAAAACACAGTGGACCAACACCAGCAGCTGACATGGCACCCCAGACCATCACTGACTGTGGGTACTTGACACTGGACTTCAGGCATTTTGGCATTTCCCTCTCCCCAGTCTTCCTCCAGACTCTGGCACCTTGATTTCCGAATGACATACTTTGGACCACTGAGCAACAGTCCAGTGCTGCTTCTCTGTAGCCCAGGTCAGGCGCTTCTGCCGCTGTTTCTGGTTCAAAAGTGGCTTGACCTGGGGAATGCAGCACCTGTAGCCCATTTCCTGCACACGCCTGTACACGGTGGCTCTGGATGTTTCTACTCCAGACTCAGTCCACTGCTTCCGCAGGTCCCCCAAGGTCAGGAATCGGTCCTTCTCCACAATTTTCCTCAGGGCCCAGTCACCTCTTCTCGTTGTGCAGCGTTTTCTGCCACACTTTTTCCTTCCCACAGACTTCCCACTGAGGTGCCTTGATACAGCACTCTGGGAACAGCCTATTTGTTCAGAAATTTATTTTTGTGTCTTACCCTCTTGCTTGAGGGTGTCAATGATGGTCTTCTGGACAGCAGTCAGGTCGGCAGTCTTACCCATGATTGCGGTTTTGAGTAATGAACCAGGCTGGGAGTTTTTAAAAGCCTCAGGAATCTTTTGCAGGTTTTTAGAGTTAATTTGTTGATTCAGATGATTAGGTTAATAGCTCGTTTAGAGAACCTTTTCATGATATGCTAATTTTTTGAGATAGGAATTTTGGGTTTTCATGAGCTGTATGCCACAATCATCAATATTAAAACAAGAAAAGGCTTGAACTACTTCAGTTGTGTGTAATGAATCTAAAATATATGAAAGTCTAATGTTTATCAGTACATTACAGAAAATAATGAACTTTATCACAATATGCTAATTTTTTGAAAAGGACCTGTATATATATATACTGTATATATATATAGTACCCATATTGCAGTTTGCTGTGCTCTGCAATACCTCTGCTCTATATGAACAGACAGGTTCCTAGTTCAATGCTTTGTGCTTTGTAATGATTAGGGTCTGCAGCTCTTACTAACATGGCCACTGGTGTCCCATCAGCCTGCTTTGTGTCTGCTTTGTGTGTTGTGTTTCTGATTGCTGTATTTCCAACTCCTAATTCTTCCCTTTGTTTATCTGGTTTTAACCACGTCTATCCGAATACGTTATGCTGTCCTTACTGGTTCCTTCCCTCAGTTCTACATTTGGCTGCCTCCTTTGCCTCAGAGAGAGTCTCTGGATTCTCATTTAGTAAAACCTGGTGGCACCCAAGGAACTGAGGGCCAAAAGCCAGTGTCAGCTGTTATAGGCAGAAAAGCATGCCTTGACTGGAATCCAGTTATGCCCCAGTGGTTTGGCTTTGCCTTACGTCACACATGAACACATACATATGAGCAGGTATTTAATATAGATATAGGCAAAGGAAATAGGAATGTAGTAAAAAAACAAAAAAAGGGCTGGGTTAATAAAGGTTTAGGCTGTCAAGGCATAAAGCAGCAAACAATCATAGGGTGAAGTATAGGACAGGCAGATGACAAACATAGTCAAAGATATATGACACACTCAGTATTAAAAAGGCAGCATATGCACACTGAGAACAGAAGCGAAGAAGAAAAAACATTGGAAACAGAAATAAGTGCTCCAAGATTATGAACAAATGAGACTTATATACCCCATGTCTTTATGTGATATATAGCACCAATATTGCATATAGTAATTGTAGTATGTGGTGTTAGAGACACGAAAAGGACAAGACTGGCACACCTATTATCTTTACTATTTAAAAAATAACTTTTACTTATACTAGTTAAAATTAATAAATTAAAACCGACAGAAAAGTGAGGAAAAGTTTTAAAATGTTCAGAATCACAACTTGTTTATCCGGTATACGAGGCATTAATATTTAATATTACTATAAATATTAATGCCTCGTATACCGGATAAACACTGAGGCAGTAAACGTGAATGCGACTTTCATATGTATCATATTGCACACTTGCAGGAGTAAGTCTTATCACTAGTGATGAGCGAATCTGTTCCGTTTCGCTTCGCCGAAAAATTCGCGAATCTTTGAAAAGATCCGCGAAACGGCGAAAAATTCGCAAAACGGCGAAAATGTCGTGCGACAAAAAAAATTGTCGCCCGCAGCTATTATTTTGTCGCGCGGCTATTGTTTCGTCTCCCGCGGCTATTGTTTCGTCGCGCGGCTATTATTTCGTCGCGCGGCTCTTGTTTCGTCGCGCGGCTCTTGTTTCGTCGCCCGCGGCTCTTGTTTCGTCGCGCGGCTCTTGTTTCGTCGCGCGGCTCTTGTTTCGTCGCGCGGCTCTTGTTTCGTCGCGCGGCTATTGTTTCGTCGCGCGGCTATTGTTTTGTCGCCCGCAGCTATTATTTTGTCGCACGGCTATTGTTTCGTCGCCCGCAGCTCTTGTTTCGTTGCGCGGCTATTGTTTCGTCGCGCGGCTCTTGTTTCGTCGCCCGCGGCTATTATTTTGTCGCGCGCTATTGTTTCGTCGCCCGCGGCTATTATTTTGTCGCCCGCGACTATTCTTTTTTTTTACGCCGGCGACAATTTTTGGACGTGCGGCGAATTTTTCCGCGGCGAAATTTTTCATCCGTTTCGCAAAACAATCCGCCAATGGTGAAACGCGGAAATTCGCCGCGAATCCATGCCTGGCGAAACTTTTCGCCCATCACTACTTATCACTCTTGTGTGAAAGATGTGAATAGCAATAAGTGGATACCGATTATAATCGTATTGAGGTAGTGAATACGTACGTGACCCTCACATGTATTTCTTCGAGTATCTGCGATTAATTAAATAATTGTTAACAAACCTACTAATAGCACTAGTATAATCAGTGACTCTGCCCGTTTGAAAGGAAGGTGCGGAAGTTGTCATAAGCGCATATTTCTGTTCATTTGTAATAGAAATACAGATCACTGAAGTTATGGGCAACTTGTGGCTAAAAACATACCACAAGGGATAATTAGCGATTATTACTCTACTAAGCTAAATAGCCAGTTCTAATTTATAACTGGACTACTATAACATATGATTAAGGAACTTGTAAGAGTTGTGTTAAGCAATCTATGCGCATCTGCCGTTGCATTATTATAAGTGCTTCACATGTCCTCGAGCCGCACCAGGCTTCTATACACATGATTCTGTAAATAGAATACAAACTGTGACCTAAAACTTGGTGAGGCATTAGTACTAAATACAGCGAGTCTCCAGTCAGGAGATTTAGTTTGTGCAAGGGTATCAGATTGACATCTACCTGTGCATAAAGTAAGATACTTACCTGATCCTCTGCAGAGAGTAAACGTGGATTAAATAAATATAGTCCAACACTTACCTGATCCCTTGTAAGAAGTAAAATAAGGGTTAATAAACTACACAACACATGAATGTTGAATTAAAGTTTATTTAATGGATGTTGTGTTTATTTCTGATTCCTCTACGCAAAAATTACTATTACGTATCTGAATGAAAGGATCACGACTTCCTTTGGTAATTTTATTACGCAGACCAACCACAGTGTTGATACATTTGAAACTAAGTATAACAAGTTAAAGACACTTGACAAGTAACAATTTTCAGGAGGGTAAGAGCTAGAATTGAAACAGTTTCAAGTTGTGATTCTGAACATTTTAAAACTTTTCCTCACTTTTCTGTCGGTTTTAATTTATTAATTTTAACTAGTATAAGTAAAAGTTATTTTTTAAATAGTAAAGATAATAGGTGTGCCAGTCTTGTCCTTTTCGTGTCTCTAACACGACATACTACAATTGCTAATTTTTAATACTGAGCACCCTAATACACACTACTGTAGTGCGAGGTTTTCCTACTTTGTACACAATATTGCATATAGTGTCAATTAAAGAAGCAGCCACCAATGTGGACAAATTTGATCCCTGTTTTCCCATCATTGTTCTTGTTATTATGCAATAAAAGCTATACATGATGCAAAACTGCTTATTGTAAATCTATTATGTTTTTACAGTCACTGACATTTTGTGGTTATGTTGTACAGAAATATATAGAGCTACTGAGGAATATACAGTTCAAGACTATACTAAACACACCTATTGTGATGAAGGGACCTGCCCTAGGGTTATGTGCCATGAAATAATTCAGTGTTTAAGTGTACTTTCATCTGTCTACAATGACATACTACCAAGCCAAGTATCTACTTGTTGTCACTTTTCAGTACCATAAAAATTCTTATGTTGAGAAAATAAAGCTGCATGTCTACTGCTTTCTTTCAGAGCATCAACAGTGCCAGCTGTTATTTGTACATAAAGCAAACAAAGCAGGAACAGTTAAGTCCATGAAACAGAATTGTTTGATCATTGTCTCTCTGCAAAGTTCAGGATATGACACATTATTAGCAAAGAGCTGTTCTTTCTCCTAATACAGTTGCTGGGCACCTCACATTTCATAGGGGTAGTTCACCTTTAGGTTAACTTTTAGTATGTTATAGATTGCCCTATTTCTAACACCTTTGCATTTGGTCTTTAATATTTATTTTTTACACATTTTAGATTGTTTGTCTTTGTCCTACACCTCTTTCTATCTTTTAAATGAGACCTACATATCACGTCTTTATGTCATATATAGTGCCAATATTGCATATTGTGTCAATAAAAGAAGCATTTATGCCATTTCATTGTTTACATAAGCTTTTATAGTGTACATAAATGACTCAAATTGTATATATTGCTCTAGTTTATTTGTTCAGTGAATACTTTTCAAAATAATATATTAAATTGCTATACTTTGAAATTAAATTAAATATAACCAGGTGTACTTTGTGATGTAACATAAATGGCATATTTTTAAATGACTGTTGTAATTATATATTAGTTAAAGGGGATATATAGCATACATTTTTACAATGCACTCAACCATGTAAAATAGAAGTGCTTTTATTTTAATACCTTTGAGTTCAAATATGGCCATAACAGCTTGAAAACTGTGCTCTACCCAGACCTTATGCCAGCTTCCGGTTTAGACTCTTCAGTATATTGCTCAGAGCCACCAGCCCTCATAGACTTCTATGACACCCTCACCTACTTAAAGTGAAGTGGGTGGAGCTTGGCGATGTCGCTCCTCCCCCCCATCCCCCCTGGCAGCAGCACAAGCAGAGAGACACAGAAGGAGGGAGGGGTTTTCCCTGCTGCTGCTGAGTAAAGCCTGTCAGTCAGTGCTGTGACCACTTCCTGTGGGAGACTGAAGCCACTCCCATGTCTCATTTTGCTCTGGCTTCAGACTTGAGTGGTTGTCTCTGCAGCTCTCATATAATGGCAGTTTTAGGAGGTAAAATGCTTTCAAAACATCTTTCTTTCTGCATCATTTCCCATTTTGAGGGAGGATGAATATTATAACTGAATATGAACTTTATATAAAATGTCTCCTATAGAAAATTGGTTTTGCATTGATGTATGCAGAAATAACCTTTGTAGGGAAAGTCTTTGTACATTGCACATTGGTTATTTTTTTAGTCCTTGCAGGATTGTATGAGTAAAATTCTTAGGTTGCATTATTACGTTTATTAGCTCTCTAGGGTCCATAGACTGCATACATGTGTCACTTTGCATAGATGACAAATGACATTACAGAATATAAATTACATTTACAGAATGAGATCATTCCACATAACTGTATGACAAGGGATGCCTCAATTGCCCTTCGCTTTCAACCATCCCTCTGAACCCCATTGTTACATACCTTAATGAAACACCAGGAGCCACAAATGGCCACAGCATTTATTCACATTTTATATTAAAATCCACAATTCCATAAGAGATCGCTACTATGCTCTGCTGTTCCTTACTGAAGACTTGGGATCAGCACTATGTCATTATATCCACCACTGAGTATTAGGCTGCCTCTACCTACAGAGAGGATGGCCCCAAACTCTTCTACCAGCAGAAGCTGCATCTCCCACCATGAGAGAAGTTCAGCAGCCCTGCTGCCGGTCCTGAATCTGCAGTGTCTCAATGATAGGAAATCCAAGCAGACTGTCACCTAGCACAAGCAGTAGTAGCGTCTGTATCTATCAACCCAGCGTGCAGTCACAGGAGAGAAGCTCCTTTCTCGCTCTTCTAAAATTTTCTGTGCAGTACTCTGGCACAACAAGCCCAACTGAAACCTTAGTTGGGTTCATCCCCACCATAACTATAACAATTTTTTATTAATTTCTAAAGCATAGAAGAAGAATGAAAAATATAAAAAACATTTTTTTGTAATGTCATTCAGGCCAAAACACAGTAGAACTACTTCTGCCCTAGGTACACAGCCTGAATGACAGTGTGTAGCCTCTCCAGGGGATAACAGGGCAGCTGGAATGTTGTCCAAATAACTAGATGGCTATCTGGCAGGTTCTGCATGGGTTAATAACATACAGATAGACAACTTGATGAAGCCGAGTAAAAATAGAGGTCAAACTCTGACAGCAGGCAGCTGAATCAAATAACTATATATGTAGAACTACCGTGCAATACGTAGTGTTAGTAAAGCAAAGCCCAGAAAAGTTACTGAATCAGGCTTTGCCCTTTTCCGACTGAGCTCCACCTCCAACTTTAGCTCTCTGTATACTCCAACTTTAGCTCTCTGTATACTCCAACTACAGCTCTCTGTATACTCCAACTATAGTTCTCTGTATACTCCAACTACAGCTCTCTGTATACTCCAACTACAGCTCTCTGTATACTCCAACTATAGTTCTCTGTATACTCCAACTACAGCTCTCTGTATACTCCAACTACAGCTCTTTGTATACTCCAACTACAGCTCTCTGTATACTCCAAATTCAGCTCTCTGTATACTCCAACTATAGTTCTCTGTATACTCCAACTACAGCTCTCTGTATACTCCAACTACAGCTCTCTGTATACTCCAACTATAGTTCTCTGTATACTCCAACTACAGCTCTCTGTATACTCCAACTATAGCTCTCTGTATACTCCAACTACAGCTCTCTGTATACTCCAACTACAGCTCTCTGTATACTCTAATGAGTTGCAGTAGCTGCAGCTCAGTGTCACAGCGTGGATTTCTATATAATGAGAGAGTACATTTTTGGGCCCAGGCTGATTTCCATGCTGCCTGAGTGACTACAGTGAAATTAACTGCTCTAAAACAGCAAGAGCTTAACAAGCAGCCTGCCCAAATAGATCTACCCCCAAAACTAGCAGTTTAGTGAGGAGTTAGTGTGTACTGTATATACTGCAGCTAATAACATTATATTACAGAGAGAGCTCTGCCTCATGTTTCTACCTACTCAGAAGATAGGAAGTGAACTGCTTCTCTCGTGACATCACATCCCTATCCTTCTCCATTCACAGCCCAGCTTTCCCCTACCTTGACTCCTTGCTTCTCAACCAATCACAGCTGCATCTGATTCTGCCAATCTTTAAACATAAACCAGTGTATTCTGGCTGTTGGTCATTCGGATCCCTTGTCATGCAGCCCCTGCGGTTATAGCTCCAGGGCTTTCCTGGACTTTAGCAAAGAAGAGGCAATGGACTGATAGTGGTACTATCTGCAGATCTCAATAACAAAAGGGTCTCCGTTTTTTTTGTCACCATCAAGTACCAACCATTGCTGTCTGCCATAAGAGACAGGGCCTTAAGGTTAAACCTCTACAGTCTAGGGAAGTCCCAGTAACTGTAAGCTATGCTCCTCAGTGATATGTTTTCCCTTTTTGGTCCAGGGCTGTTAAGACAAGTTTCTGTACATGTTTAATAGGTGGGAGTACTTGGCCCTTCCTTTTTTGGATAAATGCTGCTGGGGAGTCTGGAGTACAAGGCACCAGTAACAGTAAATAAGAATGCCCTAATGGAACAAAGCCCTCCTCGAAAGCTGGGAAACAAGGATTCCATGAAAAAGGTACTTAAGCAGTGATTGCACCTGTAGGGGCATATTTATTAACATTGGAAACAAATATTACCAGTGATGTTGCCTATAGCAACCAACCAGCAATTAGATTTGAATGGCCACCTACAAGTTAGAAAACAAAAGCAAAAATCTGATTAGTTGCTATGGGCAACATCACTGGGGATGTTTCTCTCCAGTGTTAATAAATACACCCCCTAGAAGTGTATTCTAGACAAACCAGATATAAAGAGAAGCACTGAGCAGGATTAGTAGATTGGAGGTCTCTTGAAAGTGAAGCGACCATAGTTTGGAAAAGGACTAAGGCTAGAACTTCTCCCTGTGTTTTATACTGGAGGAGATATGGACCAATTTAAGAACCTGAAAAAATAGGTCTCTTCAATTATGCCACTTTACTCTGACTGCAACCAATACATTTTTTTTTTACTATATTGTTCTACGTGAGTATCTCTGTGCGTTAAATAACTACAGCTTAACTAAAGATGATATATACATATATAGAGAGAGAATATAAATGTCATTATACTTATTATGTCAGTATTTTATTCAGTTTCACATTACACGGCAGCTTTGGAACCAGAGCAATTAGTATGAGAATTTAATCAGACCTGTAGCATCAGCTTATATGACAGGTCAACCACATTTTCTGGTTGATCATTTGCAACGGCCCCTAAGCTTAGTTTCTCAGGTCGCCCAGAGCACACTGAGCATGTGCAGTGTCACTGACACTTTTAGCCAAATCCAAGATGGGGAGCTCCCTAACACCCATAGACCCCACACAAACTCCTTAACACCCATAACACCAGCACCTATAGATTGCAATGTACTTTTTGCTTAAAAATAAGCCTAGAAAATAACCCCATAGACTCCAATGTATTTCACTTGGAAGAAGTCATCATAAAAAAAAGGCACTGTAAACTTTTTTGCAGTTCTACAAATTTATTGGTGGTTTTGAAAAATTTTCTGCCAAGCAAACTAGACAGATTTCCTTATCAATATTCATGTCAAGAAGCTCTGGCATCCTAATTTCCTGAAATTTGCAGTGTGAGATGTGTAGTTAAACAACTCCATTCCCTTCTTCAACATGCAAGGGCCCAGCTAAGAAACAGAAGGTAACCATGCTCTGCTTAATAGTAGTGTAGGGAACCATTGGGTTAACATGCCCCTATGGCTTTAAACCCTACCACCCTACCCTACCCATGTATCAATTTAGAGTTTGCTTTATGCCTTATTGGTTATTTGGGTTGACCACACTTCTTGCACTCTCATATAGTGTTTAGCAGGAGGGTGTGTCTTCCTCTTTGGCTGTCTCTGTGTCTCAGGTGAAGGTCCACTGAGCCAGGGATCACAACAAGGCCCCAGTAATTGGCCTAGAGTCACCATCTGCTCTAGAGAAGTCAGGGACAGGGACCCCGTGAACGAGGACCAGTTAGATAGTTACTCTTGTCGAGCACTTTCTAGGAAAGTTAGATAGAGAGGGAAGGAAGCAAGACCAGTTTCGGCTTCACCAAGGAAAGTAGCTGGAACTACCCTTCCATACAGGCAATGTTGCCTCAGCATAGGGCCACGGTTAAGACATAGGAGACAGGCAGTACCTAAACCCTGATCTACAGTCGGCTGTAGGACTCTTAAAGCTAGAGGTATTCAACCTGAGGACTGAGGTATCTATCCAGACTGCTTCCAAAAGGGTGCCAAGCTGACCAGGTGCATTAACCCTGCCCAGACTCTAAAGGAGGTGGGATAAACTGGTGCATCTTCTCTTTGCTGTCCTTGGGGAGTACTATCCTATACCATCTGTTTGTGAGTATATTGATTGTCTTTGACAATAAACCAGTTCTATTGTTCAACTGCAAGAACCTTCTGGCATCCATTATTGCTAAATTGCACTGCACACAGCTACAGTGGAGTTGTAGTTACACTACAACTCTGGTTCCACTGGTTACTTCCACTTAGCGAAGACCCATCCTGAAGCATTGAGTCGCATGTACCCCATGCTCTAAACCTATACTAGCCGTAGGGGTTACAGTAGCTAGAAACCTTAGTTTGGGCCAAGAAAGGTTTAAAACTGTGAGGCTGCAGTGATGTGCAGCTGTATGTGCTTGCCATTTCCCCATCAAAAAAGCATGCACCTCTGGGGTGCTGTCTTCTGTATTCAGCAGCCAGTGCCTTTGGTTGGGGCACTCACCCCTCTGACTTCAGGCGGGTACTTCAGTTACATTCTCACAACTCACAAAATAGCTTTCCTGACCCCAGCCTAGGGTGAATCAAGCAATGGCAGCCAACAGCAAAATATTTCCATGTTTTAAAATGGTTACAGACTGACGGGAGGAAAGTGTAAATCATCCTACTTTATGAACGGTTACCCACAAAGGAAAACACAGTGCCCTCTTGCCTGCTTGAAATCCAAAGTTAAAGTGATCCTGATGCCTGTGAACATTAAGCACTTTCCTGTAGCATTTTGAAAGGTGTCAGTATGCTGTGTTTTCCGTGACTTATAAATCAGGCTCTTGCACTACAGGGACTATTTCCTTATGAATTCAGTCAGACTGCTGCTGTTCCAAGAGAGGTTGTCTTGGGGAATGTAGTCTGTCCTATATCCTGGCTGGGGACAGGGCTGTGAGAGCAATGATATAGTTTGTGAAAGAAAGAGCTTTTGTTTTGCAGTAATGTATTTTGAGATTGATATAAAATTCTTTAATGCTTTGTAGAGCTTTTACCTTTCCCCAACCATGCTATCTTGTAGGCCAGTCCAAACCAAATGCATAAGAAGTGCTGTTTATATTAATAAGGTTATACCAAATCAGTTAAAGAAGGGAATGTTAGCATGTATAGTTATCACACCGTCCTCTTTTAAGTGGGTTTTGAACCTAAAGAGACCCACACAACACAGAAACCTTTAATGTAGCTATCACTGCAATATGTTTATTGAAAAAGGTATGAATAAATACCAATAAATACCAGTCATAAGAAAAAATTGTCACATGCAAGTAAAAATTGCGCATATTCTCTCCATTTGACATCTGACACAAATTCACAAATTTTCCGTCATTTCGCAAATTTTTCAGAAGTTTCGCAACTACAGGTATTTGTTCCTGTGTCCTCTGCGACTGATCCTTCCGGTGTTTCACCGAAGTGGAACGCAGTAACAAACACAGCCCTTTCTTTAAAATGTGTGGCTGTGATATTGAGTGGGTGTACGGCAGTGGGGGAGTGGCCAAAAAGTGAGTATAGCATATAATATTGTTGCATGGCACACTGTGCCTGCCACAGGCGCTTTCCCATCCCTGGATTTCACTTTGGAAATCCCTTAAGCTTACCCTAAATTGCCGAGACTATACTTTCCTGGAGCATTTGTTTTCTGTACCAGCAGCAGCCTGACAGAAACCAGAAACAAACGGATCTATGAAACTGAATAGTAATGAATGAAACTGCCCTGCTTCACCTAAAACTTTTCAAAATGCCAACCTTTTTTTTCTTATATTTTTTTTCTTGCCCCAAATGCATTGGTGTCAATGGTCGCTTTTCCATCAAAATAATATGCAGGGAGAAATTTTAGCACAGATTGCAAAACCAAGAATTCATATTGGGCAAAAACATTTACTTAGCTCTATAGCTAGATATTAAGGCAAGACTGGGATTTATAAAGGCAACAAACATTAAAGCCAATAGCTCAACATGTAGGCAGCATGAGTAGGTGAAATTAAAGCAAGGTGTCCATTAAACTGCACTGATACACTGTGTTGTTACAGCCACACACAGCACCATCCTGACTTAATTTCAGGTGATTTTTTTCCTGGCAAATGTGCAATAAACTTTATAAATTCAGTTATAACTACAGCTTTTTGTAAAGTCAACTTTGGCCTGTGCTTTAAAGCTGACAGTCTACTTGGGGAGCACTGTATTTTATTGTGCATTTACCAGGACAACTGAGCTTGCTGTAATTGGGAAGAGGAGGGTAGAGATGTAGCAAACCTCACAAAAAAAGTTCGCGAACCCGTTTGCGAACTTCTGCCAAAATGTGCGAACTTTTGCGAACTTTGCGAACCCCATAGACTTCAATGAGAAGGCGAACTTTAAAACCTAGAAAAGCCATTTCTGGCCAGAAAACTGATTTTAAAGTTGTTTAAAGGGTGCCACGACCTGGACAGTGGCATGCAGGAGGGGGATCAAGGGCAAAAATTTCTCTGAAAAATATGTTGTTGACACAGCGTTGCGTTTTGTGCTGTAAAGGGCAGAAATCACACTACATTTCTAAACTTGTGTAATAAACTGCTTTTACAAGGACTATTGGGTTACAGCAGATGAGATCAGCAGGACAGCTGTCCCCAGCAGCTACATACAGAGCAGTAGAAAGTAGATTACTAGTCAGCAAAGCTACCTAAACTGTCCCTCAAACCCCTGCACAGCTCTCTCCCTATGCTAACTCATCAAGCACACACAGGCAGAATGTAAAATGGCTGCTGGGCTTCGGTTTATATATGGAAGGGAGTGGTCCGGGGGTGGTCCAGGAGGGAGAGCTGCCTGATTGGCTGCCATGTATCTGCTGGCTCTGGGGTGAGAGGTCAAAATTTGGCTTCAGCTAAGGCGAACCCAAAATTGCGAACATCGCTAAAAGTTCGCGAACTTGCGAACTTGCGAACACCCGATTTTCGTGCGAATTAGTTCTCCGGCGAACAGTTCGCTACATCTCTAGAGGAGGGGGCACTAATAAAACAGAGCTGCATAGCTACATGGGTCAGAAGGAAAGGCTTACCTTAGTAAGTAGTGTAAATGAACTGTACTACAAATACTGACTATGAGATAATAAAGAGTATCTGCCTTGCTAGAACTGGACATTAGCACAGATTGTATTATACCCATTTGCTGTTTTAGGCATTTTATTTAGTCTAAACAATGTTTTTATATAATGATATAATGGCTAGCATTTCTGTAGAATACATTACCAGTCACGTTACTGTCAGCAGGATGTGCATCTGGCAGAAGCATAGAGATGTAATTTGTATGTTCAAGGAAAGTAGGATTCTTTCATGCACCGTCTTCCCTATCTTTCTCTCTGCACCAAAAGCATTACATTTAAATTACTAAGCGAGAGAATGTCTCCAACAAACAAATGATGCATTTCCTAGCACAATTCTTGCATATTTCTTCCTGATTGCCTGTAATCGCGGGTGATGGAATCATAATTCATTTCCATTATATATATGATTTCAAAATTATACCACTTGCCCAATATTTTCATGAAGAAAGAATCCCTAAGAAACATTTTACTTTAAAAAAAAAGTGCGGTTGTCAGCCTCACAGCCTGCGAATATGAACAAAAGCTAGCATAGACCTGTTAAGGATGTTGGGAGTTAAAGTTGCTAACAACTTGTAACGGGGCAACCCATAACTGGCAGACTCCCATCATGGGACAGGGAACTGAGCCTCACTATGTTTTTAAATTCTACGTCTACCAGTTCCTCTCATCAATTCAGTTGAAGGTTCCAATATTTGCCCAATTGCCAGTAGGTAGGCACCCTGTGTATGCTGGAATGTGAAAACATTCCATAAATGAATTAAAAAGATAATGTTATCACATTAATACATCTTGAAATTATAACAGAATTAAATATAGAACATATATACAACATATACCTATAGTTTGCCTTAAGATGGCCATACACGAACCAGTATATTTGTTCAAAATGAGGTTTCGTATGATATTTGTTGTGTGTATAGTGGGAGACGAGGCGAATAAAATCGGCAAAAGCCTTGGTTATTGGTCGTTTCAGCAATCGGACAGGAACATTTTTATTGGACACCTTTAAAGGCACATTGGCAAAACGTTAATGCTGAATCGTCTCTGCCTGCATATCTGATGATTCAGCTCTTAAAGTTAGTAGAAAAACGAATGATCGCAATTGAAACATGTATTTCTGCCTTTAACGTAGCCCCCTTTAAGTGTTTTTCTCTTATACACAACTGCCTAAGGTAATCCTAAGGCTGTCTAAGGAGCATTGTCGTACATGCTAATGAGCCTTCAGATATATAAATGGTTATTGATCCTGCTGTCTTGTGGGACATTGGGTCTGGTGTATACCTATACTCCTCAGCTGTAAAGCTAGATAGGGATTCTTCTGTTTGCCATAGCATACACCAGTAAAGATTTTTGTGAAAACAGTACTCTGTTGCAAAGCAGGGGTGTATATATATATATATATATATACTGTATATATATAATGCCCACATCTTTTGGTTCAGTTGTAAGTGAACGTACTATTGCCTAGAAGGGACTACTATGCCCAGGCAATCTTAATCCATCTTGCTTTCCTCTTCAAAACCAGTTTCCCTAAGAAATGGTACAATGCAAGATTTTATTTTGGCTCCGATTTCTGTCCTTTTCAACATGGACATCCTCAGAATACATGGCTTCAAGCCATCAGTGATATAATAGTTGCACTTAGTTATATATGATGACACAGAAGTCACCGAAGATAATTATACTGTACATTGATGACTTGATGAGCTACAATCCAAGGTCACTTAATCATTGTTTTTAACAAATATCTCCGCCTTGGGACACCTACATGGAGTTCTTTTTCACTGTGATGCCACTGAAGCAAGTAAAAGTGACCATCCTGTAATTAGTTTGCCATTTAAGAATCACAGTCTTTAATATTTAATATTCTAATGAAAGTCCCTGTTATTCACAGAATCACTGGGGCAAGAGGCTCTAGCTTAACACTACCAATTTATAGGCTTGCAGTCATCACTGGAGGTGGGCATAGACAGTACTGTTTCTATTTTTGCTGATGACACTAAATTGTGCAAAACTATAAGTTCCATGCAGAATGCTGCCGCTTTGCAGAGCGATTTGACAAAATTAGATAACTGGGCAGCAAACTGGAAAATGAGGTTCAATGTTGACAAGTGCAAAGTTATGCACTTTGGTAGGAATAATATAAACGCGAACTATCTACTGAATGGTAGTGTGTTGGGGGCATCCTTAATGGAGAAGGATCTAGGGGTTTTTGTTGATAACAAGTTGTCTAATTCCAGGCAGTGTCATTCTGTGGCTACTAAAGCAAATAAAGTGCCGTCTTGTATAAAAAAGGGCATTGACTCAAGGGATGAGAACATAATTTTGCCTCTTTATAGGTCCCTGGTAAGGCCTCACCTTGAGTATGCGGTGCAGTTTTGGGCTCCAGTCCTTAAGAAGGATATTAATGAGCTGGAGAAAGTGCAGGGACGTGCAACTAAACTGGTAAAGGGGATGGAAGATTTAAACTATGAGGTTAGACTGTCGAGGTTGGGGTTGTTTTCTCTGGAAAAGAGGTGCTTGCGAGGGGACATGATTACTCTGTACAAGTACATTAGAGGGGATTATAGGCAGATGGGGGATGTTCTTTTTTCCCATAAAAACAATCAGCGCACCAGAGGTCACCCCTATAGATTAGAGGAACGGAGCTTCCATTTGAAGCAGCGTAGGTGGTTTTTCACGGTGAGGGCAGTTAGGTTGTGGAATGCCCTTCCTAGTGATGTGGTAATGGCAGACTCTGTTAATGCCTTTAAGAGGGGCCTGGATGAGTTTTTGAACAAGCAGAATATCCAAGGCTATTGTGATACTAATATCTACAGTTAGTATTACTGGTTGTATATATAGTTTGTATGTGAGTGTATAGATTGGTTAGTATAGGTTGTGTGCTGGGTTTACTCGGATGGGTTGAACTTGATGGACAATGGTCTTTTTTCAACCCTATGTAACTATGTAACTATGTAACTATCAGAGAAGACTTTAAATAAGAATCACATTAAATAATTCAAATGTTTTTGTGGGTTTTTTTTTGTTTGCTGGTCAATAATTTGCCCTTGTGTTCTGAATACTGTTACATAGCTTCTGACATAGCTGCTGAGGTTGAAAACAAAATACTTGTAAATCAAGTTCAACAATTTAGGCAAACACTTCTTTAAACTAGAGTATCTAGAGTTATATATACAGTAACTTAAATACAGGACTTTATCTTGCTAGCTCAAGTTAGAATGTGCTACTGTTAGAAAGTCAACCTGGTCAGTTCCCAAAGGGTATAATTGCATGTAGCTGGTAACTCTCCCTTATTATTGGTTGGTGTAAGGAGTGCCTGATGGCCTCCTGTCTCCGCCGCATACGAAATGGATGGGTGGGGAGATACGGCGCAGGCACAGTGACATCAGCAAGTAAGCATGTGACGTCATCATGTCACGTGACATGAAAAATCTAAATAACTAGCCAGGGTCCCAAGTTCAATGCCTGAATATTTTAACTTTGCTTTCAACTTCCCGGGTGCACTCTAAATTGCTTTCTTGGAATGTTATTCTGGTTTTTGGTCCTTTGCCTGATCCTGACTTCGCTGTTTGCTGCCTGAACTGACCTGTGCCTGGAAATTGCCTAAGAGACGTTAACCCCTTTGATACCGCATTTTGGACCTTTTGTTTCCTGTACTCAAGCTTCCTCCTTGGTCCTGACTACAACCCCATCAAAAGCCAAAAAGGCCCTGACAGTTGGCAAGTAATTATATAATACTCTCCATTTTCATGCATAGGCTTTTTTTTTTTTTACATCAGTTGATATTGGCAGTATTAATGCATGTGACTGGAGATGTGCCGCAGACTCAGGAAAACCCAGCTATAGGAATCCAGCTGATTATTTCATAAGTTGTATGTTTTTTGAACTCATGATCAAGTACCTAAGGAGTGAAATGCCCTAATTCTGGCTAACAAAAGGGTCAATAATCAAACAGTCTGGAAGGATGCTGGGTAATATACTTTAAAGGAGAAGGAAAGGTAAAAACTCAGTAAGCTTTATCAGAAAGGTCTATGTAAATACAGCCATAAGCACTCACAGAAATGCTGCACTGAGTCCTCTCAAAAGATAAAGGATTTGTTGTCTCTGTTTTTCTGTGCCAGAGACACGCAGCTCTCTCCTCTCTCCTGCTCCCCCCTCCCTCAAGAATGCTAAGAACTCACTCCCCCCCCCCTTAGGAATGTGGATCTGAGCCAATCAGCAGGAAGCTTCCTCCTAGTCGTACACAAGGCTCATGTTCAAGGGAATCCATTGGTCCAGCAGCCATATTAATAATTATAATGCTTTAGCATTCCTGATGCTGTGCTGGGGCTTTTGTTGGGCTTTTTACATTTTTTACATGTACTGTACCTTGTTGTCTAACTGATAATGGTACAAAACACATAAAAATATTTTTAGAAATACATGAAGACAACAGTATTAAATCACATTGTATTTAATAGGTTTCATCATAGAACAGTGCTAATACAAAATGGCTAATATATCTTCATTCCACTCCCTTTGCAATCTGACTTGAACATCATGAATCAAGTACAGAATAGCACATTGAATTAGCACACTACTTTGTTGACACAATGAATCACCAGGGCAACAAACATGACCAAACCACTTGTGATGGATTGGGGGCTGCATAGATCCTCTTCAAAGGAAAGACATTTTTAAGCAGAAAATCAATTGGTTACTTGCGATATCTCCGCTTTATAACACCACACATAATTGTAGTTTGTCACATCTAAATTAGACTGGTGTAATTGTGACAAATTTTGTCTCACACAAGTCCCTTCGCTGACCTTTCATTTATCTAGGAAAAAATCCCAGTGAGTGTTTCTAAAACAAAATGATTTATCATTTTGAATCTAGTATTTTATTTCACATGAAACTGGAATCATATCAATTTAAAGACCAGTATTTCTCTGGACGTAGTTAAAGCCACCCAGGATTATTATGAACGCAAGTGACAAATACATTGTGCGATATTCTTCATTTGTCGAAAAAAAGCCTATAAACTCTTTCATTACAGTACAAGTATATGTTATCACAATGTAGCGGTTCTACTCTCCAATCAACAAAATAACTACTTTTAGCAACATTCATTTCCCTGGTCCCTAGGGTTGTGACACACAGGGTGTTTTAATTGAGGAACTTTGTTTTGTGCACCATTTAGGTTATTAAAGGCAGTCAGAGAAGGCTTTAATCTCTGCTAATGAGTAAGAGTGGTCAGAACTCCATAACTCCAAGGCTATTTGCACACAGGGCATTTAGCCCACTGCCCGTCATCCAGTGGAAAACAGCAGAAACAAAATTACCTATGCCCACCTGCCAAGCTTGAGTTTTGTTTTGCAAGAAGGTCCTTCTGACATTATTTTGGGTTAATCAGCGAGGGCATTAAATATAGTTATGATTGTTCTGTGTAATAATTATACTTTTTGAACTGTAAAGGCTTGAAAAAAGGCAAAATAGAGACCAAATAAAAGTCAGCTGCCTTCTTAACTATTAACCTAGGCTGGACTTGTGGAGCTATGGAGACTATGGGGGTGCACTAGGGACACTTTCCTATCTGGATAGAAACCTCTAAACAAGGCTTATCCCTGATATTTAGCAGCATTGATTAACCTTGCAACAGGTCACAGAATAAGCAAGACATAAAAAATCAAACATTGCTCAGGCTAATGTCCCACGGACATATCACTGCTACTGCGGGTGGCTAATCTCTCTGAAATGCCTTTCCACCGGCAACAAAGGGAATCGCTGGTAGAAAGGCCTACACATCACTTCGGCTTTCCAAAGTCGTGCGAAGTTGCCTGCAGGAGAAAACTTTGCTCCTTTCCACTGGTGATTCCCTTTGAGATTAGTTATTTTTCAATAATAAAAGAGATTGTAGCAACCGTCATAAACTGTAGTAGTACGAGGTTAGCACAAGAGGGGGCTGATCCATTGCTTTGGTAGAAGGATAGAAAATGTAAATAATCCTACATATCCAATCCTGCATAAAGAAAAGGGACCATGTGGCTTTCAAGGAAGACATAATTGTTGTTTTAAAATGCAATGAATAGTATAAGTGTTGCTGTTTTTTTCATAATATATGGAAGGACAGCAGATGTTTTATTCTTGGCCTTGGCAGAGCTTTTACTTGCAAACAAATCTGTCAATTAGTCAGATATGAAAAAGCAGTATGTAATTTGGTAAGCCATCAGTCATCCTAATATTTTCAAATTTTTCAAAACCATAAGTCTATAAGAACTTTGCATTAATTATTTTGTTTTTACCTTTTTAAACTTCTAATATAAATGTAAGAAACAACACCACCTGGAAATCTGACCAACTGGCTACAGTAGGCTAGAATTCAATTTCATCTTGCGCTGTTTAAGCTGACCATAAAATGTCAGATAGGGTTGCCAGGTTATAAATCCAGCAAAAGTGCCAACCCTGAGAGCAGGCATTCACTGAGCAAATCTTCAGGCAGAATTCTTGATTAAAAAGTAACTTTATTGGAGTACAGCCTTATGCATTTCATGTTCACAAACGCTTTCTTAACCATAGGCCTATCATTTTATGAATACAAAACGCGTAAGGCGGTACTCCAATAAGGTTACTTTTTAATCAAGAATTCTGCCTGAAGATTTGCTCAGTGAGTGCCTGCTCTTCAAAAGAACAATGATATTTGCTCCCCTAGCTGCAGGCTCAGGGTGGTGCACTCTGTGGTGAGTTGTTGGACATATTTTAAAATCAGGTTATAAACGCCGGACACAGAAGGCGCCATCACATGAGCAGCGACATTCAGGCAGTGTGATGACATGGGGGGCATTACACTACTTAGGTCCCTGCTTTAGGCATGGTATCAAAGCCCTTTGAAAAACCAAGCTGTCCAGGTCAAAAACATACAGATGTCAACCCTGACGATAGATGACTCTTCTCTGCTGACTAACTTAATTTCCTAACCAGGGCTACATCACAAGAAGCTCCTTCTTTCAAAAAAATCATTTTCAGCTGACTATAGTCAGTCGGTCAATTTGCCCAGCAGGTGGCACTGTTGTTAAAGTGCAAAAGTGCGTAGAAGAAACATGTACCGTATATACTCGAGTATAAGCTGATCTGAATATAAGCCGAGATACCTAATTTTACCTAGGGTGGGAAATGCAGCAGCTACTGCTAAGTTTTTTTTTAACTGTCTATACTGTCTAATAACTTCTATTTGTGAGAGTGCATTAGGGTAGACTTACAGTTTGTGCAGGTTCGCAGGGGCCTTATGCAGCCATGGAAAAGCCATCAATCGCATTTGTGCACTCACATCTTATGAAGCCGTGTTGTGTGTGCTCCCAGCACATGAATGTCGCCGTCCCTGAATGAAGCCAATTGCATGAATTGTGTCCGTTCCCATAATAGTATCGCTGTATGCGCTTCCTTTCCAATGAAACCGTGTGAGCGCGCGTGTGGGCACAGGAGCGCACATACATATGAGCGTATGTCAACGGGGGGGGGTTGGGGGGTGCGCGTGCAATGAATGACATCTTCAAATCCATATACTCGAGTATAAGCCGAGGGTGACTTTTTCAGCACATTTTTGGTGCTGAAAAACTCGGCTTATACTCGAGTATAAGGTATTTGTTTTGTGAGTTAACATTTCCATTTAAAATGTTTTAAGTAACCCTCCAGGGCCACTAGCCCACTGGGGATATTGACGCAAAAAATTTGTCATCTCCAAGGACCCAATTTCACAAGGGGACCTTTTTTTTGCTCAAAACAAATGCTTTTCAGGTCACCCCAAAACGTCTTTGCTGACTCACTTCAGATGGTTAGGAGGTCAGGCAGGTACTGTCTGACACCAGCAAACTTTGAGCTTGTAAGGCTTGGTAGTAGTGGCCAACTTAAGGCTTGGTAGTAGTGGCCAACCTGTTGGCCAAAAAGAATGGCAATCTTTTCCGCGACAAATCTCCCTTTTCACGGGCGACTAATCTCCCCAAAATGCCATCCCACCGACAAGAATGTAAATCGGCAGTGGATGGCATACGTGGTGCTGCGATTTCGGGGTTTCCTCTCAAGGCAACTTCCGCGATTTCGGGGAAATCGCGCCGCCGCGTATGCCATCCCACCGGTGATTTACATTTTCGCCGGTGGGATGGCATTTCAGGGAGATTATTCGCCCGCGAAAAGGGAGATTTGTCGCAGGTGACTAATCTCCCCATCTGTCACGGAGTATTTAAGTATTTACCATAGATCGCTGTGTTCACATTAGACCCCTATCTGCACTTCTCTTGCAGCATTATAATGTCTAACCGTTATAATAACTGTAACAGTTTCAAAAATGTCAAGAAATAATTTGCACAGCTCCTGTGTATTACATGCAAAAAGCAAGCAGCAGCTATTTTCCATTTTAAATGTCCTTTCATTATTCATTTACATGGTGTCAATGATGATGATGAGACTAATAAATTCATTTCATATTAAACGCAGGTGTTATGTCAAGACTTCTGCACTCAGTCTTCCCTTCCGCTAGCGGAGTAAGCAGATGGAGCTGGCAGTGCCGTGGGCTTTTCAGGTTGTATGACATTGAAATGTATAAAATACTGTACGAAACAACTCATCTGTTATTCATACTTATGATTCATGAAGGAAAATTGCAAATTAAATTCTGCTTCTTTTAATACCTGACTATAACTGTCAGATGTGAATTTGTGTGCAAATAAAAGCTGTGCCAAGGCCAAGATAAAAACATCTGCAGTCCTAGCAAACATTACCAGTGATACATCAACACTTTTTAAGTCTGTTGGCGTGCTGTCCAAGATTTCGTGGATTGTGATTGGGTTGGGTTATTATAAAACCATGATGTCATGCAAAGAGATGGAGATCTTGGGCATGCCGAGGGCCAAAATGATCTTGTGGAGGAGAAATATGGCCCACTGGCCTGCAGTTGGGTATCCCTGGTCTATTTCATTCACAAAAAACCTTTATAAATGCTACTGTTGTTTGTTTTTTAAAACGTATAGTTATGCATAGTTTCCAAGATTCTAACAAAGCGATAGCTTGTACATTTGCTTTCTGTCTGTAAAATAATCACATTTATCTTCAATATCCCTCTCTCAGCATCTGTTTCTCTTCATTCTGTCTTCATGCAGTAGTTGGCCATCAGATTTTCGCTGGCAGTTAGATCCAATATATGTTTTAGGTGGGCTCCCTTTCCTATCAGATATATCAGAACTCAAATAACTAATTCCAGCACAAACAAAATCTAACACAATAACTGACTCTGACACATAACCAGTACTAATGAGCGAATCTGTACTAATTAGCGAAACGGCAAAAAAATTGTGAAACATGAAAAATTATGCCCCTCAAAAAAATTTTTTGACGCACACAGCAATTTTTTTGAAAGCGTAATATTACGCTAGTTTTAGCCCCTTTCCCCGACAGCCAATTTGGGACTTATGGCACAGTTTTTTAACATTTTGTGCTCTTTCACTTTAAGGGCATTTCCTGGGGGAGGGGGGGATCTTTTGTTTACCAGGGAAAACTATTTATTTTTTTTTTTTTAAGACGAACTAAGCTTTTAAAATATAATAGAGATTTTGTGTAGTGCCACTTCTGTAGCAAGATTGAAATTAGATTTATACCCAAGAGGAATTTACATTCACAGATAATTGTGTTAATGAAATGTTATTGTGAAAATGCCTATGATGAAATACCAAATATCACAGGTACATCAAAATTTACAATTTTTGGGCAACTAAACTTTGATCCATTTGTTAAACAGCAACTGTCTTTGCTACTCTGGCCACTCTGTCTCTCCCAGTGGACTCTCTTATATCAGATGTAAAAGTTTGTAACAGAATAAAAGGCAATGTTGTTGAGTGGTTTCATTTAAAACTATTCATGCCAAGTTGGGCTGACAACTTTATTTGACTGTGCTGGACTGGAAGGAATTGTGCTGATTCTGCACTATGTCTGATGCTGACTCTGGATTTTTCAAAGAGGAATATATTTTTATATGCTAACTTAAGTGTCACGGAAGGTTAGATCTTGTACATCTTGCAAAAGAGGAGCAAGCAGCGAACATAAATGAGACAGAAAAAAATGTCAGTTTCTCATTTATTTATGACATACTAATGTAAAGTAGTTAGCACTTTGATGAAACTGCATTAACCCCTTTGGGTAACAGGGGCATTTATCCATAGCCATATAAAGTAAGTGGCCCGTAACACTGTTTTTAAGTGTTGGGTGAGCAGTACCTCTCATTTAGAAATGCTTTGCTTTTTCCCAATATATTTTTCAATATTTTTCATTTAGGAAGGTGATAGCTATAAAGAGGTAGCAATACATACAGTAGATTGTATCTGTACCAGTCTGTACTTTTATCCAGCTAGATAATAATTATTGTGATCAGGGTCGGACTGGGGGGTGCAGGGCCCACCGGGGCTCCCGCCCCAGGGGCCCTGCAGGTGCCCCAGCCGCGTCCCCTAACCCCCCCCAGGGGCCCCCTAACCCCCCCCACAGGGCCCCCGCCTGACGTCCTCCCCGAGCGCGTATAAATTGAACGCGTCGGGGAGGAACAGTCAGTAGGGGGAGCGCCGGCAAAGGTCGGACTGGGCCGCTGGGGCCCACTAGGGCCGGGGCCCACCGGGATTTTTCCCAGTGTCCCGGCGGCCCAGTCCGACCCTGATTGTGATTATTGTACAGGCTAAACTGTATATTGTATTGTATTGCTCTTTTAAAGTGCAGGGTAAAAGTTCTGTGAGTAGGGCAGTTTTTGTTATGCAAAGAACCTCCTTATTCCACCTTTGGGCCAATGCTTCAGATATTCAAATAGCATGCCCAGAACTACAGAGCTGCTTAACAACATTGTCCCCCACCTTTAGCTGTGTCACACCTGTTCCCAGCAGCCACCTTGGTGATCAGCAAACAGCACATGCACACTGCCACCCAAAGTGGGATATTGGGGTACAATGTGGGCCAAGCCCAGCAGGCCACTGGATAAAACCCTGTTGGGCCCCTTTTCACCGGGTATGTTGGTGGGTGAGACGGATTGCTACTGACTGGTAATCAGTGTGGGGGGGGAGGTAGACAAGTAGTGCAGTGGCAGAGCAGTGCGGGGGTGGGCCCTTGATTCACTTTTTCCCATGAAGATAGTATTTAGTCCTTTAAAGATTTAAATCTTGTTACAGAAGTAGAATTACACAGAAATATAGAAAAAATTAGAAAGCACAGCTTGTCCTTAAAAAAATGATGTATAGTTTTACTGGGCAAGCAAAAATTACCCTTCAGTAAATGCCCCTAAAGGGCAATGAGTAGCAAATTCCTTCTGGCAAAGTTCTTACTCCAAGCCTTATGTAGATGTGGGACTGGGCTTAATGGCAGAACAACAGATTTAATAAGAGCTAAAGGCAAATTTATTAAAAAATGTTGGTAAAATCTAAAAGACAAAATCTGAAAACTGTCTGTTTAAAAGAAAGATTTTAAAGCCAAACCTTTATCTTCACTTTTGTGAATTCCCCCCCATAGTGTTAAGGATGGGTCTCTCGAAGGGAATAAACAATAAGGTTGGGGGTTTATCCCCCACAAATGTACTCTTTTCCCCAGTCAGCTGCAACATGCATATGTATTTAAACTGTGTTATACCAATTTAAAAGAAAAAGCTGTTATATTTAAACATTTCTTCATGACAGAGATACATTGGGCTTGATTCACTAAAGGGCGATAAAACGTGCGCTATTTTTATTTTTTTTACCGCGGCTTAATTTTGGCGATTTTTCGCACGATTCACTATAAGCACGATATTGCATGCGTAATTTAACTCGCGAAGACTATTTCAATGCGGTATTTGCTGGTACATGTGCTAAATTACGCCCGCGAATAGTCGCCGCATATGAATGGTAGCTTAGAAATCGTGTATAAAAATTGTCGCCGCATATAAATGGTGTATATAAATATTAGCCACATATAAATGGTAGAATATAAATGGTATCATATAAATAGTAGATGCTTATAAATAGTAGCCACTAGTGATGAGCAAATGTGTTCTGGTTATCTTTAGTGAAAAATTAGCAAATCTTTCGAAAGATCCACGAAACGGCAAAAATGTTGTGCGGGCAAAAAAATTGTTGCTGTGACTATTATTTTTTGACGCTTGTATACATTTTTGTATGTGCGGTGAATTTTTGCGTGGCAAATTTTTTCATGCGTTTTGCCATTGGCGGATTGTTTTGCCAAACGCATGAAAAAATCCGCCGCAAAAAATTCAACGCACGTCCAAAAATTTGCTGCGAATCCATGCCTGGCGAAGCATTTCATCACTTGTAGCCAAATATAAATAGTCGCGCAAATGAACGCACGCCATGTTAGCCATACACGCCAATACTATCAGAAAATTACTGTATTAAAAATGAACATTTCGCTGCAAACTTGCGGCTGCGTCTCTCTAGGGGAAACACAGACTTGAATAAATAACACTGTAAGTCCATATTTTATTGCAAAAAATCATTTACTGTACTTTTGTATAATTTTTCGCCTGCCTGTAGTAGGTGTTAATTTTCGCATAGCCGAATGCGATATTTAGCGCGCAAAAGTTATAGTGAATCATGCGATCGTATTCTTTTCAGCGTGGAAATTAACACATGCGGTAAAACTAGTGCGAGAAATAACCCATGCGAAAATGGCGATTTTTCGCACGCGATAATACTATGGTGAATCGCGCACAAATTATTTTGCGTTTTTTTAAGGCAAAAAAGCATGCGACAATTTTTATCGCACTTTAGTGAATCAGGCCCATAGTGTGTAATAATGATATGCACATACAGTGTCCTAATTTCAGTTGTTACCTTGTTCATATCATTTGACTGTCCCAGAAGGGGCTGATCAGTAAGTGCTTCAGGATATCCAGCAAAACATCTTCTAACAACATTTTTTCTTTACCCCAGTGTATTTAAAGCAGATCATAGAATGCCAGACTTGAATTATGTATGAGCTTTATTCGCCTAACATAAAAGCAAAGGCTCTAGTTCTTAGATGTAGTTTTCTGTAAAAAGAATGCTTTATAATTTTAGTGTACAAAGTGAGACAGGTAAATATATACTGAGACATGTATAAGCACAGGGAGAGTGAATGGTTCATGGGGGTTGTACATGTTAGGAGGATAACCATGTGGCAGGCAGTGAAACAGATGCAGAAGTAGAATTTGTAGGTGTGATATCTTTATAAGCAACACTATAGTGCAAAATTGTTCCTACAAAATATATTAATTGGTATAATTTATAAAGTGGTGCTAAAAAGGTAACAAACACTTCTATTTGCACCTCTGAGCATGGGTTTCTGAGCACCATGTTAGTCTAGTTGCAGAAATATCCTCTGGTTGAAGTGGATGAACTGACAACAGATATCTCAAATCTTAATGCATTGACTTAATAGGAGGGACTCAATAGTGTTAGCTGACAATTGCAAGACCTGTGGGGAGGGTTGAGCATATTTTCAATATCGTGCAGTTTTGTTAATATATATGTTTTTGTTTTTTTTAACAAAAAATGTCATACATATTTTACACAAAAAAACATAGCATCACATAGGTAGGGCAATCATAAGCCACAGAATAAAACATATGAACTGGAGGAAATGAAGACTGTAGATCCCATATTACCTGTTATTAACTCAATAGCTCCTAGATGAGGCTGCAGAATAGATAGTGTGTAAAGAGGGAGCAAGGCGGGTTTGGGTATCTTTTGCTTAAATTAATGTATAAGGTTGTCCCGTCAAGATTGGACCGTCAAGCACCTGGGGTCTAGATAAGGGTATGATTTTCCAAATAGATTTGTAGAACATCATGGGTAACCTGTAATTTTTTACTTGGTGTTTTGTGTCAGTTTAAATTGTTTAGGGGTGGTTCTCCCCAGCTAGTTTTTTCATGGTTTGTTATACTTCAGCTTGTAGAGAAGAACTAGCTTTCTATGATGGCCACTAATTAAGAGTCTGTGTGACTGGAAGCCTCTGAAGTGTCTCTATATAGAAGATTTTCGTGTCTTATACAATGTATCCAATGCAATGCATAACAGTGCAGATACATTCACTCCCAATACAAGGTAAAACTCAAGCCTGGATCTTGTTCCACTTGAAAATGTATTGCTTTCTGTGCTCTCAGTAAAGTCAGGGTTACCAATAATATGACACCTAAGGTTCTGTTGACTAAATTCAGCAGGATTCGTTTAGGAAGTGAACTTTAAGATCATAAAGGCTTGTGTCTGGCTTTTTTTTAACATTGTAGCTTACTCCAACCTATGTTGTTTTCTACCTCTACTTTCTACCTCTACCTGTACCACTTGGCTGCTATGTGTAAAGTTTTTTTTTTTAATCAAGATATTGTTTTGTGTTATACTGAATGGCAGATCTACTAAAAGATGACATTACTACTTCTAAACATTTATTCCTCTCAACCAACTCCTCAAAAGAAGCTCTCTAGGAAACACAAAATGGCCACTGTGTTGCATCCTTGAGTCCCTTTTGTAGACTGCAATTGAATGTTCTGCTCTGCCCTCTGGTAGCTTCTAGGGATGCAGAGTAGCCATAGTTTATCTACATAGTCCCAGCCAGTAGCATTATGTTTCTATTACAAACCAATACAGTTATGGCATCAGTTGTTTGGAAATATGGTATCCAGAAAGCTCCAAAATACCTCTAGGTCATTTCCCATAGACTCCATTTTAATCAAATAATTCAAAATGTTAAAAATTATTTCCTTTTTCTATGTAATAATAAAACAATACCTTGTACTTGATCCCAACTAAGATATAATTAATCCTTATTTGCAATAAAACAATCCCTTTGGGTTTAATTAACATTCAAATTATTTTTTAGTAGACTTAAGGTATGGAGATCCAAATTTTGGAAAGACCCCTTATCTGGCAAATCCTAGTTCCTGAGCATTCTGGATAACAGGTCCCATACCTGTATATTGGTAATTATATTAGACATAACATATTTTTGAGAGGTAAAACACTAAATATGCACAACTAACATGACTAATAACACAATTCCCACTCTCAGTAAGATAGGATTATTCAAAGTAAGAAATAAAGAGCAGTAAATTGGGAAGCACGTATGCACCTTTATTGAGTTCCAGCCATATCAATAGTGTTTTGAATAAAGAAGAGGTATAAGTAAATGTGTCTACAGTTTTGCTTCATTTGGCATCAGTCACATCTACTTAATAATTAAGGAAAAAATATCACATGCTTATATGGTACATTAGCAGGTCAGGATGAAGGTCAGCTGCTTAAGGAACTTGTCTATTTCACTTGGTAGGAAAATAAATCATATGATTAAGGCGCAATTATTAAGGGTAAAATATTTCCATGCTTGGCTTGGTTATAGACCATTTTCTGTTTCAGAAGAAATTAACACTCTTACCAAAGATTTATTCCTATCTTTTGCAGACCCTGAATATTCTCACTGGCAGAAATGTTTTCTTGCTAAATGGAATTACAGGCTTTGTTGAGCAGGATTAAAGTTATAGCACATTTAAGTTGCATTTAGTACTAGAGAAAAGTGTCTATGTCCTTACATTGAATTCAGGCCTTTCCACTTGACCTTCTGCAGTAACTTGAAAAAAGAACTAAATCATCAAACTGAAAATGTTGTTCAATATGCATATGAGAATATGGCAGAAAAATGTCATGCCTCCACAGTGCCCAGTACTTCTCTCTCCTTATTTTCTTGGTTGGTCTTGGTCTCCTTGGTGCCTGAGACTCAGCAAACAAATTATTTTTGCACAACTGACTGTGGCTAAGCCTAGCTGCAGTGCGGTAAGTTTGCAACGTGCAAAAAAGGCAGTGATTGGCCATTTTTTTGCCCTTTGCGGGTCCACTGTAAGGACAGGACTGAAGTATGCCACCTGAACAGAAGGGGTGTTGTTGTGACCCTTAGTGCTCTTGCATTTGCAACTCCATCCTCCTAAAAAGGCCTGGGCCTAGTACGGCAAACTTTTAGGGGCAGCATGCCCACTTGCCTCACTGCCACAGCTGTCCCCAGTGCAGCTAGATAGAAGCCAACGGGCATTAGAAGGGGTGGGTGGGTTCTCACAAGGGCTCTCAGGACGGGGTGCACTAGTACACAATTACACACCAGCCTAGGGGTGCACAGGTTTGGAACCTTAGGACTATTTCATTTCCACAAGTCCAATTACATTTTCAACCAAATGAAGCTATAGTTTAACTTGTGTCACCTCAGGTGTATGCTGTAGTGTGAGTTGTTGGAAGGGAAAGGAAAATCTAATGGTCCTTGTAGATGTTGCTTGTGATGGGGGTATACTGCATACCTGTTTGTGATGGGGTTATACTCCATACCTGTTTGTGATGAGGGTATACGCCATACCTGTTTGTGATGAGGGTATACGCCATACCTGTTTGTGATGGGGGTATACGCCATACCTGTTTGTGATGAGGGTATACGCCATACCTGTTTGTGATGGGGGTATACGCCATACCTGTTTGTGATGAGGGTATACTCCATACCTGTTTGTGATGAGGGTATACTCCATACCTGTTTGTGATGAGGGTATACGCCATACCTGTTTGTGATGGGGGTATACTCCATACCTGTTTGTGATGAGGGTATACTCCATACCTGTTTGTGATGGGGGTATACTCCATACCTGTTTGTGATGGGGGTATACTGCATACCTGTTTGTGATGGGGGTATACGCCATACCTGTTTGTGATGAGGGTATACGCCATACCTGTTTGTGATGGGGGATACGCCATACCTGTTTGTGATGGGGGTATACGCCATACCTGTTTGTGATGGGGGTATACGCCATACCTGTTTGTGATGAGGGTATACGCCATACCTGTTTGTGATGAGGGTATACTCCATACCTGTTTGTGATGGGGGTATACGCCATACCTGTTTGTGATGAGGGTATACGCCATACCTGTTTGTGACGGGGGTATACTGCATACCTGTTTGTGATGGGGGTATACTGCATACCTGTTTGTGATGGGGGTATACTATATACCTGTTTGTGAGGTTGGTATACGCCATACCTGTTTGTGACGGGGGTATACTGCATACCTGTTTGTGATGGGGGTATACTGCATACCTGTTTGTGATGGGGGTATACTGCATACCTGTTTGTGATGGGGGTATACTATATACCTGTTTGTGAGGTTGGTATACGCCATACCTGTTTGTGATGGGGGTATACTATATACCTATTTGTGATTTTATTATATTAATGACTATAAAAATAGTCATTACACTGGCACAATATACCAAAATAAGATATACAAATAGTTGAAATATTCTAGAGTGAGGTAATGAAATTAATGCTGAGAAGATGTTAGTTTGGAAGATAGATTGGAGGCTTGTTTACAGAAAAGATGAAAAGCCTGGAGGTGATAAATATATCCATGACTCAAGCCAATTTTAAAGGTTTTACAGGACATGAAAAATCGATTATTTTGTTTGATTAGATGAAAAGAGATTTCCTCATAAGATGTGGAACATAAGAGCATAAAAGGTTATGGAATGAAACTACATTGCCAGATGCAATAGATGTTTCAAGACTTTTTAACAGAGAAAGTATGGTGATCCAAATTACAGAAAGAATCCATATCCAGAGAACCCCAGGTTCCAAGCATTCTGGATAACAGGTCCCATACCTATATATGAATGCATAGTATCAATACAGGAATATGCATATACTGATACACAATTACTTAATAACAGCTTCATTTAAATTCATTTAAATTCTGTAGCAGCCAAAAATGTGCTCATCCCTACACATTCTCTGTCTCTCGTTCTATCTCTCTCTAGATATATGCTATAAATAAACCATTATTTGAGCCATTTGCTAAAACATGATCCAATGTAACATATGTAGACCCCACAGCTACACAATAAACCCTTTGGCTAGCAGCATCTAGCCATGGATCCTATCTTGCCATGGGTGTTGGCTTTGCTTCTAATTTGCCTTAGCCCATATTGTTGATTTTACCATGGTGGCATATATTTCTACTCTCAACATCTCTCCTTATATTTATTGTTTTTATTAAAACTATTACATAGCTGTACTTCTACTATCATTTACTGTGTTATGTTTGAGGATATACTGCTTGATAGGGACTTTAGTGCTATACGGAGAGTAAAAGGTGCAAAATGCATAAAAAACACAGGTTAAATCACCATAATTTTCCCCCCACATAGCCATTGCTTCCACTGCAGTTGGCACCCTTTGGTGCAACCCTCTATGCAGTGCTGCAGTGGCACTAACTACTGGCAAGGGGGCAAGTGCTCTTTGTATGGGTTCTATGGGGCGCAATTTGGCTCAAGCACTTGTACCTCGGCTCATGTCAAATAAGCTCTGCTTATCCGTCTATACCTTTATTCTTCTACAACTTTTAGAAACTTCAATGAGATCTGCGAGGGCGAGCCAAGGGATGCCGTAAAGGGTGTCTAGCCAATCAGAACTTGTATAAAAATGTAGATTTTTTTGTTTCTAACTAGGATCTAAAAAGACTCCGAAGGCAAAGAACATTGTATTTCAAGAAATGTTTTTCTAAATTTGTTTCATGGTAAAACTTCCCTTTTTTAGATGAAAAGTATGGTTTTGCCATTAAATCTTATTGTTTGGCAATAAGACATTTAAATGGAATGTTACCTGATTTAGCCATATGGGGTGCAGGCAAAATTACACTGAGCAATCCATCAGGAAAGTCTGCTGAATGTACAGCCTGGGAGGTCCATGTATGCAGCAGCAGGATTAGGTTATAGGGGTGGAACTGGCAAAGCTGCCCCATTATGTCTCTGCATATATATGTCCACCTTTAGAGAGGCATAGAGCTAGAACTTAATTTGACAAGTAAAACATATACTGAATCTCATTTCCATAGTTTCCAAGACGACAGTTAAATTTTTATGAGAGCCTACTGCTACTGGTCTAATTTATTTTAAGATTTTATAATAAAGCATTTCCTACTGTTGGAAAGGAAATATTGCGAGTGATTAGTAAATTACTTTTGGCCAGACAAAACACACCTTAATTGCAGGAAACATTGCACAATCAGCTCTATATCTTTCTATAAGTAAAAGTAAAAAGGTCACATGCAATATTTTCATTAAAAAAATGTTGCTTTGAACTTCTATAGCATTTGTCTAGCCAATCAGAATGTGTGGTCTGCAGCATCTTGGTCGAATCACGCATGCAATCAGTGGGCATATATCTCAAGAAGAAGGGAATGCAGTTTGCACTGAAGTATCTGGAACTCAAGCCTAGTGAAGCTAATTATATTTTCTTCATCAATAGCCAATGAAAAAGACCTATGTTTTGTAATCAGCGGAAGAATGACATCGGCAATTGAATTTCATATTTATAAGCCCCGGGGGAAATACATGATATGATTGTGATATGAGAAAAAAGAGACATATTTTAAAAATGCATTCAAATTATTGCTGTTCCCTCTCCATAATAGAATTGTTAATTAGTTTTTTTTCTGTTTGTTTGTTTTATTGTTTATTATACAGGCGCATAACAAAGAAAATTAGAAGATATTACAACAAAATACTTTGCAAATATTGTATATCCACAGCACCAGTTGTACAGTTGTTGAATATATACAAGTCGTTTTTTATTACAGGTATGGGATCTATTGGGCGGAAACCTGTTATCCAAAAAGCTTCGAATTACGGGAAGGCCATCTGCCATAGATTCCATTTTAATCAAATAATTTTAAAACTGATTTCCTTTTTCTCTGTAATAAAAAAGAACCTTGTACTTGATCCCAACTAAGATATAATTTATTCTCATTTGAGGAAATCCCCAGGTCCCGAGCATTTTAGGTAACAGGTTCCATACCTGTATTTTTAGTAAAACCCATTTCTACAGTATATGATGGCAGGGACTGATATAAATAATGGACAAATTCTATGCAATATTGCCCTATATAAATAAAGTTTATGCTTTTTTTTGTTTAAGGTTTTCAAAGGCAACATTAGGATTTCACTTGTCTCCCATGCAGAACATTGCTGTCTTGTTTAGCATGGCATCTTTGCGCACATACAAATATTGCTTTGCTTCACCTTGCCTCCTAGGAGGCATAATGGTTTGTGCCCCAATGACCCTATTCACAAACACATGCTTATTAACTTTTAGACCTTATCTGAGATCCCCAGTCTTCTGCTTTCATTCAACCTAAAGTGAGAACTCTAGCCATAGCTATTTCAATAGCTGATAAACAAAAGCAATTTTCTTTCATAAATAGATCAACAAAACAAAAATACAGAATAAAAAACAGAAGGTTTGCAGGCCCTTTGTCAGGTAACAATGCATGTACAGGTACATAAACATTTATATGTTCAGTTTGTAAAACCTTGCTCTGGGTCTTCTCCGCCCACCTCCCTGTGGTAATGACCAGCCATGGTTTAAAGGCTATTGATTAGTAACATGTGCTGGAAAAACCATTTGAAGAATTACAGCCAGCACCCAATTAAGTAATGGCTTTGGAGGTCTAGGTAGTATACGTTTGGCTTTGTTGTAGGTTATAGAATATTTGGTATAGAGTCAGGCCAGGGTAATGTTATGCCCTGAGTTGCTTCTACCAAGAGACCAGGAAGGTGGGCATGTAGAGGGGAAAGTGGAAACAGGTCCCTTGGATTGATAGACTGGAGGCTGAAATCTATGATGGGAGGGAGAACACCAAGGGGTTGTGATTAAGTGGAATTTGTGTGAATTTTTGCTGAATTGACTGTGTCACATAGTTCCTACGAATGTCTAGATTACAGAATATTATTACCTGAAAAAGTACTGTGCCTGCGATTGAACCCTAGTCTTTGGAAGGAACAATGTTAAAGTACTAACAGCTCATAGTACCCTTGTTCTAATTCCTGTGGTTTAGTGTGGGAATAATAACTGGATGGTATTACTGCCTAAAAGTTCTTTATACATGATTGAAATTGGTCCCCTCCCCAATGGAGTTTACAATGTAAGGTCCATAATACATTCTATTAATGCCCAGAGAAAACCCACACAGACATGGGTTCTCCAAGGCAGACGTGCTAGCCACTGAGCAGCCCAGAGTTTTTATATATACCCAATCCTGCCTTTCACAGTGCCCTGAGATTAAGGCAATAGTGGTATTTTTCTTACAACTGAAAATATTCTTTACCTACAAAGTAATTTCTTTACCTGGGTCTTAAGTAAACACCAAAAAACTATAAGGTAAGTTGAAGAATTGGAACTCATTTTTTTCAAGTCATGTACAAATGACCTGCTTTTTAAAATTCCCAGTGTTGCTGCAAATCAGCTGAGATTAAGCAATACTTGAGCTGACAGGTTCCTGATATGGCTGACCCCAGCCCACTGGTGAGCCCAGTAGCAACCCTCAGTCATGAAGGAAAAAGGAAAATGAATTTCCTCTTTCAACTGACTCAAAATTATTTTCACTGGCTTGAGAAGTTTATAATGCATGGGTTGGGCCAGATAAGAATGACTTGCTGCCCCTGATATGTTTCAGGGAAACTGCTGCCACAATAACAAAAGCAATCACTACCGTCCTTCTGGAATTTCCACAAATGAACTCTTTTAATCCCATCCACTCTATATGTGATTCCACATAGCGCCAGACCCTTCTGCGCCAGACCCTTCTATCTGTTGCCAGGAACAAAACAGTGCAAAGGTTATTTATTGCTGGTGAGGTCTCTGAACATAGGGGCCTATTCATTAAAGTGTGATTGTGTCCGATTGCTAAAAACTCATATTTTTTCTACATTTTAGAACTGTGCGTAGGAAGAGTTTGGCCCTAACCTGCGAATGTCAGCCTGAACCTGCAGGTCACACAGGTTTTGGGCCATCTTAAACATCACTACTATGCACAATTAAAATTTGCAGTGCAATAACTTATAAATATTACATTGCAAAATGTGAATTTTTATTCTTATTTTTGCAATTTGTTTTAGCCATTTATGACTTTCATTGCATTACTGGCATAATGGCAGCCACTGTGGCTTTTCAGAAGTCATACAAATAATCATATTCCAAGTCTAAAAAATGATTTAATACCTTAAATAAATGTTTCTTCTGTTTGCAAAAGCAGCTAATGTTTTCTTAAAGTGTTTATCCAAATCTTGCCTCTAATGCCTGGGCTGACATTTTTGAATAAACTGAATTATTATTTTGAATGTCAGCGTATCTGAAAGCCCCAACACACTCGTTATAAAATTTAACTTGGATCAGACATTATTCAAAGCTGAATCCCTTAAAGACTGCCTTGTGCATTATCCAAGCAGTGTTTCTGCTCTCATATCTTTTCTTCTTAAAACTATTATACCAGTTTATCATAAATTCACCACAGGCTGCTGCCGGCTTCATCCACCTCCTGGAAGGAATGATCAGCCTGTGCTCCAGGGAGGTTGTGCCTGCTAAAATAATACAAGCAGGTTTCTGCAGATGAAAGTCTCTCTCTTAAGTGTGTTTACAAGTGTTAAATCTTATGTATCCAAGCAATGTAGCCCTTGAGAAAACCACAGACCCCTCCAGCTGTGCCCCCTCCCACTAAAGGCAACATAACTGCTTATTGTTAAAAAGTACTGATGATGGAAATAATGTATCCAATATGGGGCACAGGGGCAATTCTGCAAGAGATTAGTCTATATAGCCAAAGTTAGTAGGACCTAGGAGCAGTGTCAGTCTGGGCCTCCTAGGACCCACCAGAGAATGTGACATTGAGGGCCCATTCTGACAACAATTAGATTTTAGAAAGTGTTAAATATTATAAAACGAAATAAAGTTAAATCAAAGCCCCCGAAGGGATTCTCCTATACCCTACACACTTGACACATTTCTTCTTCTCTTTGCACCATTATCTACCTCCTTACATACTGACCTATCTATAAACTTGCATACATAATCTATAAATACCAACATCAATGCTAATTGTACATTTTTGTATCACAATAGCCTTGGATATTATGTTTGTTCAAGAAATTATGCCATCACAACATCACTAGGAAGAGCATTTCACTCACTACCCTCACCATGAAAAACCCCCTGCGCTGCTTCAAATGAAAGTTCAGTTCCTCTAATCTAAAGGGGTGGCCTCTGGTGCACTGGAAATAGTTGCAGCCCCATCCAGGGTATACCTAAGACTGCTTCATTAATAGCCCTTACTATGTTTCTCTTCTAGAGTGACTAAACATAGGAGCTAGCCTACCACTAGTTCTCATTCTTCCCCCACTTTCATTTTGGTCCTGTCCTACCTGAGGGCTCTCTTTTTAGTAGGGCTTTTCAACCCAAATCTCTATACCTTGGTTAGGGCTGCATCTCTTCCTATGTTTACATCAACTAGCCCTCTGTGTATAAAGACCACATGAAGGTTACCATTCAGTCATCCTGCATTTATTATGACAGCTCATATGATCATAGACTGGCATTTTTTATGACACGCATTGGCAGAAATAAATAAATAACCCATGCTGATTATTAGGAACTAGCCATAGCTAGCATGTAAGCCAATGAATAGCAAGGTGTACTATAACCAAAGCAATAAATGAAGATCGGTAAGTTGCATCAGTAGTTATGTAGGCATAGAGCAATGTGTCTCTCTCTTCACCTATTGTATCTATTCTGTCCTCACTTCCAAACAGGTTAGGGGTAATTCACTTTCAAGTTAACTTTTAGTATTTTATAGCTTGGCCTATTCTTAGCAACTTTTCAACTTTTTATTTATAGTTTCAGAATTAATTGCCTTCATATTATTCCTTTTGCAAGTTCTGAAATGGGGGTCACTGACCCCAGCAGCCAAAATACTATTGCTCTGTGAGGCCACAATTTTATTGCCATTTATATTTTGTATTGCTTATCTTTCTATTCAGGCACCCTCATTCAAATTCCAGTCTTTCATACAAGCCACTTTCTGGTTTCTAGGGTACTGTATATTGGAGCCTAGCACCCATATAGCTGCCAAGATTCCAAACTGGAAAGCATTTGAATAAAAGGCTAATTAATTAAAAAATTGCAAAAAATAAAAAAGAGCCCAATTGCAAACAGTTTTAAAATATCAATACACTCAATCAATCACTCAGCAACGCCCAGCATCCTGCCCTAGCTTTAGTTAATTGTGGTTAAGAGCTATTATAAAGCCTGTAACTGTTACATATTTACTCTTCCATTTGTATAGACACAGAAAAGTCTGCAGCATGAAGATAAATATTAATCTGATGTTTCCCACTCTCAGTGATTGATACATAATGGTGAACTGTTTCCCTGCAATTCTTTAAATTCTAATCAGTTTGGGTTAAATGCACAGCAATGACAGATGTGCTCTATAGGTATTATTTCCAGCAAAAAGCTCTAGGAGGACATCTGCAGAAATGGCTTTTATTTATTATCTGTAAATAACCAGCCTCAAAAAATGTTGATAAGGAGAATAGGCATTCCGCTGCTATAAATGGACTTCATAATGCAACGACTGATAAGCGAATGGGATGGAACTTCAAGCGTTAAAGGAATGCTATCATGAGAAAAAAAATGTGTTTACTGTTGTCTGAAAATAATGCATAGTATTGCGTGAAGTAACAAAGTCATGGAAATGAAATGACTTCAGAAAAAGTCACTGTCACATTTTATAGTTGCAAAAAGAAATTTATTTTAGACCATTTATGTGGCTCTTTCTGTTCCTTTTCTGCTTTAGTATCTGTGCCCTCAGAATGCCAGCCACTGTCCCACAAGGCACAGCAGAATCATGGATCTGAAATGGTAGAATCCTTTATGGATTTGCAAAATGTGATTTTCATATTTTTTCATTTTTTGGTTCTGCAGCTCTCTAGTGTAGACTTTCCACTGCTATCTGTCTACTATGGTCCCAGTTACTTTGGCAGTCAGGAAGTGGGTTGAAGACAATGGAAGAACATAAGACAAACTCTCGAGAAAGAAATGAATAAAAGTAACATAGACAATAATAATTTAGCCCTGCAAAATGAAATTGCCTACTCAGTGTAGCCAGTGTAGTATGTTTTGTACATGCTCAACAATATGTGTGAGATATTTAGTCACTCTACTTCCAAAGGACCCTGTGTTTATACAGTATCTAGTAGAATTAAATCTAAAGCAACTGGACTTTCTGAGTTTTCTTAAAAAGAATCTCATGGTAGTGGAAGTGAAGGCAGAATGGTTGCTAAGCACCAGGAAAACTGCAAGTATTACAATCAGAGGAACTGAAGAAGTTGCTTGGATGAGTGGTGAAATGTTTTCAAGAAAACTGAGAAAGTCATGTTAAGTCCAACTTTATTGTCATCACATCTGCATAGAAAAATATACACAGTGCGATGAAAAAAAAAATGAAAGAAAAAAGTGCAAGGGCAAGTGCAATTTTCATCAATGATATACACCAGGGGTCCCCAACCTTTCTTACTCATGAGCCACAGTCAAATGTAAAAAGACTTGGAGAGCAACACAAGCACCATCAAAGTTCATGGAGGTGCCAAATAAGGGCTAGGATTGGCTATTAGGGAGCCTCTATGCACACTGTCAGCTTACAGGCTTTATTTGGTTTAAATTTTTTTTTTATTCAACCAAAACTTGCCCCCAAGTCAAGAATTCAAAAACAACTACCTGGTTTGGGGGCACTGAGAGCAACATCCAAGGGGTTGGTGAGCAACATGTTGCCCCTGAGCCACTGGTTGGGGATCACTGATATACACTAACATACACTACTGAATATACAGTACATAGCAAAGAAAAAAAAAAAAAGTCTAGTTGCTTTAGACTTCTAGATAGACTTCTACTAGATAGGTTTGGGAGCCTCAAGTAGTAAGATATGGCAGAAAAGAAGAGTACTGTGAAATAGGCTGCAATAGAAAACTATGTTGCATGTTAATGGGTTAACAACATGCAACAAAATATGCATTTATTACAAAGCAATGACAAATAAATCTTGTGTAACTTTTTAGAAACATATACGTAATATTTTTTTTTAAAATCCTGAAACTAACATTTAGTACCGTATCCCAGTACTAAAGATCATGGAAAGTAAATGGACAGGGGAAGAAACAAACATCCCAGAGGGATAACAGGACTTTGATTTTGTTTTCCGACAGTCAGAAAGGTATTTAACAAAGTGACAGGCGCAAATCTGTACTGTGGGGTGTTAAGGTTAGTGCCAACACCCACAGTATTGCTAAGCACCTGGAAAACTGCAAGTGTTACAATGGAGTATCTAGAAAACTGCATATTCCATGCACAAGATACAGTACATAAGCAGGGCGAACAAGATCAGTTAATAACAGCAGTGTAGTGAAACAGGAGAGTTTGCTGAAGAAACAAATGTAAGACACTGTAGGGTTGATTCACTAAAGTGCATTAAAACGAGTGCTATTTATAGCATGCGTTAAAAATGTTATCGTTTTCACGTCTTAACGCACGATTCACTAAAAGGATATTTGCGTTAATTTAGACGCGATGCTGTTTGCGTTATTTAAGTCGCGAAGACTATTTTCGTGCAGTATTTGATGCAACGCTCACTAATTAACACAACGCGCTACTTGTCGCGCGCGCAAATTAACACACGTGCGCTACTTATTGTGCGCACGCTATATTAGCCATATACACCATTATGTTCGTAAAACTACTTTTTTTGAAAATGACCATTTCCCTGCAAACAGGAGGCTGCATCACTCTAGGGCCAACACAGACTTGAATAAATCCCACTGCAAAGTCCATATTGTGTGGCCAAAAGCTCATGAACTGTACTTTTCTATAATTACTGCCTGCTCCAAGTAGGTGTTAATTTTTGCATAGAGTAATGCTATATTTAGTGCGTCTAAGTGTTTGTGAATCATGCGTTAGTATTATTTCTGCACGCTAATGTGGTAAAATTAACGCACGCGATATGCAACGTAATGCATGCAATAATACTTTAGCAAATCGTGCATTTTTTTGCGTCGATTTTAACGCAAAAAAGCATAACGCTTATCGCACTTTAGTGAATCAACCCCTGTAGGTTAATTTGTGTTCAAAATCTGAAGGGATTGGTATTTTTTTAACCTAGCAGTAACCATTGTTGCCACTCACTAAAATATACAGTATAGTAAATCAGCCCTTTATTCTTGCTGTAGGGAGCATGTTGTTGGGAGCATTTAGTTGATGTAATTGCTACATAATTGAAATCAACCAGTTAAACTGAACCAATAAAAGGAAAAATGTAATACACTACAGATGACAGAATGCACTATTTAGAAGCCCTGCAACCTCATAAAATCAGAAACAATTTGTTTGCAGCCAAGTAACAAGATACCTGACTTTGCCACTTTCAGAAGAAAATGCTACTTTCAGAAGATAAAAGGAAGGCTACCAGCAGTACCCAGATAACCCGCAAATAGAATTTGTATAGGGTAGAGCCAAAGAAAAGAAAGAAGTGAAGATGCAAAAGAATAAATGAGTGAACCTGTATGTCTGTATGAATCCTTATTTGTTATGGACTGGTGTACTCTATAAACTTGTCTTCTTGCCTAATATGCTTCAGTGCAGTCCTGTCTCTGTACCTGAAACTGGGAATTTCCATCAAAACAGAAAAATATTTCTGTGCAAAGTTTATTTTATATTGCTAAATAAAAAAATCAGATGCAGGGAAAATCATTATGAATAAATCATTTTGGGGGAATGATATAGTCACAGGTAATCAGATATTATCATTGATTGGAATAATAAACTAAAATGTTTAATAGGTCACTATAAGTTAAGACATAAACATGTCAGTTTATTACATGATTAAATAATAAAGATTTGGTTAGGTAAAGTAAATAGTTATTTCTTGTGCCCGTGGCTCACCAGGCATTTGCCGTGCCAGGATGTTTCCAAGGCCAGTGCACACAGTGCTAAAGTTAAGTGCACTTTGATGTTATTGACAAAGGTACTTGCATCTGTACATGTTATTTAAAACCTTTCAGTAGGTATCAATGCATTGTTGAGCCTGCTCTGATGAATTGCACGCATAAACATCAGGGCCGGATTTCTAACCTTGTGTGCCCACAACCCACAATCAAAACATATGCCTCCTTCACTTGCACCCTGTTTGCTATCACACAGTGCCCTTCCAAATTATGGATGTGAATGTGTGGCTTCTGTGGCCCACAAATTCAGGCCTGATGAACACAGTTAATTCTAGGGTTGTCTTTGCACATTGCCTACAAAAGCAAGTGACTTGCATCTAGTGAATTGGAGGCTAGCCCCATAGGTGACAACACTCACAAACACATACACATATGAGCTCCAGAACTTGCATGCAATTCACCAAAGTGGTAAATCACTAGCAACTTAAGGGGGTGCTATTTAGGGGCAGAATGCAATGAGACTGGAAGTCTCTAAAAAATAATCTCCAGAAAAAGAACTTGGAGAAATATTGCACTTTGCACATGGTGCTTAATTCATATATGAGGCCTAAAGAATTATAATATTTTTTATAATATTTTTGAGGGGTATTTTTGCATTTTTGTGATACCTGTGCCTGTGATTTCTGTGATATCTTGTGTTTCTATTGAATGACAATTCTGCTCCATTCTATACCATCAATGACAAATTGCTGTGTACAGTCCTGCTTCTAATGAATTTAGATTCAGTGATCTTGAAAAATAGTCTCCACTAGCACAGTAAGGATGAGCATTTTTCTGAATGTATTCTGAATGAGTCCATTCCCCATTTATGTGTTATCTGAGGATTTCACAGATTTCCCTGTTTCATGTTCGCACATTCCATCTACTGACCTTTTAGCTGCCTATATATATTGTTTGTCGATTGCACTGATTTTTCTGACAGTGTTTCATAACTTACCACATAGTTTGCTGTCACTGCTGTCTGAGCTTTAATACAATGTTTCTCAACACTGCTCCTTGAGTCATTGAGTTCCTTGTACAGTAGTTATCATTCTTCCTTACAAGTAGCCCATAATATCTGAAAAGAAGGTTTAAACAACACCCGATTATGAGTTACTACACCTATATTTACACTTCTGTTTAAAACTAGAGTCCCATTGCTCTAGTTCCAGAAACACAAGTCCATGTTATTAGGATTCCAGACTGTCATGTGATGCTGAGTAATCATTTACTGTTAAAATCAAAACTTGTGTTTTTCTGTAGCCATGTGCAACATAGTCACATTCTGTAAATGTACAAGAGCAGCAAGTCTTACTTCTCTATTCTAGACATGTTAGTGGCACAGTGTAACCCTTGCTGAGCTCTGTCATTTCTACTGCTAACAAAACATCACATTGAATCCATTTGCTTTGAGTGGCTTGGCACACTTTCTTGGATCTCACACTATACTCTATTTGCCTTTCTGGGTTTCAGGTCTTGACATTAACTTATACTGTAACATCAGTTTTCCTTCCATTTGTATATACATAATTCTTGCATATGCTAGTGACTTTTAACCTCTTAAGTACTTTATAACAGTGATGCAGTGCATCACTAATGGGTGCATTGGTGCCATTCAGTTAGTACATTATTCCTGTGAAGTTTGTACCCTGAACCCTTTGATTTGTCAGTAGAGCATATGTGTGTTGCTCAGAAATCATTATGGATTGTGCCATTCTGCTTTATTATTTTCCACATTCCCCCACAAATATGGCACAGTTATAGGATCTGTTATCTGGAATGCTTATCTCCCATAGGCTCCAGAAACCTGTTATCCAGAAAGCTCACAATTGCAGAAAGACTCCATTTTAATCAAATAATTACATTTTTTTAAAACTGATTCCCTCAATATTCATGTGTAAGTTACATACAGCTGTGTCTTAAAATTACAATGAATTTATTAGATTAGGTTCATTTCCTAGCTCTTTCGCTTTGGAATCCTCTCAGTCCATACGATCACACAGAAGGCTTAAGTAAGATCTGGAGGCATGAGGCTTCAGGTAATAAAAGAATCTAAAGAGATTCTGACACCAGAAATTAAACCTTTTTTATATCTATCATAACATTGTCTTTGCATGAGCTTTATAATTTTGCCATAGAATTATTTCCTGACACTTTTCCATTCCTTATCTGATCCCCCATGTCCCTCTATGAGGAGGCTGCCATATTTGTCCAGCAGGAGGCCGTTAGCATTAGAAGCTATAACTGACAGGCTGAGAAGGGACAGTCAGGTTGGCAAAACAGTCAGGTTTAAGAACTTCAAGCAATAATTACATACAAAACCAGCCCTAACAGTGAAAAAGATCAACACGACCAATAGGTAACTTTTTATGTAGATTCATAATTTGAAAGGTAATTTTTTCGTGTCAGTATCACTTAAGGTAGGCCAGACAGCTAACTACTGTTATTTCACCAGTGACAGCTGCCAATAGAGGGACTTGCTTTGGTAGAGCTAAGGGTAGCATGCATTCCCTTAGCATTTAAGGAACTGTCATACAGTATACCTTCAGTGTATGCTTATCAAAAGTGAATAAGCTATTTGTATCACAAACCTGTGGGCTATATTGAAACAATCTAGTGTATCAAGAGAAGTATTTTATTTACCATTATTGACTGGTACATCAATTATTTTGAAAGGCAAATATACTAAATAACTATGCCTGGCACCCTTCAAAACACCTACATATAAGGTTTCTCCTTTGCAACACTGCTCTGCTGAGCAATTTTGCAACACTATGGAATTACTATAGAGCAAATTGATAGCAAATTGAACAAACCCCTAGGTACATGGTTTGGCCTTTGGCTCAATGCATTGCCTAGTAGTTCTTTGAAACTATGGAATGGTCCAGGACCATGTGATACCTGAGTTGGGGCCCCAATATATAAGGACATTGGACAAGGGGGGCCCCATGTTTATTTTATATTTATTCTTCCCCTGCAGTTAATGTGAATTTGATCCCTTTGAGTTTTAATGAACAGTATAGCGCTTCTCTTTGCCTCTTGAAACTATACCGGCATATTCCATAGTATCAATAAAAAGACACTGATAAATATCCTGTTTTTTTACTTCCAAAGAGTCAACATGATTTTTCCTAAGATTGACTGAAGTGCTCACATCAGAAAAGCAGCAGGAATAAAATGGCAATCTATTTGCTTTTCGCCTCCTGACAGGGGCACTGCTGTGGAACTCTTCCATATGGTTTACTGATCCGTGCAAACTCCGTCTTTAATAATCTTTAGCTGTGACATCCATGTCTCTGCCAAATCTCAAACATGAATTCATAAGCAAAGCAGCTGCTCAAGGTGAAATATTAATTGAATTTACTAATGTCAAAAGCACTAATATTCTGTTTAGTAAATTGAACATTAGGATTGTGAATATGTTTTACAGCTTCAGATCACATTTTCATTGCAAGAGGGAAAAAAATTACTTTTGACGAAGGCAAGAATTTGTGTCTACCATTAATAAAATATAATTAAACGTATACGTGGCATACATTAAAGAATAAGCAAAACTTCCTATATTGTAAAGCAGATACAAACTTAGCATCAGTATTGGCCCCAAACAAGCAATCTAGTGTTTTCTAGCTGGTAATACATGTATTGTGGACCCTACACATGGAACTCATATTTACCTTGAGTAAAAGAGAGACGCAAAGTAAAGAAAACTTGATCTTTGCCCCATTTTTTTGTAAATACGATCTTGAAACTTTTGGTGAAGTGCAAAGCAGGGATGCACTGAATCCAGGATTCGGTTCGGGATTCGCCCAGAATTCGTTCTTTTTCGGCAGGATTCGGTCGAATCCATGGTCCTGGCTGAACCGAATCCAAATCCTAAAAACCATGTGACTTTTTGTCACGTAAACATGGAAATTGAAAAATTATCCAATATTTAACCCTTCCAAATTCTAATTAGCATATGCTAATTAGGATTCAGATTCGGTTCAGTATTCAGCCGAATCCTTTATGAAGGATACTGGGGGTTCCGATAAAAGTGGATTCGGTGCAAATAATGGCCCAGATTTAAATCAATAAGAAAAAGTTATTTTATGTTTTTTTTTAGGAGAAAAAACTTTTCTCATAATTCAGTTCCAGTTTTTCCACATAAACTTCAATAGAATTGTCATGTGATAAACAGTGATTATAGAATTGCAGCTTGCTCTATGGGAAAGCCTGGAAATGAATTAGGAGATTTTTCTCATCAAACTGAATCTGGCCCATATGTGGATACAGAGCTATTGGTTCTATTATCAGTAAATGGAAAGCAAATAAAAACCTTTGTACTGATGTTTACTGCAAGAAAAGCATGATATTGTGAAGACAGTTGGGCTGATTTATAAACACTGGGAACATTTGCATCTGGGCAGTAACCCATGGCAACCAATGAAATGTTTCCTTAAAGGAAACATATTGGATAAATGGGAAAAACACTAATTTTGTAGGCAATTATGAATAATATACGGTGCTGGTTTCACTTTGTGCTAAAAATTAATCCTCTCTGTAACAATGGCCCCTTTATTGGAGCTCCCTATAGATCCTATCACTTCTCTGTCCAGTGTGAAATGAAGGCTGAGCATGTCCTAACGGTCCCTGCCAGAAGCACAGTAGGAGGGGGAGAGCCAATCACAGCCTTGCAGTCACACAAGCAAAGTCAGACTTCAGTTCCCTATCAGGTCAGCCTAGCTGCTGATTGGTTCCTATCCTACAGTGCAGTGTATGGAGGGCCACCGGCTCCCCAGCTCATCCAGAGAATTCAGCCAGCAGGAAGTGGAACAGATGGGCGGGGCTAGTGGGGTTTTTGTGGAATTTCTCAATAAATCAGCAGGAAACACAACTTTTTAAGCACAATCCTTCTATATCTAGAGGAGTATAATTCCCTGGTACATTCATAATTTTTATAGGATATGTCTCCTTTAACTAGGTCCCCCTGACCGCTTTCAAATGTGCAACATGGATATCAGCATCCTAAACTCTATTAATACATGTATAGGATCTGTTATCTGGAAACCTTTTGTTCAGGAAGCTCCAGATTACAGAAAAGCCATCTCCCATAGACTTCATTTAAATTGAATAATTCACATTTTTAAATATGATTTCCCTTTTCTCTGTATTAATAAAACAGTATCCCAAAACAATTCTATTGGGTTTAAATATGGTTAAAATATTTTTTAGTAGACATAAATAATGATCCAAATTACAGAAGGATCCCCAGGTCCCCAGGTCTCGAGCATCCTGGATAACAGGTTCCATACCTGTATTTCAGTGGAGAAAAGTTTTTATTTTGGTTAAGGAGTTTTCTTTATGTTAAGTTATCCATAGTTTATTTTTCCCTATCTATATGAGATTTTTTTGCCTCCACTTTACAAACCTTCTTATATATTACACATCTAAATCCTTAATGCCATAAAAACAGAACTATGTCGGTTATGGGATCTTTACATGCTTAAGCTAATATGAATATTTGAATACTAACTTTTCATTCATTACTCAGCAGCCTGATTTCTAGCTATTTTTATTACAGAACTTGTTAAGCCCAGAGCTACGAATCTCAGCAGGAGCAGACTATTATTTGTGCCTAATTATAGATTAATGGCAATTGTGGCTAATTACAGATTTTCAGACTATGAATAAATAATCACTACTATGTATAAAACAGTAAAAGCATTATAAAGGCTTAAGGCTTTGCAAACTGTCTTAACAAAGATAAAGTCCCTCCAGGAAAGGCTTTAAGCTTGATTTTAATGGCAGGACTAAGACGTGAATACTAAACGCACTGGAATTTTCTTTCAGACTACCTATTTATATTGCATTGTTGCTGTAATTATCTATTGAAAGATGTGAATAAAATGTAATTTCTTCTTCATGACGATTAAACATTTGTAATATATTTATATGTTAAAATTACCAGACGCTGCAGGTTTGGTCGGGCCATTTTTGACCTTGTCTAACCTTCTGGGCATATCTGGCAGTTCAAGAGAAGTTTCATTTAATTGTTAAATCCCAGTTATCACCTGTTTACTAAACCTTACAGGTTGCATTCCTCCCCAGGGATTTCAGACCCTTCAAAGAAGCTTATCTACAAACGAAACAGATAGAAAAAACACCCTGTGGCAGAATTAAACTGCAGTAAATTAGCATTTGCTGCTTCCTCCTTCCTATTGCAATTGCAGAACAGGAATAATTTCAACAGATCATCCAGACATCCCATCTGGATCATTTTCAGACTGTAAAGTGAAAGAATCATATACAGTGCTATGTGTGTAGCATTCTCTTGCATTTGAGAAGGGTTCTGTGGCTCCTTTTTGCCCCTCTCTCCCCAACCAATATGGTTCTTTCACTTTGATGCTTTCCAAGTCCCACCCCCTCAGAAGCCATGTTCCAATATCTTGCACTGATGAGTAGTGATGGGCAAAATATTTCGGCAGGCATGGATTCGTGGCGAACTTCCGCGTTTCGCCATTGGCGGATTGTTTCGCGAAACGGATGAAAAAATTTGCCGCGGAAAAATTCTCCGCACGTCAAAAAATTGTCGGGGGCGTCAAAAAAGAATAGTTGCGGGCGTCAAAATAATAGCCACAGGCGACGAAACAATAGCCGCACGACGAAATAATAGCCGCGCGACGAAACAATAGCCGCGCGACAGAACAATAGCCGCGAGCGACGAAACAATAGCCGCGGGCGACGAAACGATAGCCGCGCGACAAAACAATAGCCGCGCGACAAAACAATAGCCGCACGACAAAACAATAGCCGCGGGCGACAAAACAATAGCCACGTGACAAAACAATAGCCGCGGGCGACGAAACAATAGCCACGCGACAAAACAATAGCCGCGGGCGACGAAACAATAGCCACGCGACAAAACAAAAGCCGCGGGCGATGGAACAATAGCCGTACGACAAAATAATAGCCGCGGGTGACACATTTTTTTGTCGCACGACATTTTTCGCAGTTTAGTCGAATTTTTCGCCGTTTCGCGGATCTTTTTAAAGATTCGCAAATTTTTCGGCGAAGCGAAACGGAACAGATTCGCTCATCACTACTGATGAGATCTAAAAAGATTGAAAGAGCCTGACTGCAAGTTTAGCTGTCTGAACTATTATGCTGTATCTGTGTTATTAAAGCAGCTGTTCTGGATGCAGATTTGGCCATAGGGACATTAGGGAGTCATCTGTATGTCTCCACCTCTAATGCCATAAGTGATGTTCAAAGCCTTTTATTTTTGGTTTTTAAGGCAGTGCTATGTGTGTAGCATGAGGCATGTGAATCCCTTCTGTTTGGAGAAGGCTGTATTAACTGAAAATCTTATCTGCCAACCCCCCTTCTTGGAGCAAGGAAAAACTTGGGCACTTTGGGGTGATCACTGGTACGTTGGCTAGTGTATGGCCAGCCTAAGGAGAATATATATTTGTTCTTTTCTATTAGCATTCTAAATGTACACTGTCCAGTGATTCCATCCATGTGAAACATAATAGACAATCAGCATATTTTATTCTTTGATGATTTTAAAATCATATATGATTTTTATGTTTGTTAAAGATATTGGATACACATAAGGGATCAGGTAACTGAGAGCAGCCCAGAGCAAGTGCTGTTAATATTATTATTATTATAAAATATGGTGAGCAACTTGGGGAATATTGGAAGGCATTAAAGGGCTGTGGTGGCCTTAGGCTGATCCAGAAGCTCAACAAAGTATAGCATTAATTCTATTTGGAACTTTAGTTTTCCTAAACTATTACAGCTGGACAGATTGGAATGAAGCCGGGTTCATACACAGTATTTCTAGGATGCCAACAGTATAAACATTGGTTTAGGTGTCAACAAGTTTTGATGCAATTAAAGCTTGCCCTTAAGCCAGGAATTCAAAAATAAATACCTGCTTTGAGGCCACTGGGAGCAAATTCCACGGGGTTGGTGAGCAACATGTTGCTCACGAGCCACTGGTTAGGGATCACTGATCTACATGCTGTCTAGAATTAAAGGATCCAAACTAGGTCTTTGTGAAGGAAAAACAGTCAATGTTGTTTCATGACATTGGATGCATAAGGATGCTGTAAGAATAGGAAAGACAAGTCTAGGGTTTTACCAAAATAGGACTGAAAAATACAAAATTACAAAATAAGCTGTTAATAACTAATCCTTCCATTGCTGAAATGTAGGTGATTGCTCATAGAGTTAACTAAAAACATCATAATATAGACAGTTGATGGGTGCATACACAAGAGAAGGCTAATTCTAGCATAGGAGCTGAATCAGCCCTGTGTAGCAGTAGCATTAGAGTTTGTTATTTTAAAACCGTTATTTCTAATACATTGTCTTGACAAAGGAAAGCACTGGGTTAATTTGCAACTGTGCAGTAACCCATGGCAACCAATCAGATGATAGCTTTCAGTGTTCAACTTGCAGCTACCTCAAAAAAGCTAATAACTGATTGTTTGCTATGAGTTACGGCCTAGGTAAAAATTTGCCCTGTGTTTATGAATGAGCCCCAATGTATTTGATTTAACTGTCAATCAAAATCTGACTCCATCTCCTGCATGTAGAAAGACAGATTGCTGAGAGGGAAGATACTAAAGAAAAACAATATTATCTCAGAAAGGGTAACTAATTATACACAGAAAGTTACCTATTTCCACAAGATGAAGCTCAAAAAAACATTGCCTTTTCTCAACAGTTCCCCTTTACACAAAAGATGAAACAATTCTTATTCACTCTCTTATAATATCTCGCCTGGACTACTGTAACTCCCTATTAATTGGCCCTCCCCTCCAAAGACTGTCCCCTCTCCAGTCCATAATGAATACTGCTGCCAGGCTCATATACCTCTCCAACCGCTCCTCCTCTGCCATGCCGCTCTGCCAATCCCTACACTGGCTTCCCCTACCATCCAGGATAAAATTCAAACTAATGACTCTCACATTTAAAGCAGTTCATAACTCTGCCCCACCCTACATCTCTGAACTCATCTCTAGGTACCATCCATCTGTTCATGCCCATTCCCACAACTTGTGTCTCAACCCTTTCTCCTTGTAGATTGTAAGCTCTTTTGGGCAGGGCCCTCTTCACCTCTTGTATCGGTTATTGATTGCTTTATATGTTACTCTGTATGTCCAATGTATGAAACCCACTTATTGTACAGCGCTGCGGAATATGTTGGCGCTTTATGAATAAATGTTAATAATAATAATGCTAGTAATCTATTTGTGCCTTTATAATGGTGATGTTTTATCATGATATACTGCCATGGATCTGGTACATACAGTAGGTGTATAGCTAGGAAATATTAAAAGTATGGACCCGCAACTTAATGAAGTTTTCATTATGTAGTAAAGTACTGTAACCACTACTGAATTGTCAGATCATGTCCAGCTTCTATTGTCATCAAAAATATAATTGCTTCTTAGAAAGAATTTGGTGAGAATACATTTTAGCAACTGTGTGACTTTCTTGTTCATTTTTGGGTTGAGCTTGAACTCTAATTCTTTGTGCTCTATTGTTATACACATCAGAGGTTATCTTTTTGACTTTCCATTCCTTTTTGGTTCATTTCTTTTTTTGAACTCTCTGATCACTCTTAGTCCCAGTCTCCCTTACAGTTCTGCTCCTGTGTCATTACCAACACTCACACAACTCTGATCTGTCGGTTTGTAGAACACAATAGAAGTACTGTATATAGCACATGCCCATTGTAGCAAATACAGTACATGAAAGATAAAAGCGCATATCTGTGTAATAATGAGACCAACAATTCAAATGGGTTGCACTTACAAAACTTGTAATCTACTCACACAAAGATGTGACTTTTCTTAACAACCTGTTAAATTGTTAGTGTCATTAAGAACCGAAACCCTATTCTGTGTTATCCAGTCCTTTTCAAAGTATAAGAAAACATTACATAGAGAAGAGGAGAATTGACACTCATACGGCATCTCTGACTACATCTTTGACCTTTACTAATACATGAACTAACCATAGTTAAACAAGAAACATTTTCTACTTCTAAAAAGACCAGTTAAGGCTGTCAGTATGCTTACATGTCCTAAATACATTTTCAGAAAGCAATTTGTCTGAAAGCTTTCTTCTAAGCACTTTGTAATTAAAGAAATTTCTAGGAGATCTTAGAGAGTTTTTTTTTAATTAAAAATCTTTGATATTGATTTCTTTTTTCTTCTGAAATGAAGACCCAAGGTAATTCAAGTTTGTCTATTTGCTGAGATAATGTATTATTAATTACCAAAATGTACTGTAGGTTTGAAAAAGAAACAAGATGCAATGTTGCAAATAATAGTAATCTTAGCCATAATAATGTGCACATTAATACATTTAAACTACTGTGTATCATATTACACACAAAATAGTGTAGTGCAATACCAAGCTTGTGTTTTCATAAGTATATGTGCAGTTCCGGTGATTTAGAATGACATAACAAAAGTGTTAACAGCTGAATAGTGGAGCATACTTAGGGTTGTGCTATATTATGGAACAGCCACTAAGCTAGTTAAAAATCTTTTTGGTTTGTCAGAAGCACTTCTATAATATTTAAGTCCCCAAACTGGTTTCCTACAGTATATCTGGAAAGGTAGGCTCAATGTGATGTTAGCATTCACAACTGCTTTTGAAAGTGGAGGTATTGTACAGCAAAAGTACAATAAAACAATATATATTCCATACTCCATAAACATATAACTTAGAGTAGGGCCAGCTTGCAAGAGTAAAACTGATTGGTCAGAAAGGAAACCCAAGCATATGCACCATGACTAAAATTAAAAAAGGCAAGGGACTTTGCATCAATGCCTTTGTTGTGTACTCATTTGCTGTTTCCTGGTAGGAACAAAGTCCTCGGGGTACTGGCTCCTTCATTAAATGCTCTCAGTTGTGAAACTGTATGTGAATAATACTCACCTAAGGCATTAACAAATGAAGAGAGATGACCTAGTACATGTAGAAACAGAATATATATAATCAGTGTCTTTCCTTGGCCTAAATGAGGTGAATTGAATTGACATAGATGTTTTTTGAAGAAGTAAAAATAAGGAGGGAATAATTTTAAAGGTAAATAGCATTAAATGCATTTTGCAGTGAACTGTGCAGCTGTGGTTACTGATATGACATGAATTTCCCACTCTGGAGCTACTGTAGTTAAATGATTGGATTACTCTAGTTGGTAGATAGTGGTATCCCTTACTTGCTGAGTGCCACATCCAAGCTTTTACATAATAAAAAAGGGACAGATGTATTAAAAATTGAGTTGCCATTTTGTCTTGATTCCAGAAAAACAGGGATATGGGAAAAAAGGCAAGTATTTTCTGAAATCTCTGAATAGTCAGGATTTATAAAAGAAACACAAAAACTTGACAGTTGACCATAAAAAAACTAGGCAAGTAAAAGTTAGCTAGGTTTTATAGAAGTCTATAGGAATATCACTAGAAACATCATGTTTTATACCAGTTTACTGGGGGAAAACTAATAGAAATTTTAAAAAAAATTCTATTATAAATCAAACTGTTCTTTACAGACATGACCAATGGATGAACACAGGATGGGATATTTTAGAGCCTCATTAAAAAATACATGGAAAATGTGATCCTTTCCAGCATGCAACTTTTTTTTGCAAAAAAACATGAACTCAACTAGTCGGTTTGAATTTTTCTTTGATAAGCTAGCGGTCGATAAAAATAAAACACAAAAAGCCGTTTCTGTTTTGTCAACTGTTTTTTTTGTCACACACAAACTTGATTTGTAATACATTTCTGTGTTTAGCCCAGAGCCCATAAGTGGAGAAGTTTGGGAGGATTGGAATTGTCATGGACTATGATTTTACCAAGGGAATGGCATTTGGCAGGTTTTTAAAGGCCCACTAACTCAGGCATCTGTATAAGGAAAAGTGTCATCCTCTCCTGTGCATTGCATTACTACCATGTGTATCAGTCATGGACTTTGGGTATGGCTATGTTGCTTTTTAATCAACTGTGCATTATTTTTTATGATCAGTGCTTGTTTACGAGTGAAGGGTTTTAGGTTGAACATCCCCTGATTCCATATATTTGCTCTCTTCAGATTGAGGCCCTAGTCCATGTGCTATACCCAGGACCTCCACATGTTTTACTGAGGCCCTGCTTAAGATTAATGTGATAAGTAGAATTGGATAAAGCAATCATAATAGTTTCACAAGATCTCAAGGCCTGGTTTTTGCCCATGCCATCTATAAAAGTACTTGGGCATATTTATAGTATCATACTTATTTTTCTCGTTAATACTTTTTTTTGCAAGGTTTTCTATGATCTTGTTAAATGGGATAAAGCCCCCAAAAAATACTGGTAATTTTAACAAACTATCCCTAGGATTCTTAGCTTTGGGCATGGCCCTCCATTTCTGTTTATTCAGGGCTCAGCCCATGCAAAGGAGTGCAGGTGAATCAAGTACCCTGCATCCCAAGGATATCAAGAGTGAAATAAGCTCAGCACAGTCCATCAGAATGAAAATCCACCATTCTTTATTCACTTGCAGGGGATTTTTAGGACATATTTTTCAAATGGTAGATTAGGACTTCACCCTTGATAAATATGCCCTGTGGTAAAAGATGGACATCAATAATAAGTCTAGGCTCTGTCTCATGTGGCATACTGGACATGGGCAGGGTTGGACTGGGGTGGCGGGACACCAGGAAAAAACCTGGTGGGCTCTGGCCCTCAGGTGCCCCACCAGCCTAGACCTGATCTAAAGTACTGGCGCTCCCCTGCTGACCTCCCCCTCCCCCAATTATGCTAAAGTAGAAGGTATAATAATAAGCAGGCATGGATTTGCTGCAAATTTCTACATTTCGCCATTGATTTTCAATTTGTTCCACAAACTGGTGCAAAACTTAATTGCAAGACAAAAAAATTTTGCGCAACAATTTTTTTTGACGTGTGTCATTTTTGCTGTTTCACAAATTTTTCACCCTTTTGCAAATCTTTTCAAACATTTGGGAATTTTCCGGCTGAGCGAAATGGGACAGATTCATTCATCACTAATATGGTACACACACTTGGGGGGGGGGGTTGGGAAATCAGTCAGCAGGGGTCCCATGGTATAGCAGTCCCAGAGGTCCCCACACACCCCAGTCTGACATGGGAAATCCCCACAACAGCCTTGTGCCAATAGAGTATTTAAAATAAACCATCAACAGACAGACAACAGGTTTGTAACTAGAGATATTTGACACAATATTTCAACTATTCAAAGACAGTAGAAAAGAAATTGTGTTATAATCATTTATTTGTGATATTATTTATGTTTTGCACATTTCTCTGATATTATAAATGCATTATACTACAGTATTTACACTCAATACAATAGACTTCTCCCACAATATTGATTCTGATACTTCGTATTTTTCTCACTTCAGCTCTCTATCTTTAGCGACACGAGCAAGTGCGCGCAAATTCTCTACAGAGTTTTCCATCTGCCTTTTGCATTTGTCCAAACATTGCCTAGGGCAGAAAGCAGTGGCACTGGCAATGTGATTAATGCTAGAAACTGAAGCACAAGATTATGTCGGTCTGGTTTACATTCCCTAAATCCATTTATTTTATGTAAATGTTTGAGGATTTTTGCTCAGAGTGGTTTGGACATTTCAGCTGACTAAAAGGATACAAATTCATTGTGAGATATTTGCCTAAAGGTATACTTGATATGTCACTCTCATTTGTAAATTGCTACTAGTGTTTATTTTGCTTGAAACGTTAAGAGGAGGGGACAGATGGTTTTTCCAATGATTTACACATACTGGTGCATTACCACTAAATTACAATAGGTTTCACCTGACCATGTGTTTATTAAACTATACCCCCCTGAATTAATATTTAACCAACATACAGTTTATATTATATTAAGTGAGCCATTACTTTACTGAAATATATATCAGTAAATATTGCCCTTTTACATTCTTTCTCTTGAGCCACCATTTAGGGATGGGCTCCCTCAGAGATCACATGACCAGAAATAATGCAGCTCTAACTGTAACAGGAAGTAGTCTGGTAGTAGTCCAGCTCCAGTCTTGTAGTCACATAAAGCATTTCCCTATGACAGTCTATTGAGGTGAATGCCTGTAGCTGTTACCTGCTAGAATTTTGAAAGTTGCAAATGTTCTTGTAAAAACCTACTTTGATTCTGAATATATATTTAGAACCCATAAAATACAAGACAAAACTGCTATTTATCAACATAACAGGGTAGTTCAACTTTTAGGGGCACATTTACTAACCCACGAACGGGCCGAATGCGTCCGATTGCGTTTTTTTCGTAATGATCTGTAATTTTGCGATTTTTTCGGCGTCTTTACGATTTTTGCGTAAAAACGCGAGTTTTTCGGCGTCTTTACGATTTTTGCGTAAAAACGCGAGTTTTTCGGCGTCATTACAAAAGTTGCGCAAAGTCGCAATTTTTTTGTAGCGTTAAAACTTGCGCGAAACGTCGCGCCTTTTAAGTTTTAACACTACGAAAAAGGCGCGACTTTGCGCGCAAGTGTTAACGCTACGAAAAAATCGCGACTTTGCACAACTTTCGTAAAGACGCCAAAAACTCGCGTTTTTACACAAAAATCGTAAAGACGCCGAAAAACTCGCGTTTTTACGCAAAAATCGCAAAGACGCCGAAAAAATCGCAAAAAATACGAAAAAGTCGCAAAATGTTCGTTTCCAATCGGAATTTTTCCAATTCGGATTCGAAATCGTGTCTTAGTAAATCAGCCCCTTAGTATGATGTAGAGATTAATATTCTGAGAAAATTTGCAATTCTTCATTTTTTACTTTTTATTATTTATTATTGGAATTTCAGCAGCTAGGTTGCATTTACCCTAGCAACTAGGCATTGCCTTGAAAGAGAGACTGGGATGTAAATAGTAGAAGACCTGAATAGAAAGTAAAAAAAAAACAATAAAATTGTAGCCTCACAGAGCAATAGTTTTTTTGAATGCTGGGGTCAGTGACCCCCATCTGAAAGCTGGAAAGAGGCAGAAGAGTAAACAATTCAGAAACTATAAAAAATTAAGGCCAATTGAAAAGTTGCTAAAAATAGGCCATTCTATAACATGCTAACCCCCATATGTAATGAAAGGCACTAAGTTTGCCCAGGAGCAGTAACCCATACCAACCATTAAGATGTTTGCTTTTAAACATGTGACCAGTAAACACTACCTGTTGATTGGTTGCTATGGGTTACTGCTCCTGAGAAAACTTAGTGCCTTTTATTACATAACACCTAAAAGTTATCTCAAAGGTGAACTTTTCCTTTAATACAAAGTAATACACTTTGCCATGCTGGATCCAATTCTCAAACCTTGATTTAATTCCCAAACCTATTTATAAGTAAATCATTTGTTATACAATAGTAGACAATATAAGACTCATTTATGACAACAAGTGGAGTGCGCAAAGTGCAATTTTGGATGTAATCCATCATGTTTTTTTTTACCCATAGTTTAGTGTTTTGCCCTACAATAGCTGGATTGCGTTTGTGACAGGAAGTTGCATCTGGCACAATTGCATCTAGTGCATCAAAATGATACACAAAGACACTGTTACTAAAAAAAGAAAATAACCGTATGTGTGTCTAAAAACAATAAAAAAAAAAAAAAAAGTTTTGGAAAAAATTATTACACTTCAAAAATTATACTAACTCTTTTGCTGAATAGGGGAAATGTGATTAAATGGTTGAGTCTCCAAGCAGCAATTATGTTGTGCTTTATGGCCAAGACTCTTTTTATATTTACAACACAGCATTCTGTCACAGTGGTCTAATATCCCCTCTGAACCTGCAATTTATATCACTGGGTGATAAAGAGCTCTTAGCAGGATTAATTAGCACAGTGACTTATCATTGCCAGGCATAAGAAACAATGCAGTATGTACATTTTAGAAATTTTAGAAAGCTGCACTAATAAGTCACACATTAAAATTAAAATAATTGAACAAGGTAAATTAGGTATGTGCCTTTGGTAAGATTGCATAAATTCAGGTTTTTTAAAGATCAAATCAGTGTCGGACTGGGGTCCACTGGGGCTGCTTCCTCAGGGGCTCCAATCGGAGTATGGGGAGGTCAGGGGGAAAGCCCAGGGTTTCAGGGTCTGGGTCGGCAGGGCCCACCAGGTTTATTCCCAGTGTCCCACTTGCCTAGTCTGACCCTGTTAATAATGACTTAGTCAAGAAGGACTTTTAAAATAAAAACTGTCTGACTTTTTTGTGCATAACAAAAATAGTAAAAAAGTAAGAAATGCTAATGTGATCATTAACTATATATATATATATATATATATATACACACATAAATGCAGGACTGTGATGCCTGTTTCTATCAATTCTTTACATGCAGTATAAAGTATATTTAATAATTACACACTTATTTTATTTCTGATAGCCTACTCATTGGCATGCAGTTCATTTCAGAGACACAGTGGGACATGACAAGACATCTGAGCCAAATTAAAAAACAAAACTTACTCCATCTGTATACTTTCTTGCATACTATATATCCAGTTCAATTGTGTGCTGATTTATATATTGATGTAAAATGTTTCTCAATATTCACTGTTCAGTTTGTGACAATATGATATATATTTTGGAAAACTGTCATAACAAGCAGAGTAGCACATCATATAGAAATTATAGCATGACTGATTCTTTCTCATTCATTGTAGACACTCTTGAAAAGGTTCTGTGGCTTAAGCGGGAGTTTGTAGTATCCTCGCTTAATGCATTATCAAGTCTGGATAGGATACTCATTTTAAACTTCTTAAAGTCCTGTCCCAAAATGACATACAGTATTGGATTAATGCAACTGTTGGCAGTGGCTAGGGAACTTGCAATAGGGGCACCAATTTTGAATATATAAGCTGGAAACCTAATAGCTTCAATTTCCATAATGTGCAGCACGTGGAAAGGTGTCCAGCAGAGAAAGAATGCTGTGATGATTGAAAATATAATCTTAAATGGCTTCCTGGATTTGGCCATCCTGTTTCTCTTCAGTCTGTAGACAATGATAATGTAGCTGCATAGAATGATTATAAGTGGAATCAAATATCCAAACGCAAACCGTGTTAAAGTGTAAGCTGTCTGTAATTTTGCCCTATTATTTTCTCCCATTAATGAAAAGTTGGTGAAGCAAATTGTTTTTTCCTGTCTATATGTTGTATCCCGGACAATAAACGAAATTGCACTTAAAAAGAAGGCAACGATCCAGGCAGCTGCTGAAAGTCCCTTGGCCATTTTAGCAGAACGGTGATTTTGGGACCAAACTGGAAATATAACAGATATACAGCGATCCAAGCTGATTACTGTCAGCAGGAATATGCTGGTGAACATGTTCTGCACAAGAACAAATGAATTCAGCTTACACATAGTTCTTCCAAAGATCCAGTGGTGATCCATTGCCGTGTAAATTATAGTGAAAGGTAAGAAAAAGGTGAATAAGAAGTCAGCAATAGCTAGATTTAAGAGCCATATAACATTCACTGATTTCTTAAGCTTGAATGTGATCATGAAAATAACAAGTCCATTTCCGAGTGTGCCCACGATGAACACCACACTGTATAGTACTGTGGAAGGAATCTGATTGGAGGCTATCCCTTCAGTTTGTCCACTATCATTGTGGACCAGAGGGGGGACAATTTCTTCTGGATAGTCTGTATAGTCTGCATAGTCTGAATACTGCAAAAAGAAGTCATAAATTAGAAGTTACATTTGCTACTAAAGAGAAAAACCCCTACCTTCATCTAATTCCCTTTTAATTTCCTAAAAAATTCTATTGTTAATGAAGGTTTATTGTATGGTCCCTTTACATATTTACACATAATGATATTCATTCTTTCTCTCTTCATAAGCGACAATTGCAAACATGTCTAATCATAAGTGAGACCTTCCTTTCACACATCCCTCACTGAAATATGTATTGGGTCTCTGATTGCCAGGGGACTAAACACACTGCTGCATGCACTACAACCTACTAAAAGAAATGAAAAGTCTCGAAGCACAGGTAATGGTAGTACAAGAAAACCATTTTTAGAAAACTAAGGTACCACTTCTCAGGTTCAAAGGGTTTTCAACAGTCTATAACAGCACTCCATATACCACCAAATCTAGAGGCGCTATGATTCTTATTGCTGATTAGGTTTCACAGAAGTAAAGTCTGACATAGCAGACAGATTCAACGCTCTCAAAAGGATGATCAACAATGCTAAATATACATTGGCCTCAGTCTTCCTTTATTGGATGTATTTTATGACTGTGGCACTTTTAGTAATATATACATTGTCCATGTTGGCTTATTTTGTTTAGTTGATAATTTTAATAATATTACTTTGGTTTAAACAAACAAACAACTGAACTAGAACTAAACTAATTTGTCTACAGGTTTATTTAAAACACCAGGGTATTTACTATGATGCTTTTTAGATTAGTGGACACCTTTAGGGCTATGACACACTGTGCTACTTGTAGCCAGATACTTGTTGCAGCTACAAAAGGCCATAAAAAATCCTGCCAAAGACAATACTGAAAATTGCTCTGCATCATTATCAGTATTGTCTATTTTTCAGCCGTAAAAAGTAACTCCATGTGTCATTGCCTTTACAGTTAGGAACTATAACCTAGTGTGATCTGATCTGCACACAAAAGCTTACTTACCGACGATACAGTTGTGTTGGCCTCCATGAAAGATGAGTTGTATTTTTTTGACAAGTTTGTAGCCCTAAAGCACATTAAAAACAAAATGTTAGAAAATTGCACATAACATTTTTATACTACTACAGGAAAGACATTAAACTGCTAATGGCATCTTTAGGTTCTGTTCTTTAGGGCACACTTTCAAAAAACAAATAAAAAAGCATTTACTTTTGCCTCAAACCATTGTGTAATATTGTATAATTTTGGGAAAAATGTCTTTCCTTCCAAGAAACTGATTATCCCTTTTTATGCTTTATTAAAGGAATCTGTTATTTGGTTGGGCTATATATTTATAATATTTATCTGGTAAACAACAGAGGTCCTTGTCTTCTTTATGGCGGGGATGATAGATAAGCTTCCAGTATTAGAGCCACTCTCCCATAAAACAAAACAGTATCAATTACCCTCTATCTATACAAGCCTATTACAATTTACTGCATAGCTGATCTGAGATATCTATAGCAAGAGAAAGAGGGAAATAAGAAAGGAGAATAAGAAACAATTAAACATTGCTGAGACACTACAGGAAAGGAAACTCTTTATTGCCTACGGGAGAGCTGGAAGATTTCAGCTGAATACCTAACAGTATTAGGTATTCTAAACTAAGTAAATTAACTTAGAGAAATGATGCCATTGGCTACATGTTTCAGTATAACTTTTAGAAAATTATAAAATGTAAGAGAGAAGGGAGGAAACTTACTTGAGGGTTTACTTGATCTGTGTTATATTTGTTGATGAAAAGTTCGATTTATTATAGTATACATTTCACTTTTTCACATTTTAAAGCAACCAGTGTTTTTATGCTTTTATGCTGTTTGTTAGTGACTCCCTAACTAGTAATTTATATCCCAAATGTTAGTGTTCTGTAGAGTATAAGCAACTGTAGACTGCCACCGAAAGCATTGGCTGAGGTGCAGCTGGAAGGCTATCTTTACTTATGTCCGATATGTTACAGGTCTATATGTAAGTGCTTTCCAAACTGTAGCACTGCTTGGCACCTGGGGCTTGCTGAATAAGGGGTCTTTCTGTAATTTGGATCACCATACCTTAAGTCTACAAAATAAATGTAAACTTTAAATAAACCCAATAGTATAATTTTGCCTCCATTAAGGATTAATTATACAGTATCTTATTTGGGAACAAATACAAGGTACTGTTTTATTTTTACAGAGAAAACTAAGTAAGGATCCTCCAACCCCCCCAAAAGTTTGAAAACAATGGGAATAGTGTGCTCTGTTCAAAATGATTCGTATAACTGCTCTCACCTTGTAGATTGTAAGCTCTTTTGGGCAGGGCCCTCTTCACCTCTTGTATCGGTTATTGATTGCTTTATATGTTACTCTGTATGTCCAATGTATGTAACCCACTTATTGTACAGCGCTGCGGAATATGTTGGCGCTTTATAAATAAATGTTAATGTAATGTTAATGTAATTTTACTGGTGTCTTTATCCTGGTGCCTTTTATGCAAAAGGCCAGAACTTCTTTTCTATATTATTTCTAGACAGGATGGGTTTTATCTAACTGCAATAAGAAACATTTAGCACTAAGATCTAGAAGCAGAAATCCTGCTTTTACTTATCTACATTTAGATTAATACAGTAATTGGTACCAATCCACCTTCTATTTCACGCTCTCTGCACTAGCAATGCGGACCCCCCTACACCCCCCTCTAAAGATGAAAAGGCAAGCGCGGGGATCCGGGGGGGGGGGGACATTATCGTGAAAGCCACCTCAGGCGGCATTAGGGCTAGAAACGCCCCTGATCAGGGCACAAGGGCACATCAAAAACATTGAAAGGTATTGAAGACGTCTGTTCATGCCACTGCACACATAGGTATGCATTCATTATTAAATAGCAATACTGGGGGCATGTAGTGCTATATAGTAACATTTTCCATGTTTTACAGTCACGAGATTTGATTCTGCTGTCAGTCTGCTCAAAGTTATTCATTTTTATGACAATAAAAGCTAAAGATTGCCCTGAAGTAAGATATTCTGTAGGGCTCTTCAAGCTTTCATTTGATTAAAACAAGAGTCCTGCAATTTGTTTTACACATTTCCTTAACAAGTGGTTGCTTTTAAAGCATAGCTTTAATAAATGCACTTAGTCACAGTAGCACTTATCTCCAGTATTGGGGCAGATTCTACTCCATCAGACCCATGCAGTATCTGCAAGCGAAGGTCTAACAACAGTATTTTGGACGTGCTACAAGAGAACCTGAAAAGAAAAGGGCTCGCTGAGGAAATGTATTTACATGCACAGTACATACTAAAATATATTGCAATATTTAGGGACTGATTTACTAACCCACGAATCCGAATGGGAAAAATTCCGATTGGAAAACGAACATTTTGCGCCTTTTTCGTATTTTTTGCGATTTTTTTCGTCGCCGTTACGACTTTTTCGGAAATTGTCAAAACCCTCCCCCTGTATCATACATCACCATAGTAAATAGTGACCGAATAATTGCCAGGGTAATAAAACGTAGCAATGCCATACAAGGTGATAGAAAGTATTCTGGGTGTGCAAGTTGTAAAGTTACAAAGTAATACAAAAAGACTTACATGTAGCGTCTTGCATCATAATATCTTGTTGCTAAGCAAAATCCTGTCACAGTGCACCCAACAAAAGAGGAGTATTGGTTTCTTTGTACCTCATCCCTTCTGTACCCAACTCTATAGATGAGGAAGTGTATGAAGTCTTAAATTCCACCAGTAAGGTGCCTCCAAACTGTCACCCCTAGATGGTATGCTGCCCAACACTGTGCGCCCTTCTGTAGTTGCAGGCAAATGCGGCAATCAATCTCAGAGCAGCCCAAGGGGTTCTTCATACCCCACCCCCTGTCAGATCCCTGCCACCCGCTTTATAATATTGAGTACGCAGTCCATGCCACCAGTGAGAACAACTTCTATTACTAGAGGGTGTGGTCTTTAGATGCTAATTAATAGGTCATGTCCAGTGCTGTATACCCTGTTAAAACCTCCAGCACACAACCTATCAACCAAAAGTAGGAGTCCTAAATATTAAAACTAGTGATGAGCAAATTTTTTCGGCAGGCATAGATTTGCAGCAAATTTCCACATTTCGCCAGTGGGCAAATTGTTTTGCGAAACTTATAGGAATTTTAGCTGCAAAAGTAAGCAAAATAGGTGATTCTGTGTCCAAATTGTCGCCGTGGAGTAAAAAAAGGGCGCAGTCGCATCAAAATAGGATGCAGTAGAAATAGGCATGGTCATGTAAAAAAAAAAAAACATGTGCATCAAAAAAAGTTTCACGAATTCACGCATCTTCCGCCGTTTCGCTAATTTTTCCATTGGTTCGCAATTTTTCCAGAGAAGCGAAACTGGATAAATTCACTCATCACTAATTGAAACCAGTCATCCCCAACAAAAAGCAATAAATGGGCATGTAAATTATATGCTTGTTTAAAACTGTTTCAGTCAGTGAGTTTTTTTTATAAAAAAGTGGTGCACAGTCAGGTTTTGTCCTTGTAAATGGTCACGTCCATAAAGTCCAACTTAGCAAGATTATATATCATGGTAAGTTTGACTGGGCCTTACAAAACAAGTGCTCTAAAAATTCATTCCATAACAGTAAGAGATCATCTATGTACAGTATGTATGTATGTATATCTTTATTTATAAAGCGCTACTTATGTACGCAGCGCTGTACAGTAGATCTATGTAGTGTTTATAGAAGCTAATGTTGGTCCCTCCAACTAGTATTACAAAGTGTTTTTCCAAATCTTCCATAAAGAGGTCAGCAAAGGAGGAATCAGCATTATAGAGCCCACTGAAGATAAGAGCTCACCCCAAAAGCAAAGTAATTATGTGAGAGTATATATATATATATATAATATTTCAACCAAAAAGTCAACAGAGGGATTGCCTTTGTGGAATCTTAGGAGAGCCCTCTATACCATGTCAAACACCCAGTTGATGGGGAATGATGGTGTATAGACTTGACACATCCATAGTGACCAAATAAGTAGTGTCCTAAACTGTCAAGTCCTTCAGTAAATTTAGAAGACGAGTGGTAATGCATTTGCTGAACTATAGGTTGCAAAAAAGAATCAACCTGGTGGAGCTACTAAGGACTTATGAAGTGGCATAAGGTGTGAATGAATGGTATCTAAGGATAGTCAGTAGTTAGAAAATCTCTAGCGGACACATCAATCCAACCTGCGGAGAAGCCCAATGTAATCAGTGCATCAAAAGAGACTTTAAATTAAGTCATTGGATCGGAGCTTAGGCTTTGGTGTGTATTAGAATCAGTTAGTTGATGTCATAGTTCATATTCATAGAAGGATTTGTAAACAAAATTATTATAATCAAATTATCATTTTCCTTTAAGGACCTAGTGGCCTGCCATTTACTTTTGGTTAAATTTGTATAGGATTTCTTTTTCTTCTTCATAGAGTTTATTACCCCACAGTCCTTGGATAGAAGGCTTGTAAAGGTGGAAATCTAATGGCCAGTATTGGGATAGGCGGGGTCCAAAAAACTTTTTGGTCTAAAAGGAGTAGGCTTGGACATCTCCTTATCCATAAAATGATCTTTCAGTTTTAAAAATCTCTTGAATCTGTGGATGTCCTTCAGATTCCACAAGTTCCTCTAATGAAGAGGCTGCCATATTTGTGCAACAGAGGTCCATTAACAATAGAAACTATAACTGACAGGCTGAGAAGGAAAAGTCAGGTTGGCAAAACAGTCAGGTTTAGGAACTCCAAGTAACAATTACTTACAAAACCAGCCCTATCAGCGAAAAATGATCAACATGACCTATAGGTAACTTTTCATGTACATTAATATTTTAACAAGCAGTATCACTTTAATATTGCATCATTTCTATGTTCCTCCACTAGGTTGGATGGTCTGCTGTTCTGCCTTAAAAGCGGATGGCAGGGGCGAGAGCGTGAACGGCCCCTTCGGCTGCTCCGAGATTGATTGCCGTATTTGCCTGCCACTACAGAAGGACGCACAGTGGTGGTCAGCATACAAACTAGGGGTGATGGGGATTGCTGTGGATCGTACAGTGCTTTGAAGGTGCCTTACAGGTGGAACTAACAGCTTGATACACTTCCTGATCTACAGAGTTGAGAACACAAGGGATGTGATACAAAGAAACCAGTTCTGTTCTGTTGTTTGGTGCATTGTGACAGGATTATGCTCAGAAACAAGTCTTTTTGTATTACCTTGTATTGTTCCCAGTGTTATACACATAATATATAACCAAAAGCCCCAATAAAAACAGTAAACACTAAAATCTATATATGTTGAAAAAATTCTAAAATTAAATCTCAGTTTTTTAGAAAAATGTGACTATTCTCTTACAGTGCCGTCTTGCAGTACAATTGTCAATATTTCCTTGTTATTTTTTCTGGACTGAAAAGCCCCATCTATTTATTTATTTATTTATTTATTTTTTATATTTATTAACATTATAAAAGGGAAGCCTTCTCTTTGTTATCAGTGCATGTAAGGGGTTTCCCCACATGGGTAGTATTAAATTAAATATAAAGATGTATTAATTAAGCTTCCTAGTTGTGCAAGACACAAAACCAGTGGTCAGTTTTGCTTGATACACAGAATATTTTGGCTATTGTCACATACCACTTTTGCACCTAGCAACTTTCTAGGACTCTATGCTTTGATGTAGTGAGTAATATTCTGAGACAATTTACATTTGGTCATTTTTTTTTATTATTTGTAGTTTTGGAATTATTTCACTTGATCACTTTGATCAGCAACTCTCCGGTTTTGCAATTTCAGCAGTTATCTGGTTGCTAGGGTCCAAATTATCTCAGTGATTTTGGTTTGATCTGAAACATCTGACCATGCACATGTACATATTTCTTCCATCTTCCTTTCTGTTAAGCTAGGGAAACACTGACACAATTGCATTGCTTTAGCCAGTCTCAAAGCGCTCCAGAGCTTCAGTTCCATTGCTGCATGTCAAGTGTAAGTGAGAGAACTCTCCTGATGGAATGTATGGAGCCAAGTTAATTAAGATGCTCTTGTAGTCTATGTGTAACCTTTGAAAACAGTCCATAGGGTATTGATTAAATTTTTGCCCTTCTGCTTGTCACTTGACTTGACATCCCATATTTTTCTATATTAAGAAACGCTCCTTACGTTTTATGATTTTCAGAATTACACTGAATGTGAAAATTGCGTCCTTGGAAAAAGCCGAATTTGTGAGGCAGAAAGGTGGTGATGGATGTGAGAGGAAGTAGGAAAGCAGGAAAAAGACGGTCTATTTATCTCAACCCAGACTGTGCGGCAGAGAAGAAATGCTACAGTATATCTTACAATGAGGCATGATTAAGAAGTATTTCCTATTCTTGCAAATTGTGACCTTTACATGTTGTACTAAATCTAATCTGTCTCTTGTTTGCTAAAAAAAAATCTTGTGGTAAAAAAGAAACTTTGATGTTGTTAGGTGGCACAGAATTGTAGGCGATTTTACTGTAAGTTAAGTGTTTCCTATACAGATATGGGACCTGTTATCCAGAATGCTCGGAATCTGGGGGTTTCCAGATAAGCAGTCTTACAGTAATTTGGATTTGGATCACCATGCTTTAACCATTTAAACCTTAAATGAACCCAATAGGATTGTTTTGCCTTCAGCAAGGATTCATTATATCTTCGTTAAGATCAAGCACCAGGTATTGTTTTATTATTACTGAGAAAAGAAAATGATTTCAAAAATTTGAATTATTTGATCAAAATGAAGTCTAAAGGAGATGGCGTTCCCATTATTTTGAACATTCTAGATCCCATACAGATCCCAAACCTGTACTATTTATTAACCAAAAATCTGCAAAATGCAGTATGTGCAATGTGAAATGTGAGAACATCTACAAATCTGTATAACAGCTATAGATTTTTACTCAGAGATTCCTACAATTATGAATTCTTGATTGAAAAGACTAGTGATGGCAAGTTAAACGCTGAGCTATTCTATACTGTACACTGACAAATATGTGCCAGGACTTCTGTAGCAATAATAGACACATATTGGATCACACAATTTGTATTCTAAGAAATTTATGTAATAAAAGGTAAAAACTTTGGAAACCACAGGGACCAATCAGCAGGTAGTATTTGCTTACTGTAAAGAAGATGGTTCTTAATCACCTTTGATAGATACATGCTGAAAAATCACAGAACTCCTCGGTAACTTATATTTTAGAATGGGAGGCACATTATTCATTATAAATAGTGCTTGGTGATATCATTGATTATAATTAATGTAATTTCTGTCACATGACTCACTAAAACTCACTAATACTGTGTATTATAACATATTTGTAAAATACAGGGATTTTGGAACTCCTTGGCAACAGGGGCTTAATTCACTATTCATATTATTTTTACATTGTTCACTACATTATGCATGGATGTTAAGCAGCCAGCAGCTATCTGGTATATCGGTATACAGTGTAGAAGAATGCAATCAAATGTAAAGGTGACAGCAATCAAAATCTCAAACAACATAAACAGATATCAGTGATTAAGATCTCTAAATCATTTGAATTCCTAGGTTGAAATTACAGTATAGTATAATAACAGCTGAGAGTGGCAAGTTAGATTTGTCTTCCTTCATTGGCCCAGGCATTTTTATACTCATTCCAGCTTTGGAACCTTGAGATAATGGGTGCCACCACTTTCAGCCAACAATCTCCAAGCATCTCATGACAGCAATAGCAATAGACCAGGGATTTTTCTATTTTACCATGAAAAAACTGCTAAAATACATTACTGTATCTTAAGGGCAGATTTATCAAATTTTGAAATTAAAAGCTTACTACAGAAAAACTCACCTACTTTCTATTCATTCCTATGGGCTTTTTAAAAGCGTATTTATCTATAGGTGATAGTTAGAGTTCAAATATTTTTCTAAAAATCCCTTAAGAATGAACAGAAAGTTGGTTAATTTGTCTGTGGTGGGCTCTGATCTCGCATTTTGATAAATATGTTGCTAAGGGCATGATTTGAATGAATAGAAAGTGGGTGATTTTTTATGTGGTGAGCACTAAGCTCACATTTTGGATTGTGGGCATCTCATCTGTGAGGTTGTTTCTGTGGATTATGAAGAAGTTACTTCAGTATTTAGAATTACAATACATGCAATCTAGCATAGATACAATTAGAAACAGTGAATCACAAACTGGAAACCTAAATGTTGATTTCCTAATGGGGGGTGGAGGAGGGTCTGAAACAGAACCCAGTACCACAACCAGGACAGAAAGGCAAAGAGATAGGAGTCCTACTGCAAATGGATCAGTTGGAGTTGAACATGAGGAGGCATTTATGGGTTAATGTGGGACAGGCATTTAGAATAAAATAAAATGTGTATCTGTAGAATATACTGTAGATATCGAGAATCATAAAATTTTATATGGAATATTGTTGTATATCAGTGCAGTTATATGTGAGCTACAGAACTGGATGGTTTAACAGTCACAAAGTATGATGAGAAAATGGAGATAAATATGTGCATAAATAGGTTTTCAAAATTGACCAAGAAAGATTGCATTGTAATTACTGTTAAAATATGTGTAATTACCAGTGAGTTTCAGAATGATAATGGGTGCTTATAGATCTGTCAGTGCTTTTGCTTTCTAGCTACATAGCCTGGCTCTTGAGCCAATGATAAAGAAACAGTACAATTTTCACCAGTAAGTAATTACTATCAAAATTAGAGTTGCAGCAAATAACATACACTCTTTATCAGAAAAATACATTCAGAATAGATGGTGGGAGATACATACTAAGTAGTGTAGGGAATAACTGAAAAATCTACTTCATAGTAAAGTTGTATTAAATATGTTAACTGAGACCCTGTAGGAGGGGACTAATAGGGAGTAGTGATGAGTGAATCTGCCCCGTTTTGCTTCTCCATAAAATTTGGTAAACGGTGAAAAATTCGCGAAACACAATTTTTTTGTCGCCTGCGCTTTTTCCGCTGCGCCGCAACCTTTATTTTGATGTGTCCATTTTTACGTGCCAAATTTTTTTGCTGCAAATTTTCACTGAAGTTTCGCAAAACAATTCGCCAATGGCGAAATGGGAAATTCACTGCGAATCCATGCCTGCCGAAAAAATTCGCTCATCACTAATAGGGAGTATAAATCAGGTAGAGAGGGTGAGGTGAAGGTGTAAAGCAGAAAGTATATATGAAAATCTTATTGAACCACACAATGGAAAAATGGAAAGAATTATGGATTTTATTGTATGGATAAAAAGATAAAGCACTAAAAGCATTTCTCTGATGTGATTTACCTTAAAATGGCCAAACACTTGCTGACCCTCCATGCTGTGCCAACTTCAGGCAGAAAACAGCACAATTGTCTTTTTATTTTGCTAATGTGAATAATGGCTATGATGAAAGTGTGTTGCAATGCTATTGATACAACCAGAGCAAACAATGGTAAGATTTTTCTTCTTTGGTGTGGCTTTCAATGTCAGGATTCTAAAAAATATTTGAGATATCAATGATAAGTTAGAGAATTTTGGTAGGGGCCCTTATCTAAACCAATGACCATCATAAGTCTTCTCAGCAAAAGGCCATGTGATAGCATTGGGATGCTATAGAAAGTGGCAATTGCTTAATACAGGCAGCTTGTGTGTGTATCATTACAGACCAAGATACTTAGAAGCAGATGCATTTTTTGCAGTTTATATGGCAAGAATTATTAAGATACTTTTCAAATGACACTGATAAATAGACACGCTGAAAATGATTGATGAGAAATATAACCTTCAACTGCGTTATAATGTTTTGCTTGACCTCCCAGAGAAGATAGATATACTATATTACACACTAAAGCTGATACTGGTACTTGATCTTTTACTGTTTACCCATAAAGCGCCTTTCTTACCAATTTAATCTTCTATAAAGTGTTATTAAAAGCTATTTGGTGATTGAAAATATAATTTGTCCATGGTTTTATTTTAGTAATGCACTAAATCGAGGATTAGGTGTTTTTTTTTTTACTAAATTTATCTGCCACAAAAGAGAACAATAAAGCAACATTTTTAGAAATATAATCTGATTTTTCTATTCTATAGCATTGGCTTGTCTATTTGATAGGTATAATAAATACATGGAAATGAAGAGAAGGAGCACAAAGAACCTGGGGGGCAGATTGCTATACCCTAGAAAGAATCAAACATCAACTTTAGTACAGTGTACTATGATACAGCAATATGAACAACGGTGTCCAATCAGCAGAGGCCATTACAGAGATAATAGACAAATAAGAAAATATTCCCTTCATCAACTTATGTAAATATATTAGGGCTAATTCACTAAGGTGCATTAAAACTATTTATAGCATGCGTTAAAAATGTTATCGTGTCTAATTTTTCGCGTCTTAACGCACAATTCACTAAAAGGATACTTGCGTTAATTTAGATGCAATGCTGTTTGCGTTATTTAAGTTGCGAAGACTATTTTCATGCGGTATTTGACGCAACGCCCACTAATTTATGCAGTGTGCACAAATTGTCACCGCGTGCAAAAAAACGCAGGCCATATTAGCTATACACGCTATTACTTTCGTAAAACGCATGCGATAATACTTTAGCGAATCATGTAGTTTTTTCCACGTTAATTTTAACGCAAAAAAGCATGCGATAATGCTTATCGACCTTTGGTGAATCAACCCTATTGTTTTTTATGAACCTTTGTGACCTTTATTTCTATGTGAGACAAAAGAAACCAAACGAAAGAAGAATATTTTCGTGCACTGTGCCATCTGAAAAAAGCTTTCTTTTTGGAGTGTATTTAGATATGTAAGACTGGGTTAAAAATCGAGAGTTCAATCAAATGGGTTATTCAGCAGGAAGTGATTAATGCCATCATTAATTTGATACTGAAATCAAAGGGCTAATTAACAAACTTATATTACATTTCACTGCAGTATACATAAATAAAACACTCAGTTTTGTAGGAGTCTATAAAAGGTGAGCTGTGAGGATAACAGAATATTGCTATGGAAACTGGGACCTCATAAACATACATTGGATTTTGGCACAAATTATAACATTTGTTATCAGTTTGCAGGAAGTACCGAGCGTATTACTTACAGCTCGGAACTAGAAAGTCTGTGGGCAACAAAGGAAAGGTAGAACCTGATATCTGATATCAGCCTGTGTTCTGCGCTACCTAGGGAACAACCCTGCTGCTACACCATCTGGCCGCACACCTACATTTGAAAGGAATCTTAGCTTGACCAGACATCAAATACAAATACATAACAGAACCTGCTCTGGATAGCCAGTTAGGAACATTGGTGTGTAGTGGGCTGTCTAATGCTATAATGTGCTGCATAAATGTCTGTAACAAATGTAGTGACTTTATTGCAGGGCTCTAATGTATTCAACAAACCCACTCAGTTCCAAAATATAAAAGTGAACAATATGGGTCGACCAGTTGAAAGTGGTTAAGTCAACACATAATAAAATATGGAGGTTCCCCCACATGCTATGTGAAATCTATTCATACACAGTCTCTGAATAAGGTATTTAAGCATTAAAAACACATTAGAAGTAATATTGTTCCAATAGAGTATTAGTGCACTTAGTTTTAAAGGATAACAAGTCCTCAGTAACTGAACACTATGTGCACTAGTGCCTAAAGTAAAACTACAACACCTATACTTCATGTTTCCCTCGAGAGCTGAAGGTCAATAACTTTTAAAAGTGGAAAAACTGGCAATTTCTTATAGAATTCTTTGTTATGTAAATCCATGTATACATTTAAACATATCGATCTTTATCCATCTATAAACAGTAGTAGTAAACAGTAGTAATGAGCAAATTGTTTTGCCAGGGATGTATGCGCAGCAAAATTTCACCATTGGCGAATTGTTTCGTCAAACTTTCTCAAAATTTTACTGTGACAAAAAAAAGGCACATAAAAAAGGCGTGGTCGCGTCAAAAAGACGCAAATACGTCAAAAAGGGTGTGGCAGCATCCAAAAAGTCATGCAATACCAGCGTTTGGGAATTTTTCTAAGAAGACACATTATTCAAAGTTTACCACATTAATAAATAAGCGAGCATTCAATATGGGAGTTTATTTACAAAGTCGAATCCACAAATATAAAAATTGATAAATAAGCCCATTAATTTATTCTGGGCACTTTTGCAACAGGACTGCTCCCTTTCTGTTCTGTCCAGCCAGCCATAACCTTATTGCAGCAGGATGTGATAAATTAAATCTATTATAAAATAAAATGCAAGCTGCAACATGTAAAACAACAGAGCTACAAAGTCATAGATATCTATCTTAAAAATGGCAAAAAAAATAACTTAAAATGTATCATAGATTTACAATTCACCCAAAGTTCCCGTTTAGGTAGGGAGTTCTAAATGTCAAATTTGCAAGCTTTTATATAGTTTTCTATATTTTTATATATTTTATATAGTTTAAAAAAATTGAAATCTTTTTAGCTGCTACAGTTGCCAAAAAATATTTCTAATATTTTTCCTTTAATATACAAAATAATTTAGTAAGCCAAACATATACCATTATGGCAGTAAATACCCAGTTGGCAGACACTATGGGGCTGATTTACTTACCCACGAACGGGTCGAATGGAGTCCGATTGCGTTTTTTTCGTAATGATCGGTACTTTGCGATTTTTTCGTATGTTTTGCGATTTTTCGGATCCAATACGATTTTTGCGTAAAAACGCGAGTTTTCCTATCCATTACGAAAGTTGCGTAAAAAGTTGCGCATTTTGCGTAGCGTTAAAACTTACGCGAAAAGTTGCGCTTTTTTCGTAGCGTTAAAACTTAACGCTACGAAAAATGCGCAACTTTTCGCGTAAGTTTTAACGCTACGCAAAATGCGCAACTTTTTACGCAACTTTCGTAATGGATACGAAAAACTCGCGTTTTTACGCAAAAATCGTATTGGATCCGAAAAATTCGTACAGAATCCGAAAAAATCGCAAAACATACGAAAAAGTCGCAAAATATTCGTTTTCAAGTCGGAACTTTTCCAATTCGTGTCGGATTCGTGGGTTAGTAAATCAGCCCCTATAAGTTCATTATTAATCAGAAGAGTCATATGGGATGCAGTTGAAAGAGGAGAAATAACCACTAAAAGTATCATTTTCTGCACAGAAAACCAATAGCTTGGTAGCTAGTGGTTTTCTGTTTCTAAGAAACAAAGAAGTATACTTCCTGGATATTGAATGTAATGAACACAAAATAATGAACACAAAATGTTTAATTAACATTACATAAAAGAAACACATTACACATTCTTAAAGACCTGTTTAAATGTCTCTTACAGAATGTATTAAGAATTTCAGAATTGAAATGCTTTGTAAATGAATTCCTTACATTAATAGAGGCTGTCTGAACGTGTTGCAAGCATCAGTACGGTTAACCACAAAGCCTAAATGTTACTGTTCTTTCTGTCAGTTATTCAAGGTTAATGCTTCACTTTATAAATAATGCACTAGTGACCCATATGCTGTGCTCCTCTTATTTTTAATTTTATATCAAGTCAACCCTCTTGTGTGCTGGTCACTTTGGTCTTATCCTCCATAGTTGACATGATGTTTATGTCTTAGGGGGAGGGGGTATAGGAATATATTAATGCTATAGACTAGAGTGGGTAGAAACTTTGTCCTCAAGTACTGTGCCTTGATGAAGGAGATCAGTCTGTAGACATGTTGAATTCCTTTGTGGTTGCTGAGTGTTACCTAGTAACACATGCCTCAGACTGACTTCATATCATCTGCATCTCTGAAGGACTGGAGCCCGAAATTGTGTTGCATACTCAAGTTAAGGCATTCACAGGGATCTATAAGAGGCAAAATTATTATTTTGTCCCCCAAGTTAATGCCTTTTTTTGCAAGAAAGTACTTTATTTCCCTTAGTAACCATTTGAAGACACTGCCTAGAGCTCCACAGCTTGTTATCCAGAAAAAATCCCAAATTCAATTCAATTCAAATTAAGGTTGCTCCCAACACACTACCATTTAGTGTATAACCCGCATTTATGTTATTTCTGCCGAAGCCCATAACTTTGCACTTATCAATACTGAACCTCAGTTTAGTCAAATGGCTTTGCAAAGTGCTGGAAATGGCTTGGCATGCTCCTGGAACCTACAACTCTTTAAAAAACTGAGCAGATTTAGATATCCCATTATCTGAGGGAGAGATTGCTAAGATTAAATCTAGTTACAAAAATGTGTCCTATACTGTACACTGTTTAAAGTTTTGAATAATACGTTAGTTGCAGTTTTATACCTTTTTTTAACTGGTTAAGCAGAAGGAGTGATTTATACAAACCCACAGAGATATATACTTATATATATATATTCTTTCCATCGCTTGGCAACATTTGGGCAGTTTATGTCATTTGCTATTTGAAATAGTTGTACTTTGTATCATTGTACCACTGCAAGCTTCTTTCTCCTAAGCATCTGCAAGTAAATTTAAAGCATTGTTGGTCACTTAGTTGATATAATATATCATGCAGTATATTTCTGAATGTTTTGCCTGTTTAGCAAATGTTTAGACTTGCTGACTTTATTTAAAGGACATCTATACCCCCAGAATGAATACTTAACCAACAGATAGTTTATATTAAGTTAAATGACCTATAAAAGAATCTCATCAAACTAGAATATATTTATCAGTAAATATTGCCCTTTTCCATTTTCTTTTCCTTGATCCACCATTTAGTGATGGGCTGTGTGCTCCCTTAGAGATCACCTGACCAGAAATAATGCAGCTCTGACTGTAGAAGTAGGAAGTAGTATGGAAGCAAAATACAGAACTCTGTCCATTCATTGGCTGATGGGGCCTAGCATGTATGTGTGCCCTTGGTTTGTTTCTGTGCACTGTGAATCGTATGATCCCAGGAGGCGGCCCTTAATTCTTAAAATGGCAATTTTCTATTTAGAATTACACAATGGCACATACTACTAAAAAAGTATATTTTTATGAAAATGGTTTATTTAGATGAAGCAGGGTTTTATATATGAGCTTGTTTATGCAATATACTTTTATAGAGACCTACATTGTTTGGGGGTATAGTTTTCCTTTAACTACTTTATACCAATCTTTGCTGCTGTCAATATACTTAAAGTATGCTGGATAGTAGAATGGGACAGTAGATCATGGATAGTAATCATACCTAATCATAAACTCCCTTTGCAAATCTAATTTACTATTTATATTCCATAAGCCAGTTTATTGATTTTTGGTCACGCAAAATTGCAATCAACAGACATTTTTTATAAAATAAAACTAAGCTTGGATGCAACAAAATGTAATATTCAAAACCAGTTTGCATAACTGTACGTATACCTTTCAACTTTCTGAGGTGAGAAGCAGTAGCAGCAGCTCATAGATTCCAAAGCATGAGCAATTTTACTCTGACAATAGACTCCCACAGACTGGCACTTAAACCTTAACCTAGCAGGTCTATGCTTATCATATAGCTGAAGCTCTTGAGGAATCACTTCATGAAGCAATAAAGTATAACCATCAGAAATTCATTAAATGCATGATTTCAATTCAGGAACTCAGTCTGGTGTAGCACATTGAAAAACAATCACCTAATTTCATTTTGCAATACTACTTCTTTCTTTTGATGTCTGATATCCCAACGGAACCCCACTAACAGCCCTGGATAGAAGAATACCAGTGACAGATTAGACAGACCAATCATTCCTCCCATAACCAGTGTCAGCTTCCTAGTCATTCTGAAAGTTAACATTTTGGACTTTCATTTAATTCTAGTTAAGTGAGATAAACAACTCACAATGCCAGCCTCTGTATTTGTAAAGCTCACACCATAGCTTAGGCAGGGAATTATTCAGTGTTGGACTGGCCCACCAAGATACCAGGAAAACTCCCGATGGGCCAAGGTGTCAGTGGCCCCTCCTGCCCCTAATCATTTGGCCTGTTTCATGGTCATTCCCTATTTCTGAATAGGAAAAAAGAGGAGAAATAAATGGAAGAATAGATGCTAGGATGTAAATAATGGAGACTAGGAGAATAAAGAGGTTGGGTGAGGAAAGGAGGAAAAATTGTTTGTAAAGAATGCCTAAGGTCTAAGGTTTTCTGGTGGGCCCCTGGGTTCCCAGTCCGACACTGGAACTATTTATTATTTTGTTTGAGTCAAACATTTTACCACAATAGTGTGCAGCAGTGGAATGTTACCAGGGTATAAGAAATTAAAATACTTGTGCACCAAGCTATTTAAAAGCACCAGGGAATACTCAAATGCAAATTATAAAGCTACATCAAGTGGTCTTAAGCTAGTTATACATGCCACAATATTGTTGCATGGCAGACAAAAGGTTATAGGACCAACAAATAATTAATAATTATTGGTCATTAGTCAGGGCGTGCATGTAAAGATAATGGTTAGAGGTTTGGTTACAAAGTCTTTATCTGTAAAGATCCTACACAAGATACATGCACAGATATTGTCTTACGAAAAAAAGGACTTGACCTTAATGTTCTAAAGCAGTGGTCCCCAGCCTTTTTTGCACCACGGACCGGTTTCAAGCAAGACAATTTTTCCAAGGACCAAGGTTGGGGGGGCGCAACTATAGTGCATAGTATATAAGTTAATTATTACATATATAATGTAAATGTCATTATTAAATTTTATATTATGCACTTTATTTTTATTGTTATTGATATTATTTCATTATAAAATATAATACAGCTCACTATAATACAAAATCAATGGGAGACCAGGTGGCCCAGTTCAGCACAGCCCGCGGCCCAGCATCGGTCCACGGCCTGGTGGTTGGGGACCCCTGTTCTAAAGCATACAATTACAGAAAAATCTCCAACATCCATATAGTTACATAGTTACATAGGGTTGAAAAAGAGTCCATCAAGTTCAACCCTTCCATGGCACCACAATATCTACACAGGTTGTGTTTTTGTACCTGCATGTACAACTAATCATATATAACCTTATGTCTGGCAACAATGTATTCACACATTTGTGGTCCATCAGCCACTTCATCAGTCTTTTTGTTATATATCAATATATTTCAGAAACTATAATATTCACACAAAAAACATTGTTTGCCCACTACTAATTATTCAGCTGCTAATGTTAGTATACCAGTCCACTGCAGGCCTTCATAGGGAACTACCATAAACATGCTGCTCAGCCAGCCTACTTAACCATTTATAGCCTGTTAGACCAGCTGCAACATCTGTGTTTAGTTTTTAACCAGAAAATATGTGAATTAACTCACAAACTGATCATCTAAACAACTCTAAGAAACAAATAATATACACTTATTTCTTAAAGATGTTTTTAAGCACATCTATGTAGGCATTTAGTGGATAGTTATTTTCTGGTCTTCAACAAGCTGAAGTTTAGGATTCAGCTGACAGTCAACATATAGCATTTATACAGAAGCAAATTTTTAAAGGGACAGAAACAATTCTGACGTTTTATCCGACAAAGCTCTTCTTTCTGCTACCAAACTATACATCTCTCAGCATACTCCAAAAACAGCTTCAGGGCTGAATATACAGTGCACATTATTAAATCCAGACAGACGTTAACTGACATGAACAGAACCTAATGTACAATTTACTAATTTAAATTTATAGAGTCTTCAGTTTTTTTTAAGTATACAGGTCCAGTGTCTGTAGAGAGATGCAGCCAAGATCTTGTCTCGCATGAAGAAGGTGACATTATCATTAGCCCTCAAGCTTTGCTGAGTTTGTCCCCATCCAACCTGATGCACATTTTTCATGAGGGTTGATATACTTCTATGGCATATTGATGGCATAACATGTTTTTTACTAGATAAGAACTGTCAAGACACAGACTGTTTTCACGGTAGCAGCTGGCAGTAAAAATGGTTTGATTTAATTAAAAAGAACTGCTTAATTGGCTTTTATTTGCCATCAGCATAATAAATCAAGAACTATAAAAAAAAATCAATTAAAGCAGCTATGCAGACCTTTTTCAAAGTGTATAAATAATTGAATGATCTTGACCAATACTGAAACCAGAACTAAGTATTACAATGTAAATGAGCTTGACGGCAGACCATTTTATAAAAATGTTTCTATTATTTTATACTTTTTTATGGACTTCAAATATAGAAAGGTGGCTCCCACCTTTGTAAACTTAGTTGCAATTGAAAATTGAAAACAATGTTTGTTTATCACTTTCTGATACTGTTTATGACAGTATAGTACTGGAGATGGCAATTCTGCAGCTTGCCACAAGTTGGATATAGTTGCGTGGGTTAAAATATAATGGAACTGATAGGGGCAATTCTTGGCCCTCTACTACCCTGAGGCAGGGGTCTGCATTACTAGTGCTGAGTGTGCAGTTGTGCTCTCTGCACTAGAACATTCATTGTTTTCTAGCGCAGAGGGTGCGATTGTGTTCTCTGCACTAGCAATGTGCCCCCCACCCCCCGAACTGCTCCAATGCAAAAGTTTTAAGTGCGGAGCAGGAGAGGAAGGTGTCATCAGGACTGCTGCCTTGCTGATATATATCCTTTACTGTACAAGCTAATTGAGGCTAATGGCACATGGGGAAGTTTTTTTCCACTGTGTATTTTAGCTGGAGAAAAATGCCTTGGGCCACCCTAAATTATTGGGAGGCAGTATAGGCAGTATTGCTTCTTTACGCAAATGCTAAAATTCAGACCAGTACAAGCAGTGCTCTTAGCCCATGAAGGCACCATCAGTTGAGGCAGCTGAGTCCTTCAGCAGAGGTGTCTGGGAGCTGCTATCTTGTTACCTTCCCATTGTTCTGCTGATTGGCTACTGGGGGAGTGATATCATTCCAAATTGCAACGCAGTAGTAAAGAAAGACTGAAGTTTAAAAGAGCACAAATCATATGGCTGAGGGCACCTGGGAAAGTAAGAAAATGGCTAGCCCCATGTGAAACATGTTTTCCCATGACAGTAACCCTTTAAGGAAATTGGGACTCACTATTAAATAAATATTCAAACATAAAAAAGTTAAAATCTTCTGAAAATCTAAAGGAAAGGGCAATTATCACCTTCACAACTGCCCCATTAATTATACAGTGTTTGCTTCATGGGCTCGTGTATCCTTTATAGAACTGAACTGCTGTGTAGCTCTGTTAGTTCCATGCACTTTGCATAGCAAATAACTCTCAGCGGCTCATTGAGAACCCATTCATTTTATTCTAGGAATAAACAGAGGCCATCATTCATAACTGTCAATTTACCCAAGCAAACAAACACTTTTGTTATTAAACTTGAACTCTTTAGAAATATACAAAACAAGTAAAATATATATTAATATATATGAAAATGAAACTTTGCGACTGGTGAGTTAATAAAACAGTTCAATTTAAGTGAAGTGCAAAAAAAAAATGTTATACCTTATTTTGAGCTTTGGAAAATAAAACTTAAATGACCCTTAGATATTAAATCAATTGTACGATAATACAGTAGAAAAGAAACATTTATGTATTTTCTGTTATAATGAGGCAGTTTCTAACACAATCTTTGAACTGATATCAAATGTAACTACAATCAAATTGAAGCTTAAATGCTGGTACCTTGTATGAAGGATTGTTTTGGGGACCACTCTGGTGATGATATTCCAGAATCAGTAGGCACAGTGATGTATTGAGCCAAGTTTACAAAGCCTCCGTTATTACAATGTGCCCGTGTTCTCTGAGAGGGAAGGATGTGGCTTTCTTGATGCTGGACTTTTACATTCTGTCAATTTCACTTCTGTTTTCATGCTCACTTAAAGACCTCCACTCAGCTGAAAATTTAGATATGTGACACTTACCCAAGAACTTTTCTTATTATCACTTGGCTGGGGTGGAGAGATTGGTCCAAAGCAGAGGTGGAGCAAGGCCGAGGAGACCCTAGAAGAGGGAAAGTGGAAAGGGGTCGTTCACCTTTGAGTAAACTTTTAGTATGAAGTAGATGGTAATATTCTGAGACAATATGCAATTGGTCTTCATTGGTTATTATTTGTAGTGTTTGAATTATTTACATTTTTTAGCAGCTCTTTTAGTTTCAGCAGCTATCTGGTTGCTAGGGTCCAAATTACCTTAGCAACCAGGAAGAGAGAGTAAGAATTATTAATAAGAGAGATACTAAATAGAAAGATATATATTTAAAAGTAACACAAAAAATCTGTAGCCTCACAGAATAATAGTTTTTTGGCTGCTGGGGTCAGTGGCCCCCATTCTAAAGTTGAAAAGAGCTAGAAGAAGAAGGCAAATGATTAAAAAACTATAAAAAGATATAATTCCTGAAAAATGTTTTAAAAAGGGAAGTCTCCCCTCAGACAGATGCACCCGATGTCAGGCCCCTAAGGCAAATCTTTTTCATGTGTTTTGGTTATGCGCCAAAATTCAAACCTTCTGCCCGGAAGTGACCTCCTATTGGAAGCAGTTGGAAGCAGACAGTAAAAAATCCTCTTCAATTAAACACAGACTGGGCTTTATTCAGTGATGTAACAGTTTACCCACAATTATACAGGGCAGAAAAACACTTGACAGGAAGATTGGCAGCGGGGCCTGAAAGGCCATACTGTACCAATGGCTTTCTATAGAAATCCCATCTGTTATACTTACTAAACAGAAACTACACCACGTTTTCAATATGGACTGGCTGGAAACTATGGCAAACAAAGAAAAACAGGTTAAGAAATATATTTCTACCTGGCTTCCATACATCAACTCCCTCCCACAATCAAACAGATATTTAACAATTTATACTTTTCAAAACACAATATGGTATGACATGGAAATGTTGAATGGTAACCCAGTTTTCCCGGAAACAAATCGATCTAGCCAAGCCATACTTCATGAGACAAAAAACGTTGCAAAATCCCCCCCCCCCCCCCCCCCAGGAGTCACAGCATTAATAAACTTTTGGCATCTTACTCACAGTAAATTAAATCTAACCTGAGAAACTACAGATTATCTTGGAAACATTTTTTGTTTGGATATACAATGTTACGCTAAACCTCCTCTTTTTTATGTTAATTATGCTTGAAAAACTAATAAAGACATTATTACAAAAGAAACTATAAAAAAAAAAATAAAGAAGACCAGTTAAAAAGTTGCAAAAAACTGGCCATTCTATGACATACTATCAGTTAACTTAAAGAGAACCACCCCTATAAGGCCAGCATATTATATTAAATAGGGTGGTACTGAAAGTATTTCATGTTAATCTGAAAATACAGAAATGAGGTTGCTTTTACGGCTTTAAAAGCCATTTCCTTGTGTGATTCATAACATGATAGTATTTTTTATGTCTGTAAGTGCAGTTGCAGTACCCGCAATTTCCCCGCAGTTAGTTTCATTAGGAGGTACTTGGGTCAAAATGTGCTCCTTGTGCCTCCCTCCTCCCAATAGTGGAGCTTGCCAGGCACAAACGCAAGAGCACAAATCACTTGCATCCGAATAGCTGTGCTGCACACATTTTCACTAAAAATGTTTTCGGCTATCCAAAACAGTCAAAACCCTTCTGTTCTAGGAGGGAAGAGGTCTGGTGTCTAAAGCCTGTCTCCCTGATGTATATTGTATATGAATCTCAGCAATTATTTTCTGTAATAGAACAAATAGGAGGCATATTTATCAAAAATTGAGTTTTTAATTGTCGACTTTTTTTCCAATATACTGTAACTCCCATTGAAGAGTGTTTTTACATTTTTTGCATGAATTTCAATCATTCGAGTTCTGGAGTCATTTGTTTTGATGCACATTGCAACTTTTTTTGATGCGTGCAACTTTATTTTGTTGCGCAGTGAATTTCCGCCAATGCCGAAATGCAGAAATTCCCCGCAAATCACACCTCACCCACTCCTGCAAGTGGGAAAAAACTAATTGTGACTTCACTTTTTATTACCTTGAGTTAACCTGACACATTTGTAACTAACTAATCAGGAACACCTAGCAGGCCATCTCAATGCCCGGGGATAAAAAACTAAAGGTTTAAAAAACCTTTACCCTCTTAAAAAATCCTATTTTTCTGTTCACTACATAAAAGTCAAGCTTTGTTTAGCATTTCCTAGTCAATAACAGTTTTGCATAATGACTGATAAGAAGGTTAACATAATAAACAGTAATGGTTCTAGCAATCCTATTTCATTTTTTCACTCCCTAGTTCTTTCTAGTTTGGGATGTTTTGCTTCATTCTGAGATGAGCTTGATTTTGTGATACATTTACCACAAAGGCCACTCATTGCTTACAAGAAATAACAGAACAGCCTCACAGTGTGTAATGAAATGCGAAGCTTCTAAGAAATAACCATGATAAACGATTGCCTGCTTCAGAAATGACAAACTGAGTCCTACGCTGGTACAGTGAAAAAATAAATTGTTCTGTTCTTTCAAGGCAACAGTTTTGTGTATATTAAGAAATACGATGCTCATGCCAAGGAAAGATGGGGCGAAAAACCTGTATCACTTGCTATTGCTGGAATTACATTTATCGCTATTGCTAAAGTCTAAAGCCCCAAGAGTTTAGTTTGTAGGAGCGAGTCTTGACAGGGTTAGAAGCACAGGACTTAATAAGGACTAGGTAAAAACTAAGTGCTAACATACAAGAGACTAGGGGGCACATTTATCAATGTACGATTGGTTATGAACAGAAAAAAATTGTATTTTTTCTAACTTTTAGAACTGTGCAAATTTTCCACAACTTTTTCGTACTTTGCGACAATTTGTGCAACAAAATCGTATTTGTCGCAATGAGTATGAAAGTTTCTTAATTCATTAAAGCTTCGGTATAGTGACTTTCCTTGGGCCAGGTTGGAGCTGCAGAGTGCCATTGAGCCCTATGGGAGACTTTCCTTGGGCCAGGTTGGAGCTGCAGAGTGCCATTGAGCCCTATGGGAGACTTTCCTTGGGCCAGGTTGGAGCTGCAGAGTGCCATTGAGCCCTATGGGAGACTTTCCTTGGGCCAGGTTGGAGCTGCAGAGTGCCATTGAGCCCTATGGGAGACTTTCCTTGGGCCAGGTTGGAGCTGCAGAGTGCCATTGAGCCCTATGGGAGACTTTCCTTGGGCCAGGTTGGAGCTGCTGAGTAGGGATGTAGTGAACCTAAAAAAAAATGTTCGCGAACCCGTTCGCGAACTTTCGTCGGAAAGTGCGAACGTTCGCAAACTTTGCGAACCCCATAGACTTCAATGGGAAGGCGAACTTTAAAACCTAGAAAAGCCATCTCTGGCCAGAAAACTGATTTTAAAGTTGTTTAAAGGGTGCCACGACCTGGACAGTGGCATGCAGGAGGGGCATCAAGGGCAAAAATTTCTCTGAAAAATACGTTGTTGACACAGCGTTGCGTTTTGTGCTGTTAAGGGGAGAAAACACACTACATTCCTAAACTTATGTAATAAACTGCTAAACTGTCCGGCATCTGCATTCCAATCAAGTCGTGTAAAGGTTACGGCCGGTTCACACGCAAAGACAAAACGCCGCGTTTACTGCAACGAAAAAAAACGCAAAAAGCTTTAATGATACTGTCAAGTGTGCGAATATTAGTTTTTACTAGTTGCTTGTCACCTCCAGGACGTTCGTCCCGTCGGTGGGAATATTTCTGTAGTGGTATGTTTAGCAGTCACCGTGCTTGTGCGCACGTGCATGGTCAGGCAGAGGTAATTCAATGTACAGTAACGTGAACCAAAAAACACTGATTCTGCAGTGTGGGCCCAGGTTTGTCCTACCTTTTCGATCACCTGTGGTGACCATAAAAGATACGATTTTGCCGCCGTTGCAGAACCCTGAAAAATCAGGAATGTGTACATTCCTAAAAAATTATGTTTTTTTTGTTGCAGCCACTGAAGCACAGAGGACAGAAAAAATATGTTAGATAGATGGTATCATAACCAATCCTGAGGCAGAACCTTTAAAAAATCGAAGATAGCGTACCAAGCACAGAAGACAGAAAAAATATCTTAGATAGATGGTATCATAACCATGCCCCAGGCAAACCCTTTCAAAGAACTAAGATAGGGTGACAACAAGCACAGAAGACATTAAAAACATCAAAGCTAGATGGTATAATAACCATGCCCCAGCCAAACCCTTTCAAAGAACTCAGATAGGGTGACAACAAGCACAGAAGACATTAAAAACATCAAAGCTAGATGGTATAATAACCATGCCCCAGCCAAACCCTTTCAAAGAACTCAGATAGGGTGACAACAAGCACAGAAGACATTAAAAACATCAAAGCTAGATGGTATCATAACCATGCCCCAGCCAAACCCTTTCAAAGAACTCAGATAGGGTGACAAGCACAGAAGACATTAAAAACATCAAAGCTAGATGGTATCATAACCATGCCCCAGCCAAACCCTTTCAAAGAACTCAGATAGGGTGACAAGCACAGAAGACATTAAAAACATCAAAGCTAGATGGTATCATAACCATGCCCCAGCCAAACCCTTTCAAAGAACTCAGATAGGGTGACAAGCACAGAAGACATTAAAAACATCAAAGCTAGATGGTATCATAACCATGCCCCAGCCAAACCCTTTCAAAGAACTCAGATAGGGTGACAACAAGCACAGAAGACATTAAAAACATCAAAGCTAGATGGTATCATAACCATGCCCCAGCCAAACCCTTTCAAAGAACTCAGATAGGGTGACAAGCACAGAAGACATTAAAAACATCAAAGCTAGATGGTATCATAACCATGCCCCAGCCAAACCCTTTCAAAGAACTCAGATAGGGTGACAAGCACAGAAGACATTAAAAACATCAAAGCTAGATGGTATCATAACCATGCCCCAGCCAAACCCTTTCAAAGAACTCAGATAGGGTGACAAGCACAGAAGAGTAGAAGAGAGAAAAATTCAGGATTTACCTGTCCAAAAAGTTTGGCTTACAATTAAGCCAGTAGGATTTGCACCCTAGTTTGTACGGTGGTGGAGGAGGACGCTAAAGGACAGCTGTGTGTGGTGTCAAGCGGCGTGCAGAGAAGGACAGCTGCATGGGCAGTCAGAACAAGTCTTCCGGCGTGCAGTAACCCTCCGAGATCCATGCCTCATTCATTTTAATAAAGGTCAGGTAATCAACACTTTTGTGACCTAGGCGAGTTCTCTTCTCAGTTACAATCCCTCCTGCTGCACTAAAGGTCCTTTCTGAGAGGACACTTGAGGCAGGGCAAGACAACAGATTTATGGCAAATTGTGACAGCTCTGGCCACAGATCAAGCCTGCGCACCCAGTAGTCCAGGGGTTCATCGCTCCTCAGAGTGTCAATATCTGCAGTTAATGCCAGGTAGTCCGCTACCTGCCGGTCGAGGCGTTCTCTGAGGGTGGATCCAGAAGGGTCCTGGCGCTGCCTTGGACTGAAAAAACTTTGCATGCCTGACGTTACAGAGTGGCCAAAGTGCATTGTCCTTGCAGGTGTGCTCGTGGGAGGATTACCGGCACCTCTGCCCCTGGAATGTGGAGTGACATCACCCTTAAAAGAATTGTACAACATGTTTTGCAGGCTGGTTTGGAAATGCAGCATCCTTTCGGACTTGTGGTACGTTGGTAACATTTCTGCCACTTTATGCTTGTAACGAGGGTCTAGTAGCGTTGCCACCCAGTACAGGTCCTTCTCCTTAAGCCTCTTGATACGGGGGTCCTTCAACAGGCATGACAGCATGAAAGACCCCATTCTCACAAGGTTGGATGCAGAGGTATCCATCTCCCCTTCCTCGTTATCAAGGACTACGTCCTCATCCACCACCGTCTCCTCCCCCCAGCCACGTACAAGACCAGGGCTCCACAAAAGGTGACCACAAGCCCCCTGGGAAGCCTGCTCCTGTTGGTCTTCTGCCTCCACAAAGATACCTTCCTCCTCTGACTCCGCTTCTGACACCTCTCCCTGCGTTGCAGCAGGTGCCTGGGAACGTTCTGGTGATTCCGCCCAGAAATCAGGCTCTTGGTCACGCTGGTCTACAGCGTCATCTGTCACTCGTCGCACGGCACGCTCAAGAAAAAAAGCAAAGGGTATTAGGTCGCTGATGGTGCCTTCAGTGCGACTAACCATATTTGTGACCTCGTCAAAAGGGCGCATCAGCCTGCAGGCGTCGCGCATAAGCACCCAGTAACGGGGGAAAAAAATCCCCAGCTCTGCAGATCCAGTCCTACCACCCAGTTCAAATAGGTATTCATTGATGGCTCTTTGTTGTTGCAGCAGACGTTCAAACATCATTAGCGTGGAATTCCAGCGAGTCTGGCTGTCGCAAATTAAACGCCTGACTGGCAAGTTGTGCCGCCGCTGAATGTCAGCAAGGCGTGCCATGGCTGTGTAGGAACGTCTGAAATGGCCAGACACCTTCCTGGACTGCCGGAGAATGTCCTGCAATCCTGGGTACTTCGAGACAAACCGTTGGACTATCAAATTTAAAACATGTGCCATGCAGGGCACATGTGTTAAATTGCCCAGTCTCAGTGCTGCCAACAGATTGCTTCCGTTGTCACACACCACTTTTCCAATTTTCAGTTGGTGTGGGGTCAGCCACCGATCGGCCTGTGAGTGCAGAGATGACAGGAGTACAGATCCGGTATGGTTTCTACTTTCCAGGCACGTCATGCCCAAGACAGCATGACAACGGCGTACCTGGCACGTCGAATAGCCTATGTGGAGCTGGGGGTGCACAGGTGTGGAGGAGGACACAGCAGCAGAGGAGGAAGAAGCCGAGGAAGAAGCCAAGTTAGAAGACGACTTAGAAGACGACTTAGAAGACGAGTTAGACAGCAAAGGAGGAGTAGAGGTGGTGGCAGACCCGCATGCAACCCGTGGCGGTGACACCAACTCCACTGTTGTTGAACCACGCATTCCCTGCTTCCCAGCCATCACCAGGTTCACCCAGTGGGCAGTGTAGGTGACATACCTGCCCTGACCATGCTTGGAGGACCATGTGTCAGTAGTCATATGGACCTTTGCCCCAACACTAAATGACAGAGATGCGGTGATTTGGCTCTGCACATGCTGGTAAAGGTGTGGTATTCCCTTCTGTGAAAAAAAATTGCGGCTGGGTACCTTCCACTGCGGTGTCCCAATTGCAACAAATTGGTGGAAAGCCTCAGTGTCCACCAGCTGGTATGGTAAAAGCTGGCGGGCTAAGAGTGCAGACAATCCAGCTGTCAGACGCCGGGCAAGGGGATGACTCGGAGGCATTGGTTTCTTACGCTCAAACATGGCCCTCACAGAAACTTGGCTGGGGGCAGATGAGCAGGAACTGGAAGGCGGAGTGGAGGGTGGTTGAGACGGGTCAAGGACAGCAGAGGTAGAGCAGTAAGATGCTGGAGCAGAAGGAGGGTGGCTTAGCGTTTGGCTACTGCCTTTGAGGTGTTGCTCCCATAGTGCTTTGTGTTTGGCGTTCATGTGCCTTTGCATAGCAGTTGTACCTAAGTGGGTGTTGGGCTTCCCAAGACTCAGTTTCTGACTGCACTCATTGCAAATTACAGCGCTTTTGTCAGAGGCACACACATTAAAAAAATGCCACACTGCTGAGCCTTTTGATGTGGGCTTTCTAGCAGTAACAGTAGAAGTTGGCGGGTGTGTTGGCTGGCTGACCACAGGTGCCGATTCATGTTGTTGCCCCACTGTTCCCTGGGAGCTGTCCCTGCTTCTTCTAAGTCTTAATCTCCTCCTGCCTCTCTGACTCTCCGTCTCTCCATCTGAACTATCCTCCTCTTGCTCTCTTCTTGTGGGCACCCAGAAAATATCACTCTCCTCATCATCATTCTCCTCAGATGCATCAATTTCTTCTGACAGCTCACAGAAGACAGCAGCAGCGGGGACCTCATCACACCTTATGTCCATCTCTGTTGTGTTGCCTGCCTGAATTATGATATCTGGTGTAACGTCCGCATCTCCTTCATCTTCTTCTGGCAATAATGGTTGCGCATCACTTAGTTCAACAAACTCATGAGTAAATAACTCCTCTGACTCCAGTGAAGAAGGGGCGGCGGTGGTGGAGGAAGTGGTACGTGGGGTGCCCATAGCAGAGGAGGATGAGGATGTTGTGGCAAAGTTAGAAACAGTAGAGGATGGGGTGTGCTGTGTAAGCCAGTCAACTACCTCTTCAGCATTTTGGGAGTTCAGGGTAAGTGCCTTCGGAAAACTGGGCAATTTCCTAGGGCCACAGGATATCATAGCAGCAGGCCCCTAGTGCCTCTGCGTGGCGGCCTGCCTTTGCCTGGCATTTTTTTTTATTTTTACAAAACAACAACTTGGGTGATGTTTCTGGACACGGAATTATTATTGTAATTTAGACAGATTGTGAAAAAGCTCACACAGCTAGGTGGCACTTGGTTGCAGACACCGGGCAACAAGGCCTGCAAGGGCAACGTATACAGTAGTGGATACGGAATATATTATTGCTGGTGGAAAACCGTCACTCAGGTTGTGTTTCTGGACACGGAATTATTATTGTAATTTAGACAGATTGTGAAAAAGCTCACACAGCTAGGTGGCACTTGGTTGCAGACACCGGGCAACAAGGCCTGCAAGGGCAACGTATACAGTAGTGGATACGGAATATATTATTGCTGGTGGAAAACCGTCACTCAGGTTGTGTTTCTGGACACGGAATTATTATTGTAATTTAGACAGATTGTGAAAAAGCTCACACAGCTAGGTGGCACTTGGTTGCAGACACCGGGCAACAAGGCCTGCAAGGGCAACGTATACAGTAGTGGATACGGAATATATTATTGCTGGTGGAAAACCGTCACTCAGGTTGTGTTTCTGGACACGGAATTATTATTGTAATTTAGACAGATTGTGAAAAAGCTCACACAGCTAGGTGGCACTTGGTTGCAGACACCGGGCAACAAGGCCTGCAAGGGCAACGTATACAGTAGTGGATACGGAATATATTATTGCTGGTGGAAAACCGTCACTCAGGTTGTGTTTCTGGACACGGAATTATTATTGTAATTTAGACAGATTGTGAAAAAGCTCACACAGCTAGGTGGCACTTGGTTGCAGACACCGGGCAACAAGGCCTGCAAGGGCAACGTATACAGTAGTGGATACGGAATATATTATTGCTGGTGGAAAACCGTCACTCAGGTTGTGTTTCTGGACACGGAATTATTATTGTAATTTAGACAAATTGTTATTTAGACAAAATATACAGAGCAGTAGAAAGTAGATTACTAGCCAGAAAAACTACTTAAACTCTGCCTCAAAATAAATACACAGCTCCTCAGTCCTCTCCCCACACAAATACAGAGCAGTAGAAAGTAGATTACTAGCCAGAAAAACTACTTAAACTCTGCCTCAAAATAAATACACAGCTCCTCAGTCCTCTCCCCACACAAATACAGAGCAGTAGAAAGTAGATTACTAGCCAGAAAAACTACTTAAACTCTGCCTCAAAATAAATACACAGCTCCTCAGTCCTCTCCCCACACAAATACAGAGCAGTAGAAAGTAGATTACTAGCCAGAAAAACTACTTAAACTCTCCCTCAAATCAATCACAGCTCTCTCCCTACACTATCTCTTCAAGCACACACAGGCAGAATGTAAAATGGCTGCTGGGCTTCGGTTTATATATGGAAGGGAGTGGTCCAAGGGGGGGGGGGTGTGGCCCAGGAGGGAGAGCTGCCTGATTGGCTGCCATGTATCTGCTGGTTTGGGGTGAGAGGTCAAAATTTCGCGCCAGCTAAGGCGAACCCAAATGGCGAACATACGCCGAAAGTTCGCGAACTTCTGCGTTCGCGAACACCCGATGTTCGCGCGAATTAGTTCGCCGGCGAACAGTTCGCTACATCCCTACTGCTGAGTGCAATTGAGTCCTATGGGAGGCTTCCAAAATCACGCATTGAAGTCAGAAAGGGTTTCGCGCTGTTTACGATCATTGGGATACAAACATTTTGTGACTTTCGGGTGGCCAATATAGATATGATCATTCCAATATGAAAATTTCTGAACTTTCGGATCATAACTACGAAATTTTCGTATTCAAATGAAAAGAATTTTCGTGACATTTTCGATCATTAGAAATGATCGGATTTTGTGATTCGGATTCGTACCTTTGTGAATCGGCCCCTAGAAGTAGTGTTTATTTATAAACACAAATGTTGGTCTAACATACTGCTTAGCTGTCATTGAAATAACAAGAGCTGAATGCTGTTTCCTTATTTTTGTTATTTTCAAACCCACAAACCTACTATAGTATTATAATTGCCATAAAAAGCAAGCAGTATCGATGGTCTCATTGTGACACTAGGGCTGTGCAGCTAAAAATGGCCAGTATTACAATGCTTCTGGGATAGTATTAGCTGAATCCAACAACTATGTATGCTCATAGCCTGGACAAAGGGATATCATAAAATGATCCCAGTAAAGGTATACCTCATACTAAAATCAATCTAACAAGAAAATGTTAGGATACATTCAGTAAAATGAATACACAATTTACATACAAATATTAATATATATTATTTGGGCTTTCAAAATATACTGAAAAAGGTTTATTAGGACATTATTTTAAGGCATATTGCGGTATAATCATAATAGTCATATATAAACTGATTGCCTGTAATTTCATGTACCTATAAGCCTTAATACCTTATGATTAGTAGAACGGGCTCAGGTAAGGTTCAGGTTGATTTAAGGTTGTAGTTGGAAAAAAGGTCAAGATCCACCCACTGGGTTTGGGCTTTTGGGTTTTTTTGCAAAACGGCGCAAAAATTTGCCATGGGAAAAATTGTTGCGGGTCAAAAAAAGTTGCAGTTGCATCAAAATGGCTCATGCGCATAAAAAAAGTTGCACTTCGCAAATTTTCCGCTAGACAGATTCGCTCATCACTACTGCTTAGTAGGTGACTCTGTGAGTTTTGAGTAATAGTGAAAGTTTATTAGAATCAGATCCCTTGCCCTCGCACATTCAGTGCCATTGGAGGACATTGTATGAGGCATATAACAGGGCTCATAAAAATGTCACAGCCTCTTGCCGCTTGCCTCCCAGATTTTTAGACCCAGAAATTACTGCATTTAGCTGGATTGCTTCTCTCATGTAATGTTTTTTTTATTTTGTTTAAAACATTACACCTCAGTTCATGCTAATAAATAAATATATATACACCTTATATAGATATATACCCATGGATTTCTGAATAGTTATGTTTTCTTTGGGCTTCAAACACAGTTGAGTGTAAGCCAAAACATCGCCTTTTGTACAAAAAGCTGCTGCGCTTAACCAGTAAATGTGCAGGAATTGATTTAGCTGTGTGCTTGGTAGGGTGTTTAGGATCACAGCTACTTGTAAGGTGTAATTAAGTTTTTCTAGAAGACAGGTTTAAAAGGTTCTGCTGTGAATTTTAGATACATCATGAGGTGTGGTGCCCCTCTGAAAATAGAGCTTAGAGATGCCTATGGCACTATAGAAAATGAGACAGCAATATTGTACAAGGTCAAATATATCTAGTTAGGTGAAAAGCAAGTAACCAGTAATATTGTACAAGGTCAAATAAATACAGAAAAATGTTCGGTGCATGATTGTTTCTACAGTTGAAGGACCTCATTCCTTTAAGTTCTATCTACAGAAGGGAAAAAGTGCCACCCTCCCACTAGACAATATATCTAGTTAGGTAAAAAGCAAGTAGCAACAGACTAGAAAACAAGAATTTCAACTTGAACTAATCATTGGGCCTGATGGTCCCAGATCTGCTTTTCATCCTAGAGTTGACAATTACAGGGAAGGGCCAAGGAGTCTTCATAACTACAGATGTTTCCACTTTGGACAGCAAAAGTATTTGGTTCATGGTTTAAGAAAAAATTGATAATACTACTGTAACAGAAGTTACAGCCCCATGATGCAGTGTAAAACCTTTACCCCCCCCAAAAAAAATACGGAGTTCATATAAACTTGTGCATAATATGGTCACATCAATTGTACAAGTAAATAGGAATGAACTGGAAGGCCAGTACAGTGATTAATACTGTAACTTCTTCACAGTGAGGGCAGAGGCACATATTGTAATTTCCTCATAGAATACGGTTGCATTTAAACACACAACTTTTCTAAGTCTTCCATAGTCAGAATTTGATGCATTATGGCTAATGGGGGTGGTTATGCAACTCTAGACCCTAAAGTCATCAGCCTATATGATACTAGCATGATAAATGTGTTCCAGTGCTAACAATATGGATCAGTTATAGATAAAGTCAATTCTTTTCATTTTGCATTTATTGCACGCTTTAGTTCAGTATTAGTTCAGTTGTAGAATTCTCTGTATAGTGAAGGCACTATATAATTTAAAATCTACACATATCATTTAACTTTGTCATTGGCTGTAAGCAAAGCCCTCAATGCATTTTCTGCATGTCTAGGTGAAGATAAGATTCCGATCAGTTCCAGTTTCCTTCCGGTGAGCATTGTGCCTTCATGGAAAAAGATAATTACTTTCTGAAAAGCATTAAACATAAATCATTAAATTCTCTGATTATTTCCACTGGGTTTATTGCATTGCAGACAGTCCCGAGCCCTGTTTGTGCAGAGCTGATGATAAATTATGCATTGGAATGTTATCTCCCAATTACATTCCATTTATTAAGCAAAGCAATATGGTTGCCCTCAATCAACAAGTTTCATTGGCCTTATGTAAAATATATAGAAGATGCAGTGTGGTTCATATAAGATAAGCGAACCAATCGGGCAATTAACATGGAGATTAGGAAACAAAGATGTAAAGTATGGAAGACCATTTAGAGTTCACTGAAACATTTTTTCTATTGTTCGGAACAAAGTTGTTGTACTGCAGAAACAGAACAAGCCGACAATGAGTACATACCAGTAAAATACAAGGTTTGTCTGTTCTGAGAGTATGTTAGTACCAGATGACCACTCCACTACCCTTGCATGCAATAATCCCCACAATCTGTTAGACATGAAGGCTTACTTTTATAGAGTTTATTTCCTTTTTTGTTATTTTATTTTTCACCACTGAGATTTCATTTACTATACGTTGTAATCATTAAAGGTCCCCATACACTATGTCGCCAAGCAAGCGGATCTTCACCCGATATCCCCACCTACGGGTGGGCGATATCGGATAGCAAGTAGCTTAAAAAAAAAATAATCCGATTGTTTGGCCCTGGGGCCAAACGATCGGATTACATTTGCGGCCATGGGGCAGTCGGTTCGGGGACCGCATCAACAAGCCAATGCGGTCCCCGATCCGACTGGATTTTCTAACCTGGCCGATCGAGATCTGGCCAATTTCAGGCCAGATATCGGTCGGCCAGGCCGCTCGGTTCTGCCCCTACACGGGCTGATTAGCTGCCGAATCAGTCCAAGGGACTGATATCGGCAGCTATAATCGGCCCTTGTATGGGGACCTTTACACCTGAATAATTTTCAAAATAGCCGTTAGGTCTAGGATACTGGATACTGTGTCAATTACCTTTAAGGGTAATCAAAATCAGTTCAGATTACATTGTGGTCTTTTGAATCAACAATTCAAGTTAGATGCAATCCAGGATGGGTGGCAGCATTTGACACCACAATTGAGCACAATGAAAAGTTTTGTGCTCAATTGTGCTCAGTTTAAAATATATGTTAGTAGCTGCAAAAAAGTAATTGTGTGAACGTGTGTTTTGTTTAAATGGCAGTTAAACCCCCTGATAGTGCAGCCATCCCAACCCCAGTGCCCAACTAGCACAGAACATTTAGGAAGAGGAAGTTAGGTTGCTACATGTTTATATTGGGGAACGGGTGCAGCAAATCATATTGAACGCTGTAGTGTCACCATTTTTTTTTTTTTTAAATTACATTTTTTATTTTTAAATTAGCACATGAGTGTTCATGCAAGAGACTTTTTGTTATGGCTTATAAAGTCCCTAAATGGCCCTGAAAGTTTCTGTTTCCTATGTGAGTTTGATATCCTTAAAGCAAAAGGAAATAAGCTCATTTGGTTGGGCTTATGCAGAACTACCATAAATACATATACATTTGTGGAAAATAAATACTATATAATACATATACAAATACATATAAATTTGTGTTCATGTTCCATATATATATATATAAGAAACAAAAGGAGCACTCCCTACAAACAATCAACTGCCCCAGGTGCTGGCCAGGAGTTTATGTAAATGAAGAACTGAGTGCCGCACACACAGGGACTCCAACATTGGATTAATAAAGATTTTTTGTTCTTTTTTAAGTCCCTGTGTGTGTGGCACTTTGTTCTTCATTCATATATATATATATATATATTAGGACTAAAAAGGTTATTACAAAAGTAATCACAGTAAAACAGGAAGGAAATTATCTCTTATAAGCTCTTTTACTTTTTGCTTCCATATACACAAGGGAAAAATAAAATAAATGAGCTAAAAGGGCTTTGGATTAGTGGAAAAAGCTCATATGCTCATGACTTCCCATACCAGTCAGTTGAACTGAAGAAGCTGCTCGGATGAGTAGTGAAATGTCTTCAATGATTACCAAACAAGTCCAGTTGCTTTAGATTTATTTATACAAGATATACTATAACCTGGATGAATGAAAATCTTCATAGTCATCAGCACTCTTATGTGTCATCTGAGTCATTATATATATGTTTAAGCATTCATTTAAAAGAAACAGGTATGTTTTTTTACAAATACCTGGAAATATTAAGAAGAGATAATTATTGTATTATTTTTTAGTTTCTTGGCAAAAGTGTCTCCTGACCAGGACATTGGTCTCTGTCACAGGATTGATCTTCCCACTGCCATTAACAGGTAAATTCCTCCAAGTTAGTGGAGAAATGATATGGGGAGCTCCTGCCCTCTTGATAAGGAGGTTGCTAGGCAGTTTTTCTCTTATTGTGTTTTAACTTTCTTACAAGAAGCCAGAAATGGAGTAGCACAATGTCACTTGTGCACATAGCCAGCCTGTACAGTGATACCATATACCTATGCAAGGTTGAGTATTGCCCTCTACTAAGAACAATGTGGCAGTAAAATGTGAGTGGTCAAATTGCTCCTGTTTTGATTACTTGCAATACATGAAAATGAAACTACTAAGCACTGAAAGTAGGGTTGCCACCTGACTGGTAGAAATATGCTTGATGCCAATTTCATTAAAGGAGAAGGAAAGGTAAAAACTAAGTAATCTTTATCAGAAAGGTCTATGTAAACACAGCCATAAGCACTCACAGAAACTCTGCACTGACTTCTCTGTCAAAAGATTTGTTGTGTCTGTTTTTCTGTGCCAGAGACACACAGCTTTCTCCCCTCTCCTGCTCCTCCCTCCCTCAAGAATTCTAACAACTCCTTCCCCCCTTAGGAATGTGTGATCTAAACCAATCAGCAGCAAGCTTTCTCATAGTCTTACAAACTGAGCATCTACACCGGTCTTGCCCTTGGTGCAGGAGCAAGGCATTATGGGAACTTTCTTTACACAGCTCAGCGTTTTTTCTTCCTGTTTGGCTTCTGATCATCTGAACAGGTGAAATATGGGGAGACTTAAGGGCACTATTAAGAGAACTGAAGGTATGCCTGCAGCTTGAGATTAACTCTTTATTAACCTTTCCTTCTCCTTTAATTGTGAAAAAAAAAAAATATTAGGATGGATGATATTTTTTAAAGAAAAGTTGGCAACTCTAACTAAAATGAATGATTCATATTTCACATTAATTTGTCTTACATCTTTTTCAGGAAGTTACTGCTAAGGAGTAAAATCGGTTTCAGTCTCCATTCTGTCTACAGTATGTGCCACTTTGTAGTATGTTCTGTGTCAGACTCTCAGATTCACTGTAGCTGACTGGCACATAAATTTATTAGCCTAATCATTTAGTCATCACTGCCTATTCACAAATAATTACCCTTTCATCTGTACAGTGACAAAGTGTCTTGTCTGAAAGAAGCGGAAAGAATCAGTTTGTACAGAAACCAAATTAAAAAAATAAATATTCTGTTGGATTAGAGTACGCATTATAATTCTGAAATCTTCACTGCAATATGCATGGACAGTCCTTTCCAAAAACCTTGGGACTTGGAAACACTCCAATTGGTTCATTCACATAAATGTATTGGGGAATTTTAAAAAAGTGGAGGTCTTGCTGAACATTGACTGGGGTGGTAAGTCTTAGAATGCCCTTCCCAACCCAAGTCCCATTGTTTTGTGGTTCAAAAACAATGTGGTGGGGGCTCTACACCTGTTTTTATTGCTTTATCACCTTCAGGTGAGCTATGCTCTGGGTGTTGCAGGATGGAATAGCTTGAGTAGGTCACAAACTGATACACTAGATCCCTATACATTTACAAAAATTTTATTAAAGTGGTTGTCCACCTTTAGGAAAGTAGCAATGGCAATAAAGCATCATAGAGCATTTGCTTTTTCGGATGGGAGTCACCATTTGAAAGCAGGAGAGGGTTTTCTTTTCCTTTAATTAAATAATTCTAATTTTTAAAAATGTCTCTGTTTTCTCTGTAATAATAAAGAAGGGCACGGACACCAGGCGCAGCGTAGGGGGGAGGGCCCACATGACGGGGCAGGCTACGTGAGCGGCGATTGGTCAGCTAGACTGGGTCAGCAAAGGGTTAAAAGGGGGGTGCAGACGCAGGCGCAGGCAGTCGCGCGGGAAGACAGCAGGCGAAGGAGGCAGTAGCGGCAATAATCCCCACCCACCCTCCCCATGGCCAAAGCTAGAGGGAAAGGGAATTAGGTAAGCGCAGAGGCGGGAATAGGGTCGAGGAGAACACTTGAATGGAGCCGAGTAGGTAGACCAGATGGGCTACTCAGGGCAGCATACTAGTCACAGCTCTGGAGGGTCCCTTGCCAGTCTGCCGGGCATGTTGGCTTGGACAATACTGGACCGTTGGGGCAACCCCTAAGGTGGGTACCCACGGTGAGGTTGAATTACGTTCACTTAATTTCCCCAGGGCTTGGTCCCTTGTGGATTGTTTTTTGGTTTAGCAACTATGGTGTGGATATTACAACGCTATGCATGCTCACTGAGCTAGGGGCAAGCGGCTAGTGAGCATTGCTGGCATCTGGAAGGGCAGACTGGCAGAGGGCCTTACCAAGGGATACAGATTGTTACAAATTGTTGTCAATTGTTATTGTCAATCGTTACAAAGTTGTACAATGTTACTAACCACAATTTTCTCTGCTATGTAAACAATAAAGTTTAGCTACATGAACGATGTACAAATAAAAGCTGTGGCCATATCATCCAATGGAAGGTGATGTCACGCGTGGTTATTTGGTACAGTGGGAAGAAGGAGGGAACAATGGGTCATGCCCCTAGTCAAGCAGTACCTAGTACTTGATCCCAGCCAATATATAATTCATTCTTAGAGGCAAAACAATCCTATTGAGTTTATTTAATGTTTAAATTATTTTTTGTAGACTTAAGGTATGGAGATACAAATTGTGCAAAACCCAGGTTCCAGGCATTGCGGAAAATTTATCCTATATCTGAATTTTCATGCATCTGATTCTTATGGAGAAAAAAAGTACTTGGCCGGGGTACCTTTAACAATACAGGCCTTCCCGTGCTGCAGTAAAGGTTACTGTACTTGTATGAGAAGAAGCGGCAGAGCGGTGTACCAATATTCCAAGAAAATATATGCTTTAAGCATATTTGCTATTTGGTATAGTGATTATTGCTAGGTGTTTAATGGCTAATACACTATATATTATTAATGCATTAATCGGTTTGAGTAGGGAGGTTGCTTTGCTCCTGTTATTATACTCCTGTGCCATTAGATAATTAAATAAGGTTCCTTCCATTGCTAAGTAATGCCATGTATTATTTGCCTCCATTATTGTGGTTGCTAATTGTAGCACACTTAATGTTTGCAACTGTTTAATCACAGTAAATGGAAGAAAAGGTCAGTAACCTGTTAAACACAGCTACAATGTAATAAAGAAAGGTGAAGAATGCAAATAGTGTATATGTTGTTAGTACTATGTAAATGAAAATAAACATACAGAACTTTATAATGTTAGCAACCTGGCTTATGTTGTATATCAAGTGGCTGCAGAAGAAATATCCCAAATCCCTTAGCTGCTTGTTAATCCAATATATCGTTGGTAAGAAATGTAGATAATATAGTAATAGTAATATAGATCATTTTTAGAAATATTTCCAGCAGCTGCGTTATAACATTGAAATTAGTCTAGGACATGGAAGACATATTTTTAGCAACTGTGATGGCCTTAGATATTGCAAAATAATAAAGTATATTGCTTTTGATATAACTTGTTATCACAATGCTGTTGTTTTGTGTTGTATTCTTTGTATTTGTTCCAAAGTTTTTATTCCAATTTTAAGAGAAAAACTATGGGTGTATCAGTTGCACCTTCAAACTAAATTATTTGACAATAAATTAGTAAAGGGGCATTCTGAGGGCACACAAAGACATACTATATATTTGTGGGTTATATCCTAAATTTAAAGCAAGGTCCACCAGCAATATCAAGAGAAATGTTGTCTGATATCAACCAACAACTTTCCATCAAATCAGCCTGTAAATTAATCGTATGGATTTAAATAAGTGCTTTATAAAGTTAAATGGACAAAAACGTATAAAATGAATAGGTGATACATAGTAACATAGTAACATAGTAAGTTGGGTTGAAAAAAGACATACGTCCATCAAGTTCAACCATAATGCCTATATATAACCTGCCTAACTTCTAGTTGATCCAGAGGAAGGCAAAAAACCCCATCTGAAGCCTCTCTAAATTGCTGCAGAGGGAAAAATTCCTTCCTGATTCCAAGATGGCAATCGGACCAGTCCCTGGATCAACTAGTACTAAGAGCTATCTCCCATAACCCTGTATTCCCTCACTTGTACTGAGAGCTATCTCCCATAACCCTGTATTCCCTGACTTGTACTGAGAGCTATCTCCCATAACCCTGTATTTCCTCACTTGTACTAAGAACTATCCCCCATAACCCTGTATTCCCTCACTTGTACTGAGAGCTATCTCCCATAACCCTGTATTCCCTCACTTGTACTGAGAGCTATCTCCCATAACCCTGTATTTCCTCACTTGCACTGAGAACTATCCCCCATAACCCTGTATTCCCTCACTTGTACTGAGAGCTATCTCCCATACCCCTGTATTCCCTCACTTGTACTGAGAGCTATCTCCCATAACCCTGTATTCCCTCACTTGTACTGAGAGCTATCTCCCATAACCCTGTATTCCCTCACTTGTACTGAGAGCTATCTCCCATAACCCTGTATTCCCTCACTTGTACTGAGAGCTATCTCCCCTACCCCTGTATTCCCTCACTTGTACTGAGAGCTATCTCCCCTACCCCTGTATTCCCTCACTTGTACTAAGAGCTATCTCCCATAACCCTGTATTTCCTCACTTGTACTAAGAGCTATCTCCCATACCCCTGTATTCCCTCACTTGTACTGGGAGCTATCTCCCATACCCCTGTATTTCCTCACTTGTACTGAGAACTATCCCCCATAACCCTGTATTCCCTCACTTGTACTGAGAGCTATCTCCCATACCCCTGTATTCCCTCACTTGTACTGAGAGCTATCTCCCATAACCCTGTATTCCCTCACTTGTACTGAGAGCTATCTCCCATAACCCTGTATTCCCTCACTTGTACTGAGAGCTATCTCCCATAACCCTGTATTCCCTCACTTGTACTGAGAGCTATCTCCCCTACCCCTGTATTCCCTCACTTGTACTGAGAGCTATCTCCCCTACCCCTGTATTCCCTCACTTGTACTAAGAGCTATCTCCCATAACCCTGTATTTCCTCACTTGTACTAAGAGCTATCTCCCATACCCCTGTATTCCCTCACTTGTACTGGGAGCTATCTCCCATACCCCTGTATTTCCTCACTTGTACTGAGAACTATCCCCCATACCCCTGTATTCCCTCACTTGTACTGGGAGCTATCTCCCATACCCCTGTATTTCCTCACCTGTACTGAGAACTATCCCCCGAACTATCCCCCATAACCCTGTATTCCCTCACTTGTACTGAGAGCTATCTCCCATAACCCTGTATTCCCTCACTTGTACTGAGAGCTATCTCCCCTACCCCTGTATTCCCTCACTTGTACTGAGAGCTATCTCCCCTACCCCTGTATTCCCTCACTTGTACTAAGAGCTATCTCCCATAACCCTGTATTTCCTCACTTGTACTAAGAGCTATCTCCCATACCCCTGTATTCCCTCACTTGTACTGGGAGCTATCTCCCATACCCCTGTATTTCCTCACTTGTACTGAGAACTATCCCCCATACCCCTGTATTCCCTCACTTGTACTGGGAGCTATCTCCCATACCCCTGTATTTCCTCACTTGTACTGAGAACTATCCCCCGAACTATCCCCCATAACCCTGTATTCCCTCACTTGTACTGAGAGCTATCTCCCATAACCCTGTATTCCCTCACTTGTACTGAGAGCTATCTCCCATAACCCTGTATTCCCTCACTTGTACTGAGAGCTATCTCCCATAACCCTGTATTCCCTCACTTGTACTGAGAGCTATCCCCCATAACCCTGTATTCCCTCACTTGTACTGAGAGCTATCTCCCATAACCCTGTATTCCCTCACTTGTACTGAGAACTATCCCCCATAACCCTGTATTCCCTCACTTGTACTGAGAGCTATCCCCCATAACCCTGTATTCCCTCACTTGTACTGAGAGCTATCTCCCATAACCCTGTATTCCCTCTCTTGTACTAAGAGCTATCTCCAATAACCCTGTATTCCCTCATTTGCTAAGAATCCATCCAGTCCCTTCTTAAAGTTATATAATGTATCAGCCAGCACGACTGATTCGGGGAGGGAATTCCAGAACCTCACAGCTCTCACTGTAAAAAATCCTTTCCGAATATTTAAATGGAACCTCCCTTCTTCTAAGCAAAGTGGGTGCCCTCGTGTCCGTTGGAAGGACCTACTGGTAAATAAAGCATTAGAAAGGTTATTATATGATCCCCTTATATATTTATACATAGTTATCATGTCACCTCTTAAGCGCCTCTTCTCCAGTGTAAACAGACCCAACTTGGCCAGTCTTTCTTCATAACTGAGACTTTCCATACCCTTTACCAGCTTAGTTGCCCTTCTCTGGACCCTCTCTAACTCAATAATGTCCCGTTTGAGCACTGGAGACCAAAACTGAACAGCATATTCTAGATGGGGCCTTACCAGTGCTCTGTAAAGGGGAAGAATAACCCCCTCCTCCCGTGAATCTATACCCCTTTTAATACAGCTCAAAACCTTGTTTGCCCTTGCAGCTGCTGCCTGGCAGTGCTTGCTACAGCCAAGTTTATTATCTACAAGGACTCCAAGGTCCTTCTCCATTATGGATTTGCCTAGTGCAGTCCCATTAAGGGTATACGGGGCTTGCATATTTTTACATCCCAGGTGCATGACCTTACATTTATCCACATTAAATCTCATCTGCCACTTAGCCGCCCAGATTGCCAGTTGGTCAAGATCCTGCTGCAGGGATGTCACATCCTGGATAGAATTGACTGGTCTGCTGAGTTTTGTGTCATCTGCAAACACTGATACATTACTCATAATACCCTCCCCTAAGTCATTTATGAACAAATTAAACAAAAGTGGACCCAGTACAGAACCCTGAGGGACCCCACTGAGAACCTTACTCCAAGTAGAGAATGTACCATTAACAACCACCCTCTGTACCCGATCCTGTAGCCAGTTTTCTATCCATGTGCAAACGACTTCACTAAGACCAATAGACCTTAGCTTAGAAAGCAGTCGTTTGTGGGGAACGGTATTAAATGCTTCGGCAAAATCCAAATAGATGATATCTACTGCATCCCCACTGTCCAGCTTCTTACTTACCTCATCATAAAAAGCAATTAAATTGGTCTGACATGACCTGTCCTTCATAAAGCCATGCTGATTACTGCTCATAACGGCATTCTCCACTACATAATTTTGTATGTGATCCCTTAACAAGCCTTCAAATAACTTGCCCACCATGGATGTCAAACTTACAGGCCTATAATTGCCAGGCTGAGATCTTACTCCCTTTTTAAATATGGGAATGACATTCACCTTCTTCCAATCCCTAGGTACCATACCTGATGAAAGCGAGTCTGAGAATATCAGAAACAAGGGCCACTGCAATTCTGCCCCTAGCTCTCTCAGTACCCGAGGGTGTATTCCATCTGGCCCAGGTGCCTTGTTTACATTTATCGTGTGTAACCCTTTAAGCACCATATCCTGTGCCAACCACTGTGTAGTTGGAGCTGAGGCAACAGTGAAGCTATTGGGTAAGACTTGTCCCACTGGCTCCTCTACTGTATACACAGAAGAAAAGAACTGGTTAAGCACATCTGCCTTTTCTGTATCCGCTGTAACCATATTGTTATTATAACTCAATGGGGCCACACCCTCAACCTGCATCTTTTTACTATTAATATACTTAAAAAACTTTTTGGGGTTAGTCTTGGCCTCGGCCACGATGCACTCCTCATTTTCTATCTTTGCGTTCCAGATTGCTGTTTTACAACACTTGTTATAGTGTTTATAATCATTAAACGCAGCTACTGTCCCCTCTGACTTATATTTCTTAAAAGCTTTCCTTTTTCTCCCTATTAACTTCATTACCTCAGAGTTAAGCCACATAGGGTGATTCTTAACACTTCTACTTTTTCTTATTAATGGAATAAATTGAGAACAGTAATGATTTAATATCATTTTAAATGACAACCATTTCTGCTCTGTGTTTTTATCAGTAAACATAATGCCCCAATCTATGCCCTAAAGTGCTGCCCTTAAGGAGCTAAAATTTGCCTTCCTAAAATTCATTGTCTTTGTTGCCCCCGTGTAAATTTGTTTCCTGCACCAAATATCAAATGAAATAACATTATGGTCACTATTACCCAGGGGTTCAACCACTTGCACATTTGCTATACGTTCTGGGTCATTAGAGATCACTAGATCTAGTTTAGCATGGTTCCTGGTTGGCTCCTCAACAACCAGTGACATAAAGTTGTCATGCAGGAAGTTTATAAACTTGTTCCCATTTACTGTCCTGGCAGTACTAATAATCCAGTCAATATCAAGGTAATTAAAATCCCCCATTATTATCACTTGCCCCAAACTAGCAGCCTTTTCTATTTGCAACAGGAGCTGGGCCTCCTCCTCTTCGCTTACATTAGGGGGTCTATAGCATACCCCTACAATTAGCTTGGTAGATTCTTTAATATCTGTGAGAAGCTCAACCCATAAGGATTCAGCTCCCTCTGTTACCCCCATCACTTCCTCCTTAATATTTGCTTTTAATTCCTGCTTAATGAACAGACACACTCCTCCTCCTTTTCTATTGCCCCTGTCCCTCAATGTATACCCCCCAATATTAACAGCCCAGTCATGCGACTCATTCAACCAAGTTTCAGCAACTCCAATCACATCATATTTCCGCTCCAACGCCAGTACCTCCAGCTCTCCCATTTTACCAGTCAGACTCCTTGCATTGGTAAACATACATTTAATACTGGTTCCGGCGTGAGAATGACGTGTAAACAACTTATGGGCCTCCCTGCCATTATCAGTATCCCGAAGCAAGTCTCCTCCCCCATTTTCCCTTACTATGCCCACTACCTCATCTATCCTGTCTACCACAGACTTTCCCGCTGCACCCTCCCCCCCCCCACTCCTAGTTTAAAATCTCCTCCAACCCTCTAGCCATCTTTTCCCCCAAAGCAGCTGCCCCATCATCATTGAGGTGCAGCCCATCCCTGGCAAAGAGCTTGTAGCCGATTGAGAAATCAGCCCAGTTCTGGAGAAACCCAAAGCCCTCCTCCCTGCACCATACAAATAGCCTGTAGGTATGGGATCAGAAAGGCCATCTCCCACAGAGTCCATTTTTAGCAAATGACTATATATTTTTTCCCCCTTTCTCTGTTATTATAAAAATGTACTTTGTTTTTTATCCTAACTGTGAGAATCCATATTGTATATTATATATGTGTAAATGATTTTAGTAGACTAAGGAAATCCAAATTACTGAAAGATCCTTTATCTGGAAAAACCCAGGTCCCAAACATTCCGGATAATAGATCTACATCTATACCTGTACTACATGGTAGCAGCCTTCACAATCCAATATCAAAATGCAAAGATGTGGTTTTAACAGTTGAACTTCCTCTGCACTTGCACTGGGGTGTAGCACACATTGCCTACTCATCTGTGCTACTTCACTTTCCTCCAGAAATGAACAAGGTTAAAAATAAATTCATTTCTGGATGGGTTCCCAGAGAAGGTGGGCGAGCAGTATTGTCAGCACTGGTAATTGCACCATTTACAATGACACCATTTTTCCTAAGTCACATTAAGAAATCAAAGAACTGGAAAAAGGAACAGGACAGAACAGTAAAAACTGTGATTTCAGCATTAGCAAGCAGGTTTAAGTAACTAAAATATCATGCAGTAAGTCTTATAACATAACAACATATAGGTGCTTAGGCTGAAAAGATCCTGAAACCTTTCATTTATTTTTTTGTCAGTTCTGAGTAATAATAGCACAGAGGTGAATAAATATACTGCACAGAGTGGCTTTGCTGAATTACTGTTTGGGTATCCGCATTACTAGAAACAAGACAGAACAGAAAGGTGGCTTCTCTGGGCCCCACAGGCCCCTGTGCAGCTGTACAATGCAGTGAGGAAAATTGCCTTTGTGAAGAGACTGTGGGATAGCAGGTATGGTAGGGAGAGATGGTGCCTATAGTAGCAGTGGGATAATAGCCTCTGGGAAGGGACTGGGGCTGTGGGATAGCAGGTATAGTAGGGAGAGATGGTGCCTATAGTAGCAGTGGGAATAATAGCCTCTGGGAAGGGACTGTGGCTGTAGGATAGCAGGTATAGTAGGGCGGATGGTGCCTATAGTAGTAGTGGGATAATAGCCTCTGGGAAGGGACTGTGGCTGTGGGATAGCAGGTATAGTAGGGAGAGATGGTGCCTATAATAGCAGTGGGATAATAGCCTCTGGGAAGGGACTGGGGCTGTGGGATAGAAGGTATAGTAGGAAGAGATGGTGCCTATAGTAACAGTGGGATAATAGCCTCTGGGAAGGGACTGTGGCTTTGGGATAGCAGGTATAGTAGGGAGAGATGGTGCCTATAGTAACAGTGGGATAATAGCCTCTGGGAAGGGACTGTGGCTTTGGGATAGCAGGTATAGTAGGGAGAGATGGTGCCTATAGTAGCAGTGGGATAATAGCCTCTGGGAAGGGACTGTGGCTGTGGGATAGCAGGTATAGTAGGGAGAGATGGTGCCTATAGTAGCAGTGGGATAATAGCCTCTGGGAAGGGACTGTGGCTTTGGGATAGCAGGTATAGTAGGGAGAGATGGTGCCTATAGTAGCAGTGGGATAATAGCCTCTGGGAAGGGACTGTGGCTGTGGGAAAGCAGGTATAGTAGGGAGAGATGGTGCCTATAGTAGCAGTGGGATAATAGCCTCTGGGAAGGGACTGTGGCTGTGAGAAAGCAGGTATAGTAGGGAGAGATGGTGCCTTTAGTAGCAGTGGGGGTGATAATAGCCTCTGGGAAGAGGGACTGGGGCTGTGGGATAGCAGGTATAGTAGGGAGAGATGGTACCTATAGTAGCAGTGGGGGGGATAATAGCCTCTGGGAAGGGACTGTGGCTGTGGGATAGCAGGTATAGTAGGGAGAGATGGTGCCTATAGTAGCAGTGGGGGGGATAATAGCCTCTGGGAAGGGACTGTGGCTGTGGGATAGCAGGTATAGTAGGGAGAGATGGTGCCTATAGTAGCAGTGGGGGTGATAATAGCCTCTGGGAAGAGGGACTGGGGCTGTGGGATAGCAGGTATAGTAGGGAGAGATGGTGCCTATAGTAGCAGTGGGGGTGATAATAGCCTCTGGGAAGAGGGACTGTGGCTGTAGGATAGCAGGTATAGTAGGGAGAGATGGTGCCTATAGTAGCAGTGGGGGGGATAATAGCCTCTGGGAAGGGACTGTGGCTGTGGGATAGCAGGTATAGTAGGGAGAGATGGTACCTATAGTAGCAGTGGGGGGGATAATAGCCTCTGGGAAGGGACTGTGGCTGTGGGATAGCAGGTATAGTAGGGAGGGATGGTGCCTATAGTAGCAGTGGGATAATAGCCTCTGGGAAGGGACTGGGGCTGTGGGATAACAGGTATAGTAGGGAGAGATGGTGCCTATAGTAGCAGTGGGAATAATAGCCTCTGGGAAAGGATTATTTATGTCTGAGCAATAAAAAGTTTAGTAGAGGAGATAATAATTAGAGACTAACCCCATATTTAATAAAAGGCGCAGACTTTTTCCAGGGTCAGTTCTTCTGTAGTGCCCACAGAAGTGGTATTATCCTTTCCCTTCATTACATATGCCCCTACTAGAGATGTAGCGAACTGTTCGCCGGCGAACAAATTCGCGCGAACATCGGGTGTTCGGGAACGCGTATATTCGCGAACTTTCAGCGCATGTTCGCAGTTTGGGTTCGCGCGGCGTTTTCCGCCGCGTTTTTTTTCGTCGCCAAAGTATTGTACAATACGCCGCACAAGTCACACATGGCGTTTTTCCGCAAATCCCGTTTTCATGGTGTTTAGCGTGACATAGCAAAAAAGCCGCGTATTTTCGTTAGAATAGCTTGCGTTTTTTGCGCAACGCTGTGCCAACAAAGTATTTTTCAGAGAAGTTTTTGCCCTTGATCCCCCTCCGGCATGCCCCTGTCCAGGTCGTGGCACCCTTTAAACAACTTTAAAATCAGTTTTCTGGCCAGAAATGGCTTTTCTAGGTTTTAAAGTTCGCCTTCCTGTTGAAGTCTATGGGGTTCGCAAAGTTCGCGAATATTCGCGGGTTTTGGCGTAAGTTCGCGAACATGTTCGCAAACTTTTTTTTTTAGGTTCGCTACATCCCTAGCCCCTACACATTTGGAAAAAAAACTATAGATACTTATAAAGTCCGCTAAAAATGTACAATCATTTAAAAAAGAAGGAAGTTTGGTTTATCCATGTTTGATCATATTACATATGGACAGTGGTTATGCTTGTCTTGTATAAATTCTAATATTGCAAATGATACATTACTGCCTGTGGCCCCCATATGTTGTTGACCTACAGCAGTGCTGTCCAATTGGCGGGCCGCATGCGGCCCCATGACCCCCCTCTGTGTGGCCCACCCACCTTTCTGGCTGCTTTGTGTAAGCTTTAAATGGTATCAGTACTGAGATTAACTGCCCCCCTGGATTGCTCACACCTCAGATTCAGGCTGTAATTCCCCTGTATTGTTTAAAAATGTAATCCCCTGTGTTGGTTATACCACATTGTTCACCCTCTGCATTGTTCACACCTCAGACTCAGGCTGTGATCACCCACATTGTTCACACCTCAGACTGTAGGAGCAGTAGAAACCCACAAATAAACCCTGCACACTATAAAAAGAACATATACTGAGGTGGTACTGCAATTAAAACGTTTTTTAATATATAGTTATTGTGTCACTGTATGCTGCCTGTGTGTGCCATACTTTGCCTGCCCTATGCTGTCTGTGTATACCATACACAAAGGCAGCATAGGGCAGGCAGAGCATGGCACACACAGGCAGCATAGGGCAGGCAGATTATGGCACACACAGGCAGGGTAGGGCAGACAAAGTATGGCACACACAGGCAGGGTAGGGCAGGCAGACTATGGCACACACAGGCAGGGTAGGGCAGACAGAGTATGGCACAAACAGGCAGGGTAGGGAAGGCAGATTATGGCACACACAGGCAGCATTGGGCAGGCAGAGTATGGCACACACAGGCATGGTAGGGCAGACAGAGTATGGCACACACAGGCAGGGTAGGGCAGGCAGAGCATGGCACACACAGGCAGCATAGGGCAGGCAGAGTATGGCACACACAGGCAGGATAGGGAAGGCAGAGTATGGCACACACAGGCAGCATAGGGCAGGCAGAGTATGGTACACACAGGCAGGGTAGGGAAGACAGAGTATGGCACACACAGGCAGCATAGGGCAAGCAGAGTATGGCACACACAGGCAGAATAGGGCAAGAAGAGTATGGCACACACAGGCAGGGTAGGGAAGGCAGAGTATGGCACACACAGGCAGGGTATGAAAGGCAGAGTATGGCAGGTTTATGCTGTACTATGACCATTAATATGGGTATGGTCATGTGATAACAGGGGTGTGGTTTCAAGTGGGTGTGGTTTAAAAAGGGGGAGTGGTCAAACCTGGCTTCCATTATCGGCCCTCCACCATGTAGGCCGGAAAAATTCCGGCCCTCGGTGCCACAAAAGTTGGACAGCACTGCCCTACAGTATCATTTAAAAAAGGATGCTCAGATTACAGTTGAACAATAGTTGGAGTGTAGATAATCGCTAATATATTTTGGGTACAGCTTCCATTATCCTTTAACCTTAAAACTGTCTTGGGTTTAAGCTCTTAACTTTGGGGCTCTTTATTTGGTTGCATGCACCCCTTAAATTACAGGATACAGATTATACACATAATAAGTTTGTTCTAACAGTCACCCTGCTTGGGTTGCAGGAGTATTCAGACTTGTAGTATTACTCTATTTCCATTCAAGCTGGAGCCCCTTATCCAGTACTTTTAGTACATCTAGGGGAAACAGTCCCACAGTTAGGGAACCTTTGTATTAAAGGTCCATCAAGCTCCATCAATAGTCAATGGCAACCTGTTGGTGAGGTACAGAGTTCTGTAGTTCCCAGCTGTAGTAGTCTCACATATATATAAATTCACATTGCCTGAGAATGTAATTATATACCTATATATGCACAAGGAAAAAGGAATGTACCACTTACTGTCCCATTTATGATCCAGCTGAATCACCCCAAATTCAGAACCTTCCACACAGAAGTGTTAGTAGTTTGAACGTGAAACCAAATGTCAAGCAGATCTTTATAATATGAGCACAGCTGAGTGATATATTTGTAATGCTGTTTGTATGCAGCTGTTGCTATGCATTCTCCAAAACATTCAACATTTTGTACTGAAACATGTTCTCTGCTTCTCAAGCTGCTCATTCCCACACCCCTGGCAAATGTGCAGGTTTATGACATAAATCCCAAGGTGTCAAGGCAAGTGCCTTTCCAATTTGTGTTCATGCTAAAAAACATTGCTAGCAGTATGATACAAGCAGTACTGTATATAAGCCAGGAAAGTGCATAAAGCGTCGCTGAGTAAGTAAAACACAAGGGCTAATGTATAAGGGAACATGCCAATAGCTGGTGGGTGCTTTAGAATATATATATATGTTAGAGACCTGATCATGGGATATACAGTATTTGCATCATGCAATAAATGAATCAAGCACACCCCTTGAGTTATTGGCAGCTTGGTAATTACCAAAAAGACAGAGATAGATAATGCCTTTCTGTTAAAGAGGCCTCTGAATATGCTTATATCATTTACCACTTCCTTCCTTCTGTGAATATTGTACCAGTGTATATTTTTAAAATCTTACCATTAAAGGAATTTCAACTAGCAACAAAACACTTGTTTGATGGCCACTTTCCCCTTACCTCTCTCTCAGTACAGTTGGGTTCATTTACTAGCGTACACGTTAAACTGCACAAGTGCTGTTTCCAGCAACAAGCGACCCTCAATGAGCTTTGAACACAGTGCTATAAGTTAAAAAGGGAAAGCAAAGGTCTGATTTGTTGCTATGTGCATTGGTTCACTATAGGACCTATGTTGATAAATTAGCCCTAGGGATTTTAATGGGTCTTTTTAACTAACAATAGATCCCCAGCACAGTTCTATATTTTCATTTCACAATGAAAGAATGTATCCACTGGCTGCTGTTTCAATTTCTCTAATTTTGACATTCTGTGCTCTGTTTTATGGTTTGGCAGCACTATTTACGCCAGCTGGTCATGCACCCTGTTCCCTGGTGCCCACGTCTCTCTAGCAGTAAATTAACAGAAAATGATTTACTTTCCCTGCAGTCCTTATAAACACATACAACACTTTCATGCTGATAAAATTAAAAGGCTGTACTGATCTATCTATCTATCTATCCATCTATCTATCATCTTTCTATATGTCTAATCGCCTATCTTAATATAGATCATGTTCAATAAATTACAGTTGGAGTTAGTTTCTTTTGTTTCCTCAGGGTGCAGACATTTTGATATTTACACCAAACATGCATTATGCATGCATTTAACATCTAACACACTCAGGGTCCAAAACATTCTGCATACACCTTTACTGGGATGAGCCAGATAGAATACATTATACTGTATATTGCAGATACATACAGGGTAATGTGATAAAAGGCACAAATATAGCCCAGGTCTATCAAGCCACCTACTAAGTGATTAGTAATATGACATCATTCAGACTTATGACAAGTAGGAGTGGCTTTGCAATTTGGAGCACCGCCCTCGGTACCACTTGTAGTAGAAGTTAGCCACGTTGATAAAATAAAACTGCCAAACATTGATTGGCTTTTCCATGCAATAAGTTTTAAATGGTCAGGTCTTGGGAAAACTTTATGTTACTTTGTTTTACATTTGTTTCATAATTATTTTTTATTTATAAACTGCTGACATGCCAGTGCTTGCCTCAATGGATCTAACAATCTAAGGACCCTCTCATATTTAAATACAGGTCAATTTCATATTACATTAATTGACTTTGGCAGTGTAGTAGAGAGTCCTGGTCAAAAGAAACCCCAGTGAGGCAAAGCAAAAATGCTGTTCAACTTTTCACATATAGGGGGCTTATTCATTCTCATTCTGCATTTATCAAATGATATACAAAGATGTCTGCAATGCTCTTAAGCAGAATGGGGTCCATAAAAATAAACTGGAGGACCACATCTGCTTTCAGCTGGAAAACCCGGCTATATCAGATACAGACAAACATGAACCACTTCTGGAGACACTGGGACAATAATGATTTAGGGCTAGGGTTGTCAGCTCTGCCGGCTAAGAAAGCTTGGCAGGGGGCGGGGTGACGTCATGGGGGGGCCACTGAGTCAATGTTACTGAGTCCTGCCCGGTTTTCCTAATTAAGGAAACCCGGCAGGGGGTTTTGACCCGGGCAGACTTTCTGAAAACCGGGCTGTCCGGGTCAAAAACCAACAGGTGGCAACCCTATTTAGAAGAGGCTGAAATGTTAGTCTTTATAGTACAGTGCAGCAGAGGTGGTTGGCTTCTTTGTGGTGGACACTTTCTTCTAGCATTGGCAGTGCCACTCATCTTAGTGGATTTAAATGGAATGTAATATTACTCAGTTAAAGCACATAGAAGCCAACAGTAGATTTCAGGGTTGTTGATATTTTTCTCAAATGCTCTTTAGTTAGCATTCTCTAGTTTCATATCCCTTTTCTAGAATTATCACAAGATATATACTACAGGCAATCTTCTTTGCTTCTCTAAACATTTTACACAATCACATCCTCTTTCACATTGACATTGCTGCTTATTTCATGTGCAGTATGGTGTCATATTATAAAGAAATTCCATTATACACCAGATGACACCAGATAGGTAACTTCGTCACTCTAATGTGGACATGTGTTAGACACCCTTGTCAGCATTTCCTCACAGCCAGTGCTACTACATACTGGTGCGATTAATAATACAGGTTTAGGCCTGATATGAATCATTATGTTAAACTTACATTAAACTTACTATTATCTATACACATGTACAGTATCTCTCATAACTAGCTTAATTCATCATTCTCTGACTCCTTCCAATCCCAAAGGAGTGGGACAGTCCCGATTTTAACAGCTCAGCCCGCAATCCCAGTTTCTTCCTAAAAAGTCCCTCATTTGCCTTTGATCTCCTGCACTGATTGCTAAACAAAATACAATGTTTCTCAAACTTAATTAGATAAGTAGCTTTTAGCAGAGCCCAGAAAAGTTAACAAGCAACACCTGCACTTAGATACAATTGTAACTATTAAGCTAAACAGGTCTCTTGGGGGAATTGAGACTTGCAGCTTAAAGGGCAATTTCACCTTTTTAAGCAAAACTTTAATAACACATAAAACAAGTCCCCAAAACCTCCAGAAATGTGCTAAAACTTTAAATAACCTGGCAAATTTTGTAAAATGGGAGTGGTATTTAGGGGGTATGGCTGCAAAAATAGGCGTGGCAAAAAAAGTTTTACAGTTCTATGTGCGTCATTTCTTTTTGTCCCTCAATACATATACACATATACATTTCTCAAATGTTGGTAGGTATGTAGATAGCCTTGGTAAACAAACATATCCTATCCTTGTGTACTGGATAATAAAATAAAGTTGATGGTTAGTTTCAAGGGGTTGTCTCACTGATGCTGACTGTCACCTATATAAGTAAAACAAGAGGCCTTCCATTTCTAGGAAATGCTTTAATCAAGCATTATTCAGTTGCATCCTGTGAGCAAATAGTGAATAGCCTTGCAGCATATTTCCCCTTTGATTTAGTGAAAAATCATTAAGGTTCCAACAGAGATTTTAGAACTCTCCATAAATGTTTTATAACTTAGGGTGGCGTATCCTGTTTATAACTGTATCAAATTCCATTTCTTGTGTTTTCCTATTCCCATTACTAGTTTGCCTAGATGACATTAGTTTTCCAGCTCATTTTATGGCAAGTGTCATAAAAGATACAGATGTGAAATGTAATATTCTTCTCTCCACCCCTGGCCTTTAGACAGGGTGTTATGATAAATATATGACTGTCATGCCACTGGAAAGGACTTTGCACCTTGTCCAAACAGCACAAGGAAGAGGACAAATAAGAACCCAGGACATCACTAGCAATAGAACCCCAAGCAAACTATACAGAACCAGAGAAGGGACAAGAACTAGTAGGACAAAGAATTTATATATGCATATATATACGCAGAGTCTAAAAGGTGTACGGTAATACACCTATTTGTTAAAGCGGACCCGATACCCTAAGAAATAGTCCCAAATCCTTTTTTTTTGTGTTAATCAAGCAAAATTAAACTTTACTTACACTATATAAATTATTAAAATGTTGTTTCCTTCAGTCTTGGAATTCACAGAAAGTTGGCAGGCACCATATTGTGGACACTGTTATTTAGGCAAGTTTTGTATCACCCTAAAGTCTTGTGTATGTGCCCAATGCCTTTGCCTATGCACAGGCTACACAGTTATAGACAGTGAGGAGGGAGGGGGAGTGCAGTGACGTCTAGGAAGTGTAGAATGGAAAGTGCCAGTGATTGCTGTACCTGAGACATAGAGGTGGGACAGGCAATATATGATTGACATCTTAGATTTTTAAATGTATTTAAAACAGATTCATCTTTATTTTAAGTATAAAGTTATATCCTGAGATAGGAGTATAGGAGTAGATACTTACATTACGCTCCATATTAACAGCATGGGATTAGCTTGCAAACAGTGGGTCTGATTTCTACAGTACAGCTGCTGTAAGCTGATGTTAAAGGAACAGTTCAGTGTAAAAATGAAACTGGGTAAAATAGACAGACTGCACAAAATAAAAATGTTTTCAATATATTTAGTTAGGAGAAAATGTAATCTATAAAGGCTGGAGTGAGCAGATGCCTAACATAATGGCCAGTACATTACTTCCGGCTTTACAATTATCTAAGCTGTTAGCAGTCAGTAACCAATCAGTGACTTGAGGGGGGCCTATATGGGACATAACTGTTCAGTTAGTTTGCCTTTGAATCTGACCTGCGTGCTTACAAACTAGGTTATGTCCCATGTGCCCCTCCCTTAAAGTCACTGACTAACTAAGAGGTTAGAGAGATGAAAGCAGTTTGGCTATTATGTTGGACACCTGCTCACTCCAGCCTTTATAGATTACATTTTTGCCTAACTAACTATATTAGAATTGTTTATTTTATTTTGCACAGTCTATTTTACCCAGTTTCATTTTTACACTGAAAAAGAAGCTCTATTAGAGATTGCTTAACACAGTGGTTGTCAGTCTTTCTCAGTTTAACCTCTCCCCTTAGGGATCAGATTATTGTTCAGCCCCCTGTGGCTTACACCAAATTTAGAGATCTAGGAAAACATTGGTGTATCTGTCTAGAGATGTAGCGAACCTCACAAAAAAAGTTTGCGAACTTTGCGAACCCCATAGACTTCAATGGGAAGGGGAACTTTAAAAACTAGAAAAGCCATTTCTGGCCAGAAAACTGATTTTAAAGTTGTTTAAAGGGTGCCACGACCTGGACAGTGACATGCTGGAGGGGGATCAAGGGCAAAAATTTCTCTGAAAAATACGTTGTTGACACAGCGTTGTGTTTTGTGCTGTAAAGGGCAGAAATCACACTACATTTCTAAACTTGTGTAATAAACTGCTTTAAAACATCCGGCGTCTACATGCCAATCAAGTTGTGTAAAGGTTACAGCCGGTTCACACGCAAAGACAAAACGCCGCAGTAGTGGATACGGAATATATTATTGCTGGTGGAAAAACGTCGCTCAGGTGATTTTATTGCAATGTAATGTCACTACTACCGTGTTTCCCCGAAAATAAGACACTGTCTTATATTTTTTTAAGCTCCAAAATATGCACTAGGTCTTATTTTCAGGGGATGTCTTATTTTTCCATGAGGAAGAATACAGTACACATTTATTCCATCGTATAGGTGGGTGTCTTATTTTCGGGGGGTACCTTATTTTCCGAGGGGGGTGAAAAATCGGGGGGGTGCCTTACTTTCGGAGGATGTCCTATTTTCGGGGAAACAGGGTATGTGTAACGTGTTTGGTTACAGCAGATGAGATCAGCAGGACAGCTGTCCCCAGCAGCTACATACAGAGCAGTAGAAAGTAGATTACTAGTCAGCAAAGCTACCTAAACTGTCCCTCAAACCCCTGCACAGCTCTCTCCCTATGCTAACTCATCAAGCACACACAGGCAGAATGTAAAATGGCTGCTGGGCTTCGGTTTATATATGGAAGGGAGTGGTCCGGGGGTGGTCCAGGAGGGAGAGCTGCCTGATTGGCTGCCATGTATCTGCTGGCTCTGGGGTGAGAGGTCAAAATTTGGCTCCAGCTAAGGCGAACCCAAAATTGCGAACATCGCTAAAAGTTCGCGAACTCGCGAACTTGCGAACACCCGATTTTCGTGCGAATTAGTTCGCCGGCGAACAGTTCGCTACATCTCTATATCTGTCATTTAGCCATAGTTCAAGAATAGTTTCAAAAGTAAATTCATTTTAACCCCAAATCTCACCCTAACTTACCTTCAATCTGGGATTTCAATGGTATTGAGGAGAACAAATAGTCTTTCACCCCAAATTTCTTTATACATGTCCCTGAGTTTGAGTAGCCCTGCCAACTCTCTACGCAACCCAAGGGGGGCAGCACCAGCCACTGGCTTAACACTGTTCCGTTTTTTATCATATTTCCTAAAATGGAATTGCTGGATGATAAAGACAGGTAGATTAGCAATTTTGTCATTAACCTTTATCTAATTATTAAAGCAAACTGGAAAAATGGAGATCATGTAGTTTGCTATGGTCATGGATGCTTTCCTCTTCCAAGATTACATGGTTGCACAGTATTGCATACAATTTCAATCATGCAAATGATGTCTTAACCTCTGGTTGATAATGTCTGTCTAAGGAATATAAATATCAACACATATTTTTCATAATTTCATATTGCCTTAATTTATATAGGGACATGTGACACAACTGCAAATTTCAGTGTATTTCTATATTTTTACAAAGAATCTGGAAGAGCTGGCAAATAACCAAAAGCAGTACAGGCCACACGTCATTGGGTGGGGGTGATTATGCAGCACTATAACTCCCTATAACACTACTTTTTGTTCCCAACATCGATAGGAGCGTTTCTACATAAAAAAAAATAATCTCTTATTGTGGTGCATTAGCTATGATCTTATAGAGGCAATAATAGGAGAGGTTGGATTCCCAGCACCCTGAATCAGCTGTGGAACTACTTAAACTACTTTAAGTTAAAAGGCTGCAAATGTCAGAGTGTTACAGCATTTGCCCTTTCTCTGGCAGAACAGCTAAGTGCTAAACACTAGTCATTTTTTCCTTTTAACTGGGCTCCGTTAGACTTGCAGCTCAATTGGCACTATTACTGCATCCTGTAATTCCAAAGTTGCTCATTTCAAGAATGGCTTTTAATGCTTTCACTGCACATCACTGAAAATGTCTGTTAAACCCAAGAATGACCATGTCTCATAGATGTCTTGCTCTTTGTATGTCATATCCATTTATCCTGTGTTTCTCTTATTATATATCAACAACTAAGAACCATTAACTAAATGTTTGTACTTTGCTTTCATCCTAGTGGCTGGCATCTACTCCATTAACTCTCCCCTTTCACTGCCTTTCAGCCTGTGTTTTCTAGTGCTCTCTCCCCTTTAGGGTGGGCTAGTCACAGGGCTGACAGCAAGCTCAAATAGAACTGCATCAAATTAAAATAAAAGCTTTAATACGGTAAACAGAAAATATTCAAAACATCCACATCTGCAAACAAAGCACATGCAATAAGCATTTCTAAGAAACCTTTTTCGACACAACTGCAAATTTTTTGTGGTGAAATTTTGGAGAAGTTGCACAAAACAATTCACCAATGCGAAATGTGCAATTTCTTCTGCGAATCCATGCCTGCCATTCTTTTATACCTTCCTCACCATTTCTGAAACCAGAAGACAGAATACACTACACAAGTTAAGAGCAGTATAGGTTATACTCTAAAAATTGGCGCACACTTAATTTTTTAAAGTGCAAGATTTTTTTGACATGCACAACAATTTTATTTGCCGTCTGTCAATTTCCATGTTTTCGTTAATTTTTTCGAAGTTACACTAATTTTTCTGCAAAGCGAAATGGGACAGATTCGCTCATTGCTAATGTCAACCCCCCCCCCTCGTTTTTTCTGTTTTCGCATATATAGCCTCTTTAACACTTCGTTTGAACCAGTCGCTCTCCCTGTCTAGAATCTGGACTTGGCAGTCTTCAACTGTGACCTTTTTTTTCTTCTGTGTGTGGGGGGGGGGGCGGCATATATTGTGTGCCACATACAATGCTGTTTTGGCACCTCCCCCCGAAAGGTTTAATAACACCTCAAAGCTCCAATCATGATAATACAAGCAACACCTCCTGAAGTGCAGGACTGATCCACAGTTACCACAAATGTTTAGTTGCCGTTATTACTGCACAAGGGGATCACACCAAACACTGAGGGGCTGATTTACTAAGACACGATTTCGAATCCGAATTGGAAAAATTCTGATTGGAAACGAACATTTTGCGACTTTTTCGGTAATTTTGCGATTTTTTCATATGTTTTGCGCAAAAAGTTGCGCAAAGTCGCGATTTTTTCGTAGCGTTAACACTTGCGCGCAAAGTCGCGCCTTTTTCGTAGCGTTAAAACTTAAAAGGCGCAACGTTTCGCGCAAGTTTTAACGCTACGAAAAAATCGCGACTTTGCTCAACTTTCGTAATGGCTACGAAAAACTCGCGTTTTTACGCAAAAATCGTAAAGACGCCGAAAAAATCGCAAAAAATACGAAAAAAAACGCAAAATTACCGATCATTACGAAAAAAACACAATCGGACGCATTCGGCCCGTTCGTGGGTTAGTAAATGTGCCCCTGAGAGTATGATTTACTTACTTAACCACATGCAGATATGTTATTGGATCTTTTTTTCAATAAACTGTGGGCCATAAAAATCCCATGAAGACCTGCATCTGGCCCACAAGCCTCCAGTTGAAAAAGCTCATGCTAGACTGTGAATGCAGTATCCCTTTTCCCTACACTGTGCATAAAGTATGACATTTTCTTGCAAGAGCCCCTGGCCAATTATACTGCACAAGCTAAAAGATTTCAGAACTTTTTTCTGATTAATCACTGCTAATGAATGTAGCCTGTCATCCCTTTCCCAGACAAGGTGATATATTCTCCGCAGATCATTTTTAGCTGTAATAAACTTTATAATAGTGTAACTTGCATTTGATGTGAAATGTAAGTGAAACGATCTGTTATATTAAAGGTAATTATAGCGCTCATCAGGTTTGCCACTTACTGCAGGTGATATACGTGAGTAATAAACCTCATACCTTTATTTTAGGGAGAGAATCAAAATTATATGTTGTGAGAACACATAAACCCAGTTGCTAAATAACTGGTGTAGCATATGTTTTCAGCATTTAACATATGAGGGCTTTGACAAATTAGAAAATGTTAAATAATATATAGGGGCCAATTCACTAAAGTGCGTTTTAACGTGCGCTATTTATAGCGTGTGTTAAAAAATTTATCGCGTCTTAATTTTCGCGACTTTTCGCACGATTCACTATAAGCATACTTGCGCTATTTTACATGCGGTATTTCATGCGATATTTTTGTCGCGATAAATAGTGTGCGCTGTATTTTTCGCATGCGCTAATTTTCGTGTATTTCTTAACGCAAAAAAGCGTGCGATAATTTTTATCGCACTTTAGTGAATCGGGCCCATAACGTTTGGATTAATTTTTTTAGCCATAAGCAAAATATAAGATTGGGGAAAGGGAAATGAGACATGTATGTGGTACAGAATGTGTTGTTACGTTCCTGTGACAAGCTCACACACAGGACATGAACAGAATTTGGTACTTTTCTATCACTCGGCTATCTCATTACTTCTCATTCCATATTTTGAGGGTCCTAGAAGACCTTGGCTCCAATCTCTATAATAGAATACATTTTGCTATGCCAGAATAAATTTTGTCATGAGAAATTTCTTTTTTTAACCCCAGATACATACACGGTGCACTAGGCTTAGGGTTGCAATATTTTTCCATTTCAATAACAGTGGGATGGGCTAATAACTGAATGAGTAGGCCAGTGACATAAAGGGGGGTGATCATGCAAAGCGGCAGGATTATGACTCAAATGGATGAGCTGATGATGCAAAGGGACAGGCCAGTGATGTAAAGGGGAAGATTTTATAGACAGATTATGGACAACAGGGACAAAGAAGGCATTCAAGTGCTATCACCCTCTGATGTTCTAAACTTTTTTGCCCATTGTGGTTATTATTTTTTTTGATAGTGTCACATAAAGATCTTTGCTTATGGTCTATATAGACAAAAGAACAGTAGATGGGGGTCATTTATAATTATTGGAACTGGCTTTTTTTAATCAAACCCTCATAACACAATAACATACAATACATCATATTTTATTCTTTCCTATTTTGTGGCAACAGTTTGGGGAAGGTCCTTTGTGGCATCAGCAGAATAATAAAAACTGTCCTGATATCAACCCAACTAAACACCTGTGGGATGAATTGGAATGCCAATGTATCTCCCAACATCAGCGCTACTAACAATGTTCCAATTTGAAAGAATCAACTTCATATTAATACTTTGTTTTGGAATTTGGCTTTCTTGGCACAAACACTTTTTATAATAAATTGTGTGTTTGCTTTAGAAGCCTATATAAAGTGTATATAAATAATAACTCAGTAGGAATGAAGGGCCCATATCTGCATAGCACATCGGCAATAACTAAAGTCTTCATCATAACAAGATTTTTAGGAATAGGGCTTGTGTCAAACATACTTTGTGCCTATTGTTTTAATTAAAGGAGAAGGAAAGGCTAATAAAGAGTTAATCTCAAGCTGCAGGCATACCTTCAGTTGTCTCAATAGTGAGTTCTTAGCATTCTTGAGGGAAAGGGAGCAGGAGAGGGGAGAAGGAAGAGAGCTGCGTGTCTCTGGCACGTGAATTACAGACACAAGAAATCTTTTGACAGAGAACCCAGTACAGCATTTCTGTGAGTGCTTATGGCTGTATTTACATAGACTTTTCTGATAAAGTTTACTTAGTTTTTACCTTTCTTTCTCCATTAAGAAAAACCTTTAATTTTTGTTCTTGAGTAAAACGGGGCAAAAAGAGTTACTTCATTTTTCTAGCGTGGAAGAAGGGCAACATTTGTATTTGGGGAGGCTAACAATAGATGGCTTTTAGTGGGAAAGCTTGTAACTGTATATTTATTGTGGAAATACAATGAAATGGCATAAGTGGCATTACATTTTTCAAATGAAGATGCAACGTCACCATGTGTAGTTTTCAGGCAGGTAATTTACTCACAGCAAGGTTATTCGCAAAACTGGGTGCTTTTCAGTCCAGACAATATGAGCAAATAAGCAAATTAAAGTCCATTCTTCTGACAAAAGCGGACTTTATACATCAACAACCAGGTGTCTCAGCCACTATTTATGCTGTTTAATACAGAACGTTATGAACATTTTTGTTTTCAGCCCAACCTCCTACTCCATATTTCCTGGACAGAGAACTGGCTCACATCCCAATCCATTCCCACGGGTGGGAACTCATTAATTCCAGTTTTGAAGTTGATGCTTAATAGTTTAAAAAATACATGGTTTTTAGTATCTGTGTACTTTCTCAACCTAAATTTTTTTAACTAAAATAAGCCCAACTATGCTGTTGGTCAGTAGGGCATTGCAAATCCAACCAGAGTCAGAGCCAATTAAAGCAGATGAAATCTACCGGAGGCTCACAGCATGTGTGTGTTATTTGATTTCTGGAAAAAATGTTAGGTTGTTGAACTTACAAAGGAATGATTTTAATATATAACCAACTGTAGCGAAAAAGTAGAGTATTTGTGAAACAGCCACCACAGGTAGTGCAATATAATAGCAACAGTACCCTATAAAACTACTTTAGGCATAAATGAAATGGGATTTGGAGAAATCCAAACAGCAACAGCTGATAACAGGTAGAGATACTAAAGGTGGCCATACACGTCAAGATCCACTCGCTTGGAGACCTCCCGATATTCCCACCTACGGGTGGGCGATATCAGTGGAATTTAGGCTAATTCAGTCGTTTGGCCCTGAGGCCAAACGATTGAATTATAACGATGGAAATGGGCACAGTCGGTTCAGGGCCGCATCAACAAGCAGATGTGGCCCCCGATCCGACTCAATTTTTTAACCTGCCCGATCGATATCTGGCCGATATCAGGCCAGATGACGGTTGGGCAGGCCCGTCATTGCTGCCCCTACATAGGCCGATAAGCTACCGAATCGGTCTAAGGGACTGATATCGGCAGCTACAATCGGCCCGTGCATGGCCACCTTAAGTGTGAAAGGAAATATAACAGTTATCTACAATCCCTACTGATTGCTGCAACCAAGATCTCAGTAACATGTTATTGAGGATACCACAATGAAAACAGGGGGTATATTTTCCCTTTCATGCCCCTGATATAAAAGTATGAGTTTTAAGGCCACTGCAAAATTACCTTCAAAAAGCCAAGCACATGTGTAGATGCTTGAGAATAAATTATATGCTTTGAAAGGATGAGAAGACTGAGTAATTTGCTAGCTAAATACAGGGTTGATGTTGCAGTACCTGCTGTGCTTAAGGTAAGAATAGGAAAGAGCGTTTCTTTCATTTACGGATTGTCTTTAAGTAATCATGGAAATGAGCTTATTTACAGCAGTTTGCCAGTTGCTAAGGATTATTTCCATATTCGCTATTTTTTCAGAAATCAAAGCAAATTAATCCACCTCTACACAGCCAAACAAATGTGCTTGTTCTCTGGTGAACCTAGAGAAGAAAGGGCAGATATTTAGCAATGTAGTCTTTCCTTGCCAATCAGTAAGTGCATTCACATTACAGAATACATACCAGTTTGAGTCTTCATTTAACCAGTAATTCTGCTGATTACAATAAGGTTTTCTAGCAGGCACAGCAACCCTGTTACTCAGAGTCCACATCCTTTACAGGACTATAGCTGCAGCCTATTAAGATTTTTTATTTGGCAGAACCAAAAAAATATGAATTTATTGCACACCTATTTAATTCAGCCTGTAGACTTGAAAAACAAAATGGCATGGACTGGATTGGAGGACTAGCCCATGATCAGGGGCACTAGTAAAGGGGTCCAGGCCCCCCCATGGCATCCACAGTGTATCCATGATTTTGTGTTGAAGGTCTTTTGTGACCACCCCTGATCCACTTTTTCCTGCCCCCCTATTCCCCAAGGTCCTTTGACCAAGTTATGTCACTTCCCTCCAGTGCCTTTTTTTCAGCTTACCTAAAGCTTATTTTAGAAAGGCAAATCTTTCTAACATTACCCACATAGAAAATAGCTGGGGCAGCATGTGACATAGTCATTAGCACCTCTGCCTTAAAGCCCTGGGGTCCTAGGTTTGAATTCAGTCAGGTCACTGTATGCAAGGGGTTTGTATGTTCCTCCAAAGTTTGTTTATGTTAATTGGTTTCTGATATAGACTGATCTTAGGGGTATATTTATCATGCTGTGTAAAAAGCGGTGTACAGCATTACTGGTGATTTTGCCCAGGGCAAGCAATCAGCAATCAGATTTCAACAGTTATACAGAGATAATACTTTACTCCACTTTGCACACAGCATGATAAATATACCCCATAGTGTGTATGATAGGCTGTACGTTCCTGTAAGACTCCTGCTCCTGACCATTTGGCCTGTTTCATAGTCATTCTCTATTTCTGAATGGAAACAAGGAGGAGAAATAGATGGAAGAATAGATGCTAGTATGTAAATAAAAGAGACTAGGAGAATAAAGAGGTTTGGTCAGGAATTAGGAAAAATAGTCCGGAGAGTGGGTTTTTAGTCTATGGTTTTTCTGGGGGGCTCCTGGGGTCCCAGTCTGACACTAAGCCTGCTCCTAATCTTAACATGCTTTCTCTCCCTCTTTCTCAGTCCTGGCTTCAGACTATTCCCCTGCCCCATACTTGTCTTTACCTATGCCCCATGTCTGTGAATTTTAGCCCCGCCCTATGTCTTTTTGTTTGACACTCTTGCCTGCAATGATGGGCACTTAGGAAATTTTATATAGTAAAAACTGGGGGGCAACTGAGTAGATATGGGTCCTTTCTTGGGAAAGGGTTATGTTATAGTAAAAGAACACACCAAGTCCAGGTTCCTTGATTGTCCCAGAATTTTAGGTCATCTCATGTGACAACCTGTTACAGATACAGCTGGTACCAGAATACCGATTATGAGAATTAACAGGTATCTAAATACAATATACTGGAAATGAACACATATACATAACTATTACAAAGGTATTTAAAAAATCTAGAAAAAATTTCCTTAAAGGAATTTGGCCTGCAGTCTACAGGCTATATGTCTTTAACAAAGATATATTTTGCCATATTTGGATCTGTCTATGTTTACAATTATCAGAAAGGCCTGTGGTGAAATTTACAATTTTGAAAAAAAAAAATTAAACGCAATTGTTTCTAAATTGTAAACTCTTTTGGGCAGGGCCCTCTTTACCTTTAATATTGGTTGTTTTTGTATAAAAACTTCAATGTTCAATGTATACACTCATTTATTATACAGCAGTTTGTTAGTGACTTACTGTATAAATATACCATAATAACAATATAGTAATCATTGCTTAACTGAAGTAATGACTTTACATCACTAATACTTTTCCTAAAGGTCCCCATACACGGTAAGTTCCGCTCACTTGGTGAGATCGCCAAGCGAGCGGATCTTCCCCCGATATCCCCACCTACGGTGGGCGATATCGGGGAGCTTGAAGTTAGAAAAAAAATAATCCGATCGTTTGGCCCTGGGGCCAAACGACCGGATTATGTAGGCGGCAATGGGGGCAGTCGCTTCGGGGACCGCATCAACGAGCTGATGCGGCCCCCGATCCGACTGAATCTTTTAACCTGGCCGATCGATATCTGGCCAATTTCAGGCCAGATATCGGTCGGCCAGCCCGTTCGTTTCTGCCCCTACACGGGCAGATAAGCTGCCGAGTCGGTCCGTGTATGGGGGCCTTTACTCTTATAAATCTGAAGATACTGCCAGAGGGGCTGTAAGATGCCATAGACATAGACAGTAACTGTGAGAGGCTGTTTGGGCCTCTGTGTATTTAAATTCCCAGGGCATATTTTTATCTCAATCCAAACCTTACAAAACCTTATAAAAGGCACCCCTGCTATAGCTATAGCTAGGACTAAAGAATTTTGCTGCTTTGTTTATTTGACTGATTTTGTTATATATATATATATATATATATATATATAAAGTTAGTTTTAGTTACACTTTTTAATATGGTACATTCTGCCCTTGAAGATAAATAAGAGAGGGTCAAAACTGCCTGTTGTAGTCTGGAAAGAATAATAATAATAATAATAACAATAATAATATACTGTATAAAAAGATTAAATAAAAATGAGGACCATCTGAAGAGGAGAATAAATCAGCTACACCATACACTTAATTGTAAAAAAAAATGGTGAGATTCTCTATGTGTTTCCCCCTGCCTGGCCCTTTAGAACCTAATCGATTCTAAGGCTCCAAAATGTAGCACATAGTCCTGCAGCTGTTGGCACAAAGATCCACACAGTGGGCACATTTTTTAAAAATGGAAGTTATGGCCTTTTTTACACTTTGCTCACTGCATAGGGAATAGTGAATGAGCCCTATAATTTGCTTCTTTATAGGTCCCTGGTAAGGCCTCATCTTCAGTATGGGGTACAGGTTTGGGCTCCAGTCCTTACGAAGGATATTAATGAGTTGAAGAGAGTGCAACTAAACTGGTAAAGGGGATGGAAGGGTTAAACTATGAGGTTAGACTATCAAGGTTGGAGTTGTTTTCTCTGGAAAAAGGGTGCTTGCAAGGGGACATGATTACTCTGTACAAGTACATTAGAGGGGATTATAGGCAGATGGGGGATGTTCTTTTTTCCCATAAAAATGATCAACGCACCAGAGGCCATCCCTGTAGATTAGAGGAGCAGAACTTTATTTAGCAGCAGCGTAGGGGGTTCTTCTTGGTAGCGGCAGTGTAGCTTTGCACACAGTATTTTTGGTCTTTGGCTGGTTATATCAGGTTGTGGAATGCTCTGCAGGGTGATGTTGTGATAGCAGAGTCTATTAATGCCTATAAGAGGGGCCTGGATGATTTCTGGAGCAAGCATAATATCCAAGGCTATTGTGATACTAATATCTACAATTACTTTAGTTTATTATAAAGGTGTATATATAGTTTTTAATGTGTCAGTATATTGATAGGTTTGTACATATAAATATGTGTATATATATCCACTGAGGGTCATTTGGAGGGATTGGTTAAACTTGATGGACTTTTCAACAAAAATTAACAATGAAACTATGTAACTTTATTGAGAATTTTATATATACACTGTATATTCAGTTCCTAAGCTTAGGCATGTGACCGCAGCCCAGCTTTTAAATCCCCACAGAACATTTGCTTTGTCATTAGCAGATGCCTTTTTTTCTGCGTAGATACATTGAACTGATGCAAATAATTGCAATCTCCATTTTCTATCTCCAGCAAAAATAATGCCACAAAATAAATAGCAACAGCGAACCAAATTGGTCTCTTACTTTATGATCATTTGTGCCATTTGAATAGGATAAAAAATCTCACTGAACAGCATTTATCCAAAAGCATGCACACAGGGAAGCCCTGAATTATCCAGCCATGCAGTAGCACATAACAATAAAACTCATATGCTCACTGGAAGCTTTGAGCTTTTTGCTAATGAGCTATAAGCTGGGTACAAATGCCACAATCAATTAATCTGTAAAACTCTCAACAGGATTTCCTAAGCCAGTTTTCTTGCAGGAGATTGATAGTGAATATAAAATAGCTTTTTTGAAAACATCATTCAGAAGTTATAAGGAAGTGTATAATAGTTTCTATAGGTATGCAAACTTAAATCAGTCTCTGCCCTTTTTGTTGCGGATACTAAGGTTCCAAAGACATTATCTGTCCTTATAAAGAATATTTCCCAGGTGGCTGAATTCATTATTACAGTAAAAAGGCCTAACACATATGATGCCAGCAGGGAAGATCAGCAGGATACAGAGCTGTATAGTGAGAGTTATTAGCAGCAGAAATAGCAAGAAAGATGTGTCCCTTTATGCATAACTACAAATGCTCAGCTAGGGTTCTGTTTTCAATACTGCATACTAGTTCTCCAGAAGGCATAGAAAATATTACAAAAAATGAAAATAAAAATGTCAAAGGAATTTTATTACGAGCTTAGTGTTGGAAGTGATCAGGCTTCAGAAGAAAGCCTGACATTTAACAATGAACATAACTAAAAGGGGGCTTTACTAAAAGCGCAATGCAGAGGTCTCTAGACTTTTTAGGTTCATTCCTCCTAGGTCATAAATATTTTAAAATGTAGTCATAATATTCGCTTTCATATAGGTCCTGGGATATCTGACATCCGACAAGTAGTGTGTCTACTACATTCCGGTGGCTTCTAGTTAAACATGTACAGTATGAAGTGATTTGTACAATAAAAAGGGATTAGGATCTTCAATATGTATATGCACATTCTCACCAAGAGGAGAATTTATCTAGTAATCTCTCTTTATCTAGAAGATAGTTGTATCCAAACATGTTCCTTGCACTTCTCTATAGTTGCAACAAGCACCATTGCATCTGCCCTACCTCTTCATGAGAGCTTTGGGGCCACCACCACTCTAAATGTGGTGCTAATTCTTGGGTTTTACGTCAATAGGTACAGTACTTGCACCAAAAGATTTACAAGCAAACATCATTCTAATTCTGAGCACTAGAAGTGATACAACAATGACACGAAGAACACATGAATTAAGGACCGAGCTTCTAAATGGTTTCCAAGGTGAACGCTATATTTGTACATATATATTGTGCACAGTGGTGTCTAAAATGTCTGATCTCACTGACTCAAAATTAAAAAAGGAACATACTATATTAATGTGATAGCATGTGTTCCTTGGTGTCTCTGTACCTTGAAATAAAAACAAGTGTGCAACAGCCAGCTGCAAATATGATAGGTATACAATGCATTATTAAATGATCAACTCTCCTTATATATACTGGGCATATTATACTGTACATTTCTAAAAGATACTCAGTACAACCAAATGGTCCCTAGCAAGACAAAAACTGGAGCTAGTATTATCCAACTAAAGAAGCAATGGTGTCAGGCAGCTTTCATTAATCCTTTTCAAATGTTTTTACTCTAGCCCTTTGCTACTGGGCATCAGTAACTTTATATACAAGAGGCTTTATCCAGAGTTAGTATTCCTATTTTCTTTTATGGCTAGAAAAGATTAGAGGCTTATCCTGTCAGTGAAACTGCAGGATAACATGAGAAAGAAGTAAAGTAGTAATTTTAAAAGGTTACGCTGAAACAGGCATTTCAAAAAGTAGACATTTTGGTTAGCTCATCCCCAATTGTAAGATTTCATGGGCTGATTGAAAGTGGTCTCCCAGGCCTGTATTCATTTTTTAGCTCCCTTAAAAAAAACATTGTATAAAGAACACATTTGGACTGATATAATGTTGCTGCTGATGCTGTAAGCTTAGACACTTGCTATTACTTCCGTTCTACAGAACAATAGCCTACTCAGCAGAGAATGTTTCTAGTTCTGCGGGACAATAGCATGTCTATGAAAATAGTTCCAGTTCTGCTGGACTACAACAGACTCATCAGAGAATATTTATTTTCTATGAGGCAATGGCTGGCTTATAAAATGATATTTATAGTTCTACTGGACATTCCCAGGTTCAGCAAAGCAATGCTAATTCTATGGCACAATACCAGGTTCATCAGAGCATTATTAAAGGGGTGGTTCTCCTTTATATTAACTTTTAGTAAGTTATAGAATAGTCTATTCCTGGCTTGATCTTCATTATTTATAGTTTGCAAATTATTTGCCTTCCAATCAGTTTTCAAATGGGGGCCAAAAACAATTACTTTGCGAGCTTACAATGTTATTATTGTTATTTATTATTATTTATCTTTCTATTAAGGACCCCTCTTATTTACATTCCAGTCTCTCATTTAAACCAATGTAAGTTGCTAAGGTAAACAGAACCCTAGCAACCAGATAGTTTTATAGCAATCATTCCTGAACATGGTTTAGCCTTTAAGTTTTCCTAGTCAGTCACAAGACTATCTAGTGATGTAACTGTAAGAAGCAATAATATATCTTCCTTTTTAGTTTTTTAGCCATTTGTTTTTCTAACCTGCCATAATATGGTAAAGACATTCAAACTTTCACCAGAAAACATAGAATTTATCTATTTAAATACCCCTGTTTATATTAATGTATTCTACTGTACAGCGCTGCGTACATAAGTAGCGCTTTATAAATAAAGTTATACATACATACAATTAAAGCTAGAGACACAATTAAATGTCTCGCGATAGATTCACTTTAAATTATAACTCAGATTATTGTTATGACAGCCTAACATCAATCTCTGAAATACATCATTATCAGTACCTAACTGCGCCACACTTATATATATATATATATATATATATATGTGTGTGCCTGCCTTGCCCCGCCCCCTCTGTGACGTCATACATTGGCGGGTCGGGCACAGGTATATGAATAGCCACAGAGCAGCAGCCCAGGTCAGGCACGGGTTGGGAGAGTGCCGGTGTGGGTCGATTTTTGTTGACCCGCACATCACTTAGACTGTGTAACACAGTGTTGCTAGGGAAAACAGTTATTTAATTTACTTTTCATAAACACTTGTTGTTCATGAGGTGAATGTATTTCCTAGTCTCCAATTTTGTTCTGCCAAAGCATAACTGCAGGACTGTACTGCTTTATGGCAAGGATCTGAGCAATAGTTTGCAAAACTGCATAGCAGGCTGTTTAGAATAAGTATGATGGGGTAAGCTGAGGGAATGTCATAAAAAAAGAAAATCGCAACCTTTTGGTGATGGAAAATAACAAGGGACTATTTATAAGTTAATAATATTACAGGGGGGGTTTAATAATGTTAAAATGCCTCGCTTTAAGATAATAAATCCATGCAGTGTTTAAATGTTGACAAATATATGTAGGTATACACAGGCCTGCCATTTGTCAGTGACTTATGATAAAGAATTTTCCTGCAAGTCTTTTACTTGCTTCATCTATCACTCTGTCTAGCCAGCCCTAAGAGCTTGAAAAATTCAAAATAACAGCCCAACAACAATCTGAATAATTCATCACTTCATATAACCTTTAGAGCTAGCAAGGTACCAATAGACTGTACTGCACCAATAGCTCAAGAACAAAGCCACTCAATATATGAGACATGTCCAATAGAGAACAGACAATCAGAATAGAGAAGCAATACGGGAATCTTTCATAATTCCCTAAATGGCATCTAGAAATGTTTCCCATAAACACTTTTATTCAGAGCCATGGTAACAGCCGCCAAACATCTTGTACACAAATCTAAAGCTAAACAGGGTATTGGCAAAATATATTTGTGTATCATTCCCATAAAGGACAACTGAAGTAGGATTATGCACCATTTCCTGCACCAATTTCTAGCTCTAATGAGATTTTTAGCTATTATAAATTTAGTAGTTATTGGTTTTAACATGTTTAGCTATGATACGTAGAACTAACTGTAATGCATTTGATGCAAAATGCATGAGTTTCAACTATATATGACTGTAATGTTCTGCAAATCTGCAAATAAACTTTCCCCCCCTTTCAAAATTTCCTGTCCGCCCATGCTCCATAGAGCTCATTTATATCTGCAAGTGCAGTTGTGGTCCCTGTGACATCCCCACAGTCAGTTGAATGTAAAACCACTTTTATTAAGGTGCTTGAGACAAAATGCACTCATTGCATTTCCATATAGTTGCACTCAGAGCCACTCAGTCCTTCCAGCCTTCTGTTCTGAATCGAGTGCTGCTGCGCCTCCTTACCAGTAGGTAGCGCCAGGGTTCCCTTTGCACCCAGTGTCAATAGGTACACTTACACAGATGCAGATGTTACTCGCACACTGAACAGCAGAAATGGTGGCAAATTTGTGATGTTCATTAGCAGTAGTTTTGTCAGTTCAGACACAATAACTGTAGCGCACCACAATTGCCCCAAAGGCATTGCCCCTTTGCAACATCAATGATGCTGACATTCTGGAAAAAATGCTGCATTTTGGAGGAAAAATATGACTATTGTGCTCAAAATTGCAATTTGCTTACTGCTCTTGCAGATATATATGTGTCCTCGTGTGTCATGAGCTACTGTTTGCAAATAGTTATCGATGAAACTCCTATCATTGTATAGTAAGACTGCATTTTGTGGTCACTAACAATAGAATCAGAAAACTCTACAGTAACAACTGGGTATGCCAATAATATACAAGCACGAAGGGTTAAATGGAACTGTGTATGGGCTAAAAATATTCATTCATGTCAACTAGGCTGGCAAAAATTTTTGACCACGCCCAGTTTTGTGGCCACGCCCCAATTAACACACCCCATTTTTTTCTACAAATACTCCTTTTATATAGTTGAAATGGCGGGATCAGATGCAAATGTGCTATACCCTCATACTGTACTACCTAAGGAAAACAATATAGCAACTCCTACATATAAAATACAAATATAGAGAAAAGGCAGTCAGTTATAAGTGAGTTCTAACTATCTACCAGTTTTGCCCCCCCACACAGTACCCCTCATACACAGAGCCCCCCATACACAGTGCCCCCACACACAGTACCCTTTATACACAGTGCCCCCATACAGTGTGCCCCCCATACCCAGTACCCTTTATACACAGTGCCCCCATACACAGTGCCCTTCATACACAGTGCCCCCATACACAGTGCCCTTCATACATAGTACCCTTCATACACAGTACCCTTCATACACAGTACCCTTCATACACAGAGCCCCCCATACACAGTGCCCTTCATACACAGTACCCTTCATACACAGAGCCCCCCATACACAGTACCCTTTATACACAGTGCCCCCCATACAGTGTGCCCCCATACACAGTACCCTTTATACACAGTGCCCCCATACACAGTGCCCTTCATACACAGTACCCTTCATACACAGAGCCCCCCATACACAGTACCCTTTATACACAGTGCCCCCATATAGTGTGCCCCCCATACACAGTACCCTTTATACACAGTGCCCCCATACACAGTGCCCTTCATACACAGTACCCTTCATACACAGTACCCTTCATACACAGAGCCCTCCATACACAGTGCCCTTCATACACAGTGCCCTTCATACACAGAGCCCCCCATACACAGAGCCCCCCCATACACAGAGCCCCCAAACACAGAGCCCCCCATACACAGAGCCCCCCATACACAGTACCCTTTATACACAGAGCCCCCCATACACAGAGCCCCCCATACACAGAGCCCCCCATACACAGTACCCTTTATACACAGAGCCCCCCCATACACAGAGCCCCCCATACACAGTACCCTTTATATACAGAGCCCCCTATACACAGTACCCTTTATACACAGAGCCCCCCCATACACAGAGCCCCCCATACACAGTGCCCCCATACACAGAGCCCCCCATACACAGAGCCCCCCATACACGCTCCGACTCCTTGCGCTGCTTCTCTCCTTCTGTGGCTCCTTCTCCAGCGGTCCCAGGCCCTTTTATAAGGTTGCGCCCCGTGTGTATGTGTGACGTCATTACGCACGGGCGCAACCTTATAAAAGGGCCAGGGACCGCCGGAGAAGGAGCCATAGGAGAGAAGCAGCGCAAGGAGTCGGAGCGCTCAGCTTAAGACCTCTCATCCTGCTGTCGCGGATCGTTCTATGAATGTCCCGCATTTCCGTAATTTATTACAGTTGGGGGGTACGGTTTTGATAGGTTACAGGTATAAATCAAGGCAGCAGCAGATAGCAAAAACATTAATCAATTAAGCACGATGCTAAGTTCACACCCCCCTGTGGGTCAGCCAGGATGAGCAACAGCCAATAAATACAAGGCTTCCCGTCCTAAAATTGTGCAAAGTAATTCCTGATTTAGTAGCAAGGAGTAAATCTGCCACTCTTTTCCCATCCCTCAAGGAGTTTGATTATTGTTGGTTTATAAATGACATTTTAAATGGGATTGTTGAATAGAATTTCTTGTTTGGAGAAAAAACACAGTCCTGTGCTCTTTTCATTTGCAGTTTATTGGCTTTCTTATTTTTGCCCTTTTACTAAACAATTCACTGCAATCTTTAAAAGTATTTATAATTGTTTTATGTCCATATTGCTTTGTTTTTTAGACAACAAAGAAATATAATTATAAATGTTAAATGCTTATTTTCTTCTGAAAAAGGACACGGAATGCACGGACAAAGGAATACGGAATTAACTGGCCAAGTTTAAATTTTATAATATAGTAATACATTTTAAAGGGGAAGTGCTCAGTGTTGACTGAAAATACATTAAGGCTAGTGCTATTAACAGTCCCATAACAAACATTTAGTTTTTAATTTTAATTTTTTTTAAAAAAGCTATAGCACAACAAAGTTGCCATCGCACAAAAGTGCCAGTGCACAAGGATAGCAACTATCGTTGCACAAATCAGCGTTGTTCATCAAAAGTAATCGCTTCTAAAGCCACTTCTTCCGCAAGGCCAATGGTATAACTATCCTGCAAAAAAATATTTAGAGGGGCTCAGCACACACAGCCACCTCTCCTCAGCACTTCCCTACCCTCCCAGAAGCCTTCCCACCAGTCCCTCAGCACTCAGGTAGGAGAGTGGCTGGGCAGGGGATTTCTGTAAAGGAAACAGGCCCCCTGCTCTCTGGGCACCCCTGCTACTAGGGGGTCTGATTCCTCTATAGTTACGCCACTACACAAAGCACCAAGGCTCTCCTGCAATCTGTTTTAATGAAGGTGGCAGTAGCTTCAAGGTTCCGCCAATCAATAGACGCAGCACACTTGCACCTAATGAATGAACATTGATGGCGTGATGACCCTGTGCAGGGTGCAGCAGAACTATGGAACAATATTACAGATGTCTTTTGCACCAGTTTTTAAATTTGTCACAGACAAATGTACTATATGCCCCACCCTACATCTCTAAACTTATCTCTAGGTACCATCCAACCCGCTTGTTACGCTCCTCTACTGACCTGCTCCTCAACTCCTCTCTCATTCCCTCCTCACACGCTCGCATGCGAGACTTTGCAAGGGCTGCCCCCCTACTCTGGAATTCGCTCCCACAAACTGTCAGACTTTCTCCCAATCTCTCTGCCTTCAAGAGATCTCTAAAAACACATTTATTTAGAGAAGCTTACTCTAATCTACTTTAACATAACCTCAGTGAGCTGCTAAAAGCAATAACCTGTGCCACACCTCTCACAACTCTGGTCTTGCCCATTCCCACACCTTGTGTCTCAACCCTTCTCCTTGTAGATTGTAAGCTCTTTTGGGCAGGGCTCTCTTCACCTCTTGTATCGGTTATTGATTGCTTTATATGTTACTCTGTATGTCCAATGTATGAAACCCACTTATTGTACAGCGCTGCGGAATATGTTGGCTCTTTATAAATAAATGTTAATAATAATATATGTACTATATAAAATACCACTTGTTGTGAATCGTAAGTATACGGATAGCACACTTTATAAATAAAGATATATATACACATTTATAGATAAATACATGATGCTGTGTGCAGCTATACAATTCTTCTATGCGGACATTCTAATAGTTTCTATAATAAAGGATGCATCCTGTTGTGCTGCTGATTTCTGAATATCAGTGGCACACTCCATCTATTTTACTATGCCTTTCCACAGACAATGCAAACATTAATAATATTGCTTTAATTATGTTTTTTATTGAAGCTTACAGGTACAATACAAATTTTCATTACTGTTTGTACTGAGATTTATAGCTTAATTTAAAACGGAGCCTTATCAGTCTCTAATAATTGCTGATAAGACATGATGCCCAAGGCATTGAACATGATTAGCATGCAGAAGTGGCAGCAGTTAAACATTTAAATGATAGAGATCTCAGCCAGCCAGAATGCTATACATTGTAAATAAACAAACTCTTTTATAGTAACCAAAATAACAATTTTGCTTTATTCTGCTTAAAGTAATTACAAATTACTGAATCTTGTTTTTCTGTAATTCCCGTAAGTAAAGCAACAAACAATTCTGCGTGTGTATTTTTTTGCCTTGCCAACACAAAGCCCAATATCAGAATCTGTTTTTAAAGAGCAATTAAATCTTTTAGTATTCCTTTTGTCCACATATGTTATTCTCCCCAAGGTATCCCAAATGCAACATTATTGTTTTTCAAACGTGTACCATAATTATTTACATTCTGCCAAATTCGTCAACCCATCTTGTCGTGTCTATTCACTATGTCATGCTTACAGGTTGGTTCAGCTGATCCATCTTGCCTTTGTGTACTCCCTATGTCATGCTTAGAGGTTGGTTCAGCTGATCCATCTTGCCTTTGTGTACTCACTATGTCATGCTTACAGGTTGTATCAGCTGATCCATTTTGCCTTTGTGTACTCACTATGTCATGCTTACAGGTTGGTTCAGCTGATCCATCTTGCCTTTGTGTACTCACTATGTCATGCTTACAGGTTGGTTCAGCTGATCCATCTTGCCTTTGTTTACTCACTATGGCATGCTTACAGGTTGTATCAGCTGATCCATCTTGCCTTTGTGTACTCACTATGGCATGCTTACAGGGTGTTTCACCTGACCCACCTTATTATACTGTTCAGTTTCAGACTGGAAGCATTACAGGTTCAAGACTGGTTCACCTTACTTTACTATACTCAATATGGTAAAATTATTCTGCCTTTGCCTGACACTATATTTACCACTGGAGATATTACAGGCTGGTTCAACAATTCTTCTGTAAATGGCCTTAGGTAGAGGTATGGGATCCATTATCCGGGAACCCGTTATCCAGAAAGTTCTGAATTATGGGAACACCATCTCCCATTGACTCCATTATAAGTCAAGGCATTGGTTATACAGGCCACACTATTTAGGGCATTAAAATAAATATTTGGTCTTATATGAAGCTGCATTTCTCTTTTGGATGAATTTTGTATTACAGAAACAAAGAAACAGATCATAGGTGATGAACACTGAGAGGTGGGAGACCACCCTGAGAAGACCAGCAAGGAATACAGTGATAATAATGTTGAATCAAATGCAGAGATGAGTTCATTCAAATTTAAAAATGAAGAGTTGGCAATGCACTCTGACTGACAATAAGATCCAGAGATTGCTTTCTGTATTACTGAGCACTACTACTGCTGGCTTTGATAGTCCAATATATTGATCACTGCATAAATGTCAATTTGAAAGATAAAGACATTCTCTTACAAATCATTTTTCTCAGAAATGATGATGTGCAAATACACCAGTACAATTTTACATTTATTATTATTCTTAGAAGACTCCTTACCAACCAGCAAGTATAATCACTATTCAATTAGATGCAGCAATTAGGTTTTGTCTTTGTCTATGGGCTATGTAAAGCTTTCAGCAGGCCCTGCAATGTAATTACTACAGACACTTATCAGTGGTCATGTTCACTCATGCGTATATATGTTTGTCTGATAATATTGTTACTATAACTACACTGAAATTCTGTAAATATTGGCTCTACCTTGACCTAAATATCTTTGTTTACTTAATGGGTGATAACAAACTGCCAGCTTTTAACCACTATAAATCTAATCTAATCCAAAGACAAATATAAAATATGTATTATAATTATGTACACAAAAAGGCTGCATATATAATTTAAAATGCCTTCTTCACAGATCCTTAAAGTGCGAAAATTCAGTATTTATTGTTTAGAGCCAATTGGAATTTTACAGATAAAAGAAAAAATCCAAGTGCTTTATACCCCCAATATCCAACCATATAATTTAGCAGTAAATGGGTGAATTGGAGTATTGTCATATATATATACAAAACACTTTTAAATGATCTTAAAGTAATATTAAAATATTGACATATTCCATTATTGGGATGTGCTTTCATACATTGTATTGCCATGCAAATGCATAGCATTGGCAATATACTACAATGTATACATCCATTTTCCTCTAAATACTCAAAGCAAACACAGAGCAAACTTAATTTAGGACCCCAAAACATTGGGAGGTTGACCTAAATTACAAGACATGCATTTGTCATAGTATGTTCTAGAGACCTAAGATAGGAAAAGCAAAAAAGAGCAGTCTGTGCTCCAACAAGGATTGTTAGGTGAAGATAGCTTAGTCAATACTGGCCTAAAGTGAAGGGAATGCGGTACGTAAGATTGATTTAGGCTAGTGTGCTTAACAACCTTACCATTTCTGTTGTAGGGGATTCAGCCCACTAATGCTGGTATTCCTGCATGAGTTCTTGTTGCACAACAATTTTTTTGACATGTGTAATTTTTTTTACGTGACCAACATAAATATTTTTTTGATGCGCAGCACATTTTTACGAGCCGATTTTTTTGTGCCCAAAATTTGCTGCAAATCAATGCTTGGAGAAAAATTTTGCTCGCCACTAGTAAGTATTACAATGATTTAGACTTTTCTTCTCAATTGATATTTGAGAACCTTACCTCTTACCTTACATCTTTAATAGACATGTCTGTTATCAGATCTGGATTATTGACTCTCTTTTCTTGTTATTTTGATATTTTCGTGAGCTGACATTTGTGTAGTACTGGACCACAGAGAAGGTGTGAACATTTGACATATAATACAACATTGCTTTCCATTTGCAACATTCTGCTTGTAGGTTTTACTTGACAGAGGTGATTACTCATGGAAGATATCTACTTTAAAATACCTTGTCACTGGTTTTACCTTTTCATCACCATCAAATTTTTATTAACAAAGATACCAAACATTAATCTTCTAGTTCAGAGCCGTCCAACTTCTGTGGTACCGGGGGCCGGAATTTTTCTAGCCTACGTGGTGGTGGGCCGATAACGAAAGCCATTTTCGACCACTCCTTTTTTTAAAACCAAACCCATGTTACACAAGAAGTTTTACAACCATATCCACATTAAGCATACCAAACAAAGTAGCATACCAAACAAAGTAGCATACCAAACAAAGTAGCATACCAAACAAAACAAATAGTGTTAACTACAGGGGTATCCCCCATCACTGATATGTGAAAGAAGTTTATTATCATATTATTGTCATATTAAGACTTCCCCTTGGCACACACAGGCAGCATAGGGCAGACAGAGTATGACACACACAGGCAGGGTAGAGCAGGGCAGCCCTAACAGGTGTAAACAAAGAAGGGGATTACAGCCTGAATCTGAGGTGTGAACAATGCAGGGGGCTAATCTCAGTATTGATACCATTTAAAACTTACACAAAGGTAAGTACTCACAGCAGCCAGTCAGATGGGGGCCACACAAGGGGGGGGGGCTGCGGGCTACATGCAGCCCGCAGGCCTCCAGTTGGACAGCACTGTTCTAGTTAGTGTCTTCTTTAGCTTCCTGCGTTCAACTTTGTCAGCAGTAGCTGAGTTTGAGGTTTCTCCAAATCACAAGGAGAAAAGTCCTAAGCATTCCTGATAATGGATCCTATATTGGTAGTGACATCATACTTCTTGCTTTGGGGTTGCATGATGGAGTATAAATGTGGCAACAGAGGATCTGCTTGTATATTTAGATGATTGTAAATGGAAAAATAATTCACCTTTCTTTGATGAAGAAATAAGACTTTACTGTTTGGATACAATGCTTCTCATCAAATACAAAGCATTTGGTTCATATGTATCAGTAGCAATACAAGTTAATGGTTCAGAATGAGATTTTAACTTGTACTCCCTGATATATTGTTACTCGCCCAGAACATTAACTTTTAGATTTATAAGGAACTTAACAGCCTTTCAGTTCAGAGCCATACACACTGGAGTGACAGAGCCATAACCAAAGCTCATAACTTCTGCTATGTCACAGACATTTAACAGGTCCAATGTGATCATTTGTGCATGATGTATAGAGATCATTGCTTCTTTTAGTACACAGGCTGAGTAATAAATGATAAACTATTTGGGAAAAATACCTTGCCTAGAAGAATTCTAGACTTTTATTTACAATATGATGTGATAAACAATGTTCTTGGCACCAATGCCAGTAGAGAAAGTATTGTCTTATGACATTTCCTCCAAGAAGGCTTTTTCAATACCAGTTTTTAATGGAAATGGGCTACATGGAAATATAACTAAAACCTAATAAAGAATATAGATTGAAATGCTGTGTTTCTTGAACTGAATGTACTTTACCAGCTCCAATGTTCAACAGCCCTGTAACTGTAATAATCTCTTTCATTTTATCCCCTTCTTGGATCCCGCATAGCAATATTTTAAGTGCCTCTGGCACTGTACATGCTCAGTGTGTTCTGGATTGCTATTGGGAGATTAAGTCTAGGGGTTGTCAGAAATAAGGCATGGATTTGCAGCAAAATTCCACATTTTGCCATCGGCGAATTGTTTCGCGAAAATTTGTTACGCATTAAAAAAAGTTGTAGTCGCGTCAAAATAGGCTTGAAAACTTTAAAGTGAGGTTGCATCTGCCATAGAAGCTTATGCTACATGGCTAACTAAACTACTAATCAGCCATGTTTGTGAATTTTATATTTTATATATAGTTTATATTGTATAGTATGTGTTGTATATGATTTGTGTATAGTGAATATTACGAGTCAGTCCATAAGCTCAGGTACTAACAGGAGCCCATAGCATTTACTGGGGATCAGCAGAAATCAAGAAGTTGAGCTACTGGGGGCATCTTCTGAGGGACAGATCTTCATTGTTGAACAAATGTGGCCACTTATGTTTTGGGCTTCAGCACCAGCCTAAGATCTAGCATTACTGGCCTAATTTAAAGTTGTTGATAAAATATGAGCTGTTGGCTTAAAGCATTGTTTCAGCTGTAAATGGCATCAATTGGAATGCCACAAATATGGCATACCTATTAGTTCAAGCATTTTGACCACTTAGTTCAAGCATTTTGAAAACTTTCAGTTTTACTACAATAAAAGATTTGTGGAAATTTTTACCTTTGTGAAAGTAGTGATGGACCGTTACTACCTTACTAGGGTGCGCCCTAATAGGCCTTCAGGGGTGTCAGCCCCACAGTTTGAAATAAAGTGATTTGGTGGCTTACATAAATTAGGAGTTCTGCCTTGAACAAAAGGCCTGCTAATTAATTAGTTAAATATGCAAGCTTCATAAATGTATCTAGCCTGTAGCATGTGTTAAATGAACATCTTTTAGATAATAGAAGGCAAAAATGTCATAAAATCTGGTTTTGGAGATAAAGTTATCAGCTCACAAAAATTAAGCTGCTGTCTCTACTTCCATTATTGAAATGTAACCTATTTTTGGCTGTAATCGGACGAAGACCAACTAAATATGGTAAAGAGCATGGGGTACACTCTTATGCAGTTAATACTCACAATGCAGATATAGAGAAATAGATTGTCAGCTTCAGTGCAAAGCAAGCAATGTACAGAGGCACCACTGTGGAGAGTAGTCTGGGTAGTAACAAAGTCCTTAGGGTTTCTAACTTAAGAGGTCAAGATCCCTATAGCCGACTTGAATCAGGGAGAAGACACTGCAGTCACTACTGCAGACCCTTTATTAAGGCAGCAGAGCCTGTAAAGGAGACTACTTCCAGCTATGTCTCCTGGTTGGAGCCAGAAGGCTGCCCTTTTCTATCCCTATAGCTTTAAACTGTACATTTCCTTATTCCACTGTTTCTGGGCAGAGACCCATGTAACAGATTTTCCTATTTACATGTTGTGTATTTTTGGCCCATAGGAATACTACTCCCTTTAACACTCTAACATAGTGTTTGCAAAGGGGTGCCTCTTCCTCTTTGGCCTGCATCTGTTGAATCAGGGGGATGTTTCACTGAGCCTGGGATCAATAAGGCCCCAGTAAAGCCATCCTACCCCAGATGGATCATTATCTTTGGAGAAGTCGGGAAGCAGGGATCCTGTGAACGAGGATTAGCTAGTGCAGGATAGATATCTGTAATAGTGCTTTTAAGGGAAGAAAGATAGTCAGCTTTATTTAGAAAGTGCTTAGTAAAGGGTCTGCAGTAGTGACAGGGAATTCAGGCATTGTTAACCCTATAGATCCCTACAGAACCAACAAGTATTTCTGTTTTTGTTTGGAACTGGAGATAGAGATACATATTTAGAACAATAAGTCAAAATGCAATACTGGCACTCACGTATAAATCTCAAATCCGCCTGGGTGCAGTCTTCACAGTGAAACCGAGATAAGAAGAAAAAGAAGCCGCTCTCTCAGGACTTAGGTGCAAAAATAAAAAGTAATTTATTGAGTAGACGAACTGACGTTTCGGCTGAACACCTCAGCCTTTCTCAAAGTCAAAAACACATTGTGAATGCTAACATTAAATACAGTGACTGGCGGGAAAATACAAACAGAAACTGGGTGTGACGTCACAGTTTCACGTAGTCCAATACACATCAAGCGTGAAATACTCATTAGCATAATAAACAAATGCGTGTCTCATTGTTTATGTATAAACAAATGCTTTGTACATCCGCAATAAACATAACACCTAAAGAAAGAACCGATACCAGTGGACAGAAAGAGTGAAACTAAAAGTATCACGTATAAACAAACAATGTATCAGATATTGAGTTGAAAGGAAATTATCCAACATGTAACAAGTAGTGAGAGACAAAGTGACACAGGGGTGAGGTTACAGTTAACACGACCAGAGGGAAGCAGTATATGTAAGGAGCAGAGAGTATAAGTAGCCACAAGAGTATATATACCTGCTTGTTAAGGTAGCGGGAGCTGTTAGCTATGAGTGAGAGACAAAGTGACACAGGGGTGAGGTTACAGTTAGCACGGCAAGGGGGGAGCAGTATATGTAAAGAACAAAGAGTATAAGTGGCCGAAAGGGTATATATACCTGCTTGTTAAGGTAGTGGGAGCCGTTAGTAAAGAGGCAAAATGTCAGAGGCACCAATGGGACCACATAGTGCCCTGAACAAATGCTATCTTAGAGTGCAGCAGTCCTTGGGCCAACATTAGGTAGTAAATTGGGTTCAGGGTTACCACTCACTTTGCCAGTTGTAGGCATAATCATAGAAGGCTTGTCTTTCAAAGTAGAACCATCCCAGATAATAGGCTGCACTGTTGCATGATCCCAGGCAGTATGTGCATGCAATCAATTCAACAGGTCTTGCCTACAGGACAGGGTTTACACAGTTTAACGCTGTTTGTGTTGTGGGTATATGGCCCATAAATAAAGAGTTGGTACCCAAATTATGGCCGAACGGCCCGAGACAGGGACTGGTCAGCACAGGTGGTATTAGTACCCCCCATATGGAGGACATAAACCAACCAGGCATTCCTATAGTGTCCCGTCAAAATGGAAGTAAAAAACAATGCCCATGTTAGAAGCTTGGTCATAGGTTGCTGCAGGTGTCTATTAAATAAATCTCAGTAGCACAACCGCAAGTCACTGCAGTCGTGTGCCACAGTTAAGGGATGCTAGAGATATTAAGCTAATCTACACGAGAGCAGGTAGTTTGTAAGTATTTTATAGACAGCAGAATTGAAAGCAGAAATGTCAAAAGGACGTATTTTAAGAGGGAAAATACATGCACTGTAAAGAGCGGAGCCGGGAAGCAACTGAAACCCAAACGAGGGGAGGCACACTTATTGATACAAATACACCGACTGTGACAAAAAACACGTAACACATAACAATGATTAAAAAGTAGCTAGGCATAACAATGATTCTAGAGTAGCTAGACACTATATAGGAACTTGTAGGAACTGAATGTTCAAAATTATTGTTAACCAACAAATCCAATAGCAGTGCCTACAAGCCTGTATTACATTCAGTGTCAAAATAGGTGTATAGAAAAATGTACAGACCAATTACTGCTTTGCATATCATGAAATGACGATTACATGCATTTACTCATGTGTTGTAATAAAGGTGATGGTTACAAGAGATCAGTCAAGCTAATTCGCCTTCAATTATGGTAAATAAAATGGTGAATATGAGACAAGTTCATTCAATCCAAAAGGACTCAGCGTGTTGAGTTTGTGGATCCAGCGGAGTTCAGCTCGCAATAGTAGCTTTTCTCTATTACCACCACGAACCGGAGGTGGAATAAAGTCTATAATCATGCTCCTCATACTAGCCAGCGAGTGATGGTGTGTCAAAAAATGTAGGGCTACCGGAGTGTCTGCCTTTCCTGTGTCTATTGCAGTACGGATTGCCGATCTATGGTTCGCCATACGATCGCGAAATGTCGTGATGGTTTTGTCAATGTAGTATAAACCACAGGGACATCTGATGAAGTATATTATGAACTTGGATGTGCAGGTCACCCGATGCTTGATGGATATTGGCTTGCCTGTATGCGGGTGATGAAACACGGATCCTGTGATTAAGTTCCCACATGTTGTACAAGATGGACATTTGAAACATCCCGGTTTAGTATTACTAAGCCATGTGGTTGGTTTATCTAATGTATAACAGTGTATGGGGTCTGTTTTCATCAGGAGATCCCTTAGACTCCGCCCACGTCTGTATGCAATGCGGGGGGGAGTTCTAAATATGGGTGGAAGTGTCTTGTCTTTGGCCATCACTGACCAGTGATTGTGGATTGACTCAATCATTGTTTTTTTGTCCTGACTGTAGGTGGTTAGAAAAGTGAGTCTCTCTGGCATAGTATCCGATTTATTTTTCCGGACCCCCAGGAGATCCTTTTGGCTATAGGACAGTGCTTTTTCTTTGCAGTATACCAAATGATGGAAGTTATATCCTCTTTTCAAAAATCGCTCAATCAGATCTTCGAGTTGTTCTTCCAATTGTATCGGATGAGAATTATTTCTGACCATACGGAGCATCTGTGAAAAAGGAATGCTCTTAAGGAGATGTGGTGGATGGCAAGAGGAGTGGTGAAGAAGAGTGTTACGATCCGTTGGTTTCCTATATGTGGTAGTATGGATTCCCGTTGGTGTTAGTGTAATGGTCAGATCCAAAAATGATATTTGTTGTGTGTCAATTGATGCAGTAAAGCGGATTGGTGAGGGCAAGGAGTTTAGTTCAGTGATCATAGACGAAAATTGTTCACATGTACCAGTCCATAGGATGAACAAATCATCGATGTAGCGATACAATTTGAGAATGTAGGTCCCATAATTGGGTAAAATATGAGTATGTTCATAATTTGACATGTACAGATTCGCGAAGGAAGGTGCTACATTCGAACCCATACTGGTTCCGCTTGTTTGTAAAAAGAACGATCTTTCAAATTTAAAATAGTTCATGGTAAGACAAAACTGTAATAGATGTATCAAAAAGTCTATTGGTGGTCTATTGGTTGCAGGTTGTCTAAGCAGAGAATCTCTAACCACTTCAAGACCTTGATTAGTAGGAATTACTGTATATAGCGAGGACACATCCATTGTGGCTAGGCATACATGGGGAGGCAAAGGTTGCAATTGGAGTAATTTATCCAAGAAGTCGCCAGAGTCTTTGATATAAGTGGACATGCCTTGTACCAACGGTTGTAAGTAATAGTCTACAAATGTAGCTATTGGCTGAAGTAGTGAGCCTCGTGCACTGACGATTGGACGACCTGGTGGTTTCAAATTGTCCTTGTGGATCTTAGGTAATGTATATAAAATTGGACAAATGGGGTAATCCTGTGTCAAAAAATCCAGGGAATTTTTTGAAAGCAGTCCCATAGAAAAACTCATTTGTAAAAAAGAATCAATTTGCTGCTTGAACTTCACTGTTGGATCTCGCGTGAGTTGTAGGTAGGTTTCCTTATCATCCAGTTGCCGTATGATTTCCAATCTGTAGTCCGTGTAATTCTGTATCACGATCGATCCTCCCTTATCAGCAGGTCTAATAACAATTTCTGGATTGTTGGCCTCTAATACTGACTTATATCATGAGTTATTGAAGCTTAAGGAACGTGAAATTGATCTCAAGCTCCACGGCATATATTTGTCTGATTTTTATAAGAGACAGCACATACCACGGGGATTCAGGATTCGTAATATTCCTACCATAGGCAGGAACAACGTAGAATTTTGTAAACGCTGGTGCCAAATACTGAACAAATGTTCAATGGATTTGATGTTACTTGTAATTGATGAAGTCTCCAAAAATCTTGCCAAAACTCGCATTGATATTTCAGCTTTTGAACAAGCGCATCTGCAAGTATTATCTACCGATAATGACACAAAATGGCTAGAGAAATTACAACAACAATTATCTCACTACACGGCTGAACTACACCGTTTCAAAAAACAAAAAGTAGCAACTGTTACTCTTGACTACCAGGGAAGGCGTGTCTATAGATGGCTGACTGGAGGAGAAAATAACCCCCGTAACATGAACACTAGACCATCCAGACCATATTTCTGTGACTCTTCTCCCTACACGTCTCATTCATCTGACACTGATACCCCTTACTCCAACAGGGGCAGAGGAAGAGGCCGTTCACGGAGACTGGCATTTAACTCTAGATCACATATGACCAACACAGGTATGACCCCTCCGGTTTCCACTCCTCTTCACTCACAACCTTTTTTAGGACCTCCCACACTACCCAGAGATGGGGGCGCCCGCACAAGAGAAGGGGTGGGCGCAAACACCCGTTCAACAAGAGGCACAAAGGTAATGAGGAAGTAGTGTTCAATCTTAGTTCCATCACCCTGTCGGACTCTGAGATGAGTTTGCTCTCTAGAGGCCTTTCGTTTGTACCCACACATAATACACAACCCCTTGATGCACTAATTGATATACATAAATTTCAACGGACCCTCAAGCTAAAGGAACACTTCAGACTTTCCACATCACAGCAGGTGATTTTTAAAGCACCAAGTTCTTTTGAGCCTACTAACACTCCCAAATCTATCGAAGCATTCACCCGGCTGATGATAGATGAGACCAGAAAAATTTCTTCACAGCAAGCAAACTTCCCTAATCTCTCTAGAACTGAGAGGGAAGCCATACATAGACTTGCCAACAATCCAGAAATTGTTATTAGACCTGCTGATAAGGGAGGATCGATCGTGATACAGAATTACACGGACTACAGATTGGAAATCATACGGCAACTGGATGATAAGGAAACCTACCTACAACTCACGCGAGATCCAACAGTGAAGTTCAAGCAGCAAATTGATTCTTTTTTACAAATGAGTTTTTCTATGGGACTGCTTTCACAAAATTCCCTGGATTTTTTGACACAGGATTACCCCATTTGTCCAATTTTATATACATTACCTAAGATCCACAAGGACAATTTGAAACCACCAGGTCGTCCAATCGTCAGTGCACGAGGCTCACTACTTCAGCCAATAGCTACATTTGTAGACTATTACTTACAACCGTTGGTACAAGGCATGTCCACTTATATCAAAGACTCTGGCGACTTCTTGGATAAATTACTCCAATTGCAACCTTTGCCTCCCCATGTATGCCTAGCCACAATGGATGTGTCCTCGCTATATACAGTAATTCCTACTAATCAAGGTCTTGAAGTGGTTAGAGATTCTCTGCTTAGACAACCTGCAACCAATAGACCACCAATAGACTTTTTGATACATCTATTACAGTTTTGTCTTACCATGAACTATTTTAAATTTGAAAGATCGTTCTTTTTACAAACAAGCGGAACCAGTATGGGTTCGAATGTAGCACCTTCCTTCGCGAATCTGTACATGTCAAATTATGAACATACTCATATTTTACCCAATTATGGGACCTACATTCTCAAATTGTATCGCTACATCGATGATTTGTTCATCCTATGGACTGGTACATGTGAACAATTTTCGTCTATGATCACTGAACTAAACTCCTTGCCCTCACCAATCCGCTTTACTGCATCAATTGACACACAACAAATATCATTTTTGGATCTGACCATTACACTAACACCAACGGGAATCCATACTACCACATATAGGAAACCAACGGATCGTAACACTCTTCTTCACCACTCCTCTTGCCATCCACCACATCTCCTTAAGAGCATTCCTTTTTCACAGATGCTCCGTATGGTCAGAAATAATTCTCATCCGATACAATTGGAAGAACAACTCGAAGATCTGATTGAGCGATTTTTGAAAAGAGGATATAACTTCCATCATTTGGTATACTGCAAAGAAAAAGCACTGTCCTATAGCCAAAAGGATCTCCTGGGGGTCCGGAAAAATAAATCGGATACTATGCCAGAGAGACTCACTTTTCTAACCACCTACAGTCAGGACAAAAAAACAATGATTGAGTCAATCCACAATCACTGGTCAGTGATGGCCAAAGACAAGACACTTCCACCCATATTTAGAACTCCCCCCCGCATTGCATACAGACGTGGGCGGAGTCTAAGGGATCTCCTGATGAAAACAGACCCCATACACTGTTATACATTAGATAAACCAACCACATGGCTTAGTAATACTAAACCGGGATGTTTCAAATGTCCATCTTGTACAACATGTGGGAACTTAATCACAGGATCCGTGTTTCATCACCCGCATACAGGCAAGCCAATATCCATCAAGCATCGGGTGACCTGCACATCCAAGTTCATAATATACTTCATCAGATGTCCCTGTGGTTTATACTACATTGGCAAAACCATCACGACATTTCGCGATCGTATGGCGAACCATAGATCGGCAATCCGTACTGCAATAGACACAGGAAAGGCAGACACTCCGGTAGCCCTACATTTTTTGACACACCATCACTCGCTGGCTAGTATGAGGAGCATGATTATAGACTTTATTCCACCTCCGGTTCGTGGTGGTAATAGAGAAAAGCTACTATTGCGAGCTGAACTCCGCTGGATCCACAAACTCAACACGCTGAGTCCTTTTGGATTGAATGAACTTGTCTCATATTCACCATTTTATTTACCATAATTGAAGGCGAATTAGCTTGACTGATCTCTTGTAACCATCACCTTTATTACAACACATGAGTAAATGCATGTAATCGTCATTTCATGATATGCAAAGCAGTAATTGGTCTGTACATTTTTCTATACACCTATTTTGACACTGAATGTAATACAGGCTTGTAGGCACTGCTATTGGATTTGTTGGTTAACAATAATTTTGAACATTCAGTTCCTACAAGTTCCTATATAGTGTCTAGCTACTCTAGAATCATTGTTATGCCTAGCTACTTTTTAATCATTGTTATGTGTTACGTGTTTTTTGTCACAGTCGGTGTATTTGTATCAATAAGTGTGCCTCCCCTCGTTTGGGTTTCAGTTGCTTCCCGGCTCCGCTCTTTACAGTGCATGTATTTTCCCTCTTAAAATACGTCCTTTTGACATTTCTGCTTTCAATTCTGCTGTCTATAAAATACTTACAAACTACCTGCTCTCGTGTAGATTAGCTTAATATCTCTAGCATCCCTTAACTGTGGCACACGACTGCAGTGACTTGCGGTTGTGCTACTGAGATTTATTTAATAGACACCTGCAGCAACCTATGACCAAGCTTCTAACATGGGCATTGTTTTTTACTTCCATTTTGACGGGACACTATAGGAATGCCTGGTTGGTTTATGTCCTCCATATGGGGGGTACTAATACCACCTGTGCTGACCAGTCCCTGTCTCGGGCCGTTCGGCCATAATTTGGGTACCAACTCTTTATTTATGGGCCATATACCCACAACACAAACAGCGTTAAACTGTGTAAACCCTGTCCTGTAGGCAAGACCTGTTGAATTGATTGCATGCACATACTGCCTGGGATCATGCAACAGTGCAGCCTATTATCTGGGATGGTTCTACTTTGAAAGACAAGCCTTCTATGATTATGCCTACAACTGGCAAAGTGAGTGGTAACCCTGAACCCAATTTACTACCTAATGTTGGCCCAAGGACTGCTGCACTCTAAGATAGCATTTGTTCAGGGCACTATGTGGTCCCATTGGTGCCTCTGACATTTTGCCTCTTTACTAACGGCTCCCACTACCTTAACAAGCAGGTATATATACCCTTTCGGCCACTTATACTCTTTGTTCTTTACATATACTGCTCCCCCCTTGCCGTGCTAACTGTAACCTCACCCCTGTGTCACTTTGTCTCTCACTCATAGCTAACAGCTCCCGCTACCTTAACAAGCAGGTATATATACTCTTGTGGCTACTTATACTCTCTGCTCCTTACATATACTGCTTCCCTCTGGTCGTGTTAACTGTAACCTCACCCCTGTGTCACTTTGTCTCTCACTACTTGTTACATGTTGGATAATTTCCTTTCAACTCAATATCTGATACATTGTTTGTTTATACGTGATACTTTTAGTTTCACTCTTTCTGTCCACTGGTATCGGTTCTTTCTTTAGGTGTTATGTTTATTGCGGATGTACAAAGCATTTGTTTATACATAAACAATGAGACACGCATTTGTTTATTATGCTAATGAGTATTTCACGCTTGATGTGTATTGGACTACGTGAAACTGTGACGTCACACCCAGTTTCTGTTTGTATTTTCCCGCCAGTCACTGTATTTAATGTTAGCATTCACAATGTGTTTTTGACTTTGAGAAAGGCTGAGGTGTTCAGCCGAAACGTCAGTTCGTCTACTCAATAAATTACTTTTTATTTTTGCACCTAAGTCCTGAGAGAGCGGCTTCTTTTTCTTCTTATTTAGAACAATAGATATATTGTAAAATCAAGGATTATCTAAAAGGCTAAGGGTGAAGACACATGGGGCGATTAGCCATGACTTTAAAAAAGTTGGTTGCTTTGACTTTCCTGCCATAGGGTAGCATACAAGTCAATGCAACTAATCGCCACGTGTGTCTTTGCCCTTAAGTATGGGTTTTTTTAATCGGTAAAGCAATGGCAGATAGTCCTTATGTGGCAGAAGAATGTATAAAATATGGATCATTTATGTGTCAGAGAATACCACAAAATATGCAGAAACTGCTGTTTCCTGATAGCTATGGTAGATTTGGGTCTCTTTGTAACTCTTACATTGGTTATTGATTGTATTTTTGTATGTAATTTGTATGTTCAATGTATGCACCGATTTATTGTACAGCATTCTGGCAGATGTTGGCACTTTATAAATAAGTCCTAATAATAATAATGATGATAATACCCTTTAAACAGAGTTTGCAGCTTCATTAGGTTGAATGAGGAAATTCAACACCACATTTAGCAATTTGTGATGTTCAAGGTTTTACTGTACCTCATTAAGATAATTGTATTGTAATTTAATTGAACAAAGACATTTGATTGCATGGTTGGAATCAGAAAAGAATTTAGTTTTGCTTTGTTTTTTGCCCTTAAGGATAGATTGGTGCTTGCTTCAGATAATGTATTTATTTATGTTTACTTCCATTGTTAAACCACAAACATTTAATGAAAACAAGATTAATGAAAGGGAAAACACAGTACACAAACCAGAGAAGCTGGAAGGGACAGAAGTTGAAAAAGCAAAAAAAAAAAAATATATAGATTTAGTTTTTATCAAATGATAAATTACAAACAGTAAAACCCCATAGTCACAAAAGAAAATCAGCTTCCACATACATATACAGTTTAATAAAAAAAAATCATAGTTTGCACAAAGTCTAGTAACCCATACCAACCAATGGGGTGTTTGTTTTTAATCAGGTGATCAGAAAATGTTACGGATGGATTACTTGACCTGGTAGAAACTTTTTTACCTTTATTACATGACCACTATGGTTTACAAAGTGAATTAAAGCAATCACACAAACTCGCTGTGCATTCAGAACACATCGGTGATAAAGGCTGCAAAAAAAATAGCATTAATGTTCAAATACACAGAGAGAGAGGAAGAGGCATTTTAGCAAACTCTTGCAACACTGTGGTTTATGTTGGTCCTCAACAACTGCTCTAAGGCCCTGACAAGCAGCAGCACAACGGCCCTCATGTGGACAATAGCAGCAGCCATCCATTCTTAAATAAATCACTATGGCTCAGTATCGGGGCCTGGCATTGAGGGACCCTAAACCTAATCCCCCTCCCAGATGTGCCGAAATTAGCCTAAGGCAGGCAGGCACATGCCCCCCTACCCATAATTCCAGTCCTGCTATGTCTATTGCTACTTTCAGGCAAGTGGGCTGTCAAGAAACTGACTGCTAAGCACTATGGATTCTATGTTTCATATTTCATTAACAGGAATTTAGGAATTAAAAAAATGTGGCTTAGCAGACTGGCAGGAAAAGGTTAAAATGTAAGCTTGTTAAATGGATGATATATTTGCAAACCAAATAGATATATTTTATTTTTGGTAATAACACATGAGTTATCTGCATGCACTATTGCTTTGCTATATTGTACCATACCCATATGTATGGTTTCACTTCTTCTATTAACCTATTGTATGTATGCTATTCTACTTAAAGGGACAGTAACACCAAAAAATGAAAGTGTATAAAAGTAATTACTATATAATGTAATGCTGCCCAGTACTGGTACAACTGGTGTGTTTTCCTTAGAAAGACTACTATAGTTTATATAAATAAAGCTTCTGTGTAGCCACGGGGGCAGCCATTTACAGGAGAAAAGGCACAGGTTACTTAGCAGATAACAGATAAAACCCCATTATATTCTACAAAGCTTATCTGTTATCTGCTATGTGCCTGTGCCTGTGCCTTTTCTCCTTTTTCCCAGCTTCAATGGCTGCCCCCATGTTGACATAGCAGCTCATTTATATAAACTATAGTAGAGTTTCTGTTGCAAATTTACCAGTTTTACCAGCGCAGGGCAACTGTACATTATATTTTAATTACTTTAAAACACTTTCATTTTTTGGTGTTACTGTTCCTTTAATCCCACTAAATCATACTTTCTACAATGGAATGAACAAATAAAGAATAAAGAAAAATAAAGGGTCTAGTAAGAATAACATACCTTGATGGAACCAATGGGGGAGTTCCCTCAGTGCATGTATTGCCTAACCTATATAACATTGTTCTTACTCTTTCTAGTACTTCACACCACTTCTGTGGCACTTGGGGTGAATCACTCGTGGGTGCATTTATTAACATTGGAGACAAACATCACTAGTGATGTTGTCCAGAGCAACCAATCAGACCTTTGCTTTTGTTTCTAACTTGTAGGCAACTGTTGAAATATAATTGCTGATTTGTTGCTATGGGCAACATCACTGGTCCTTTTTGTCTCCAGTGTTAATAAAAATGCCCCTTGGTGTATTCTACTCTTTAGCATTATGTCTCCCCAGGAGTATCTGGGATTACACTTACAGTTGGCCCTGCTCCGAAGGGTCTTCTCCTCTAGGGCCCTAAGGTCTCTTTGGCTTATTCTCTGTCATTTGCATTAACAGCTGTCTGGGTACTTTCTGCAGCCCGAGGCAGTGGTTATTCTCAAGTGGAAGCAACTCGGATGTTCCCCACCCCACCCATGGGGCCACTGAATAAGGAGGATAAATGAAGGGACTCAAAACTACCACCTGACAACTATATTAGAAGGAATTTGTTGACATAAGATTCTGGAATAATTAGTATTTGGTATTACCTTTTTCCTTTGAATAATTAGAACTTGTGACAAAAGTTTCACATAAGGTTATAAGGTTCTCGTGTTACTTCTGCTAAATAAAAAATACCAAACTGAATAATAAAAGATAATCATTATAATATATTCGAAGAAGCCATGCTTAAAACATAACATTTAATGGAGGGAAATGCAAAAAGATAAGGAGTGACTGTAGGGCAGTGATAGAAATTTTAACGACATCTGGCCCAAATGTGTCTATACATTCCCTACAGGAGCAATATAATTAGACATTAGTCTTTTTGATCTGCAGGGCCTGAGAGAAGTGTTGCTGAGACAGAAGTAATTTAGAATGGTGACAGCTATTTGCATGGACACATTTCCTTCTCCAACAATCAGACAGTATAATTTGTTTTGGTACTGAAATCATAAATCAAATATCTTCCCAAACTACGGCAACATCCCTGAATTATATAAACTCTTCTAGGACATGCTCAGTCAGGCATTTCTCATATGTGTTACACTGCATTTAAGGATAGGCCAACCAATGACTCAATGCATGCTACTAAATCTGTGGAAGAGGGGTTGCTATATTATGCAGAATTCCAGTATAGGTACTGTAAATTAGTACATTATGTGCAATATATATGTACCACATTAAATGAAATATTAAGAAAGACAATTATCCCCTAATGTTTTCAAGTGCCCCCACACTAATAAACAAGGTATGAATTTTGATTTAGTCATCATTCATGCATCTACATTACATATGAGGACACATATCCTGTCATAATTTTTATAAAGTAGTTTATATTACTAAATTACACCATGTAGTTGCAAATAATTAATTCTAACATTTAAAAATGTTATTCTAGAAGCAATAAATGTATGTATTTTTTAGCTGTAATATTAGTGTGTAGGCAGCCATCTCAGTGCATTATGCCTGATCCTGTGCTTTCAGAAAGAGCCAGAACTTCACAATGGAACTGCTTTCAGAAAGCTATTGTTTCTCCTACTGAGTAGTGTTACTGGAGTCATAGCCAGACTTGGGTCTTTTACTATTGAGTGCTATTCGGAACTATTGAGTGCATGGGATCATGTTTACCAAAGCAAGTGCCAGGGAGCTGTTATCTTGTTACCTTCCCATTGTTTTGTTGAGAGGCTGGTAGGGGAAAGGAAGGGAGTGATATCACTCCAGCCTGCAGTGCAGCATTAAAGAAAGACTGAAGAAAATTAGAGCACAAGTCACATGGCCAAGGGCACTTGGGAAACAAGGATGATGTCTAGCCCTATGTTATATTTCAAAATTAAATATAAACAAATCTGTTTTCTCTTTTGAAAAACAGATTTCAATGCGGTATTCAGTTTTCATGTTTCCAATGACAGTATCCCTTTAAACACAAATGTCATAACAGGATTCTGGGAAGAAAATCCTTTAGGCTCTTAGATAAGTCCCATTTACATGGGCTTGTCCAATTTACATGGGTTTATCCTATAGACTAATGCTTACCCACAGGGTTTTCAATGCAAAAGCCAGGATAATAGCTGATCAGATTCCCAACTACAGACCGGTTTTGCCCTTCTTGGGGGCTCATCAGTGTAGTGAAGGGTTTTCTGATCCGCTTAGGTAGAGCCAGGAGTGCTGATACACAAACAAGCTAAAAGGGTTGAGGAGACCGCCTCATACGTATGCAAATGTCATAACAGGATTCTGGGAAGATATTCCTTTAGGCTCTTAGCTATTATCCTGGCTTTTGCATTGAAAACCCAGTGGGTCAGCATTAGTCTATAGGATAAACCCATGTAAATGGGACAAGCCCATGTAAATGGGACTTATCTAAGAGCCTAAAGGAATTTCTTCCCAGAATCCTGTTATGACATTTGCATACGTATGAGGCGGTCTCCTCAACCCTTTTAGCTTGTTTGTGTATTTAAACACAAATAAACAGGATATTAAATATGAAATCAAACCTCATCCACATAAAATACTAGGTATAATTCTAAAGATCTAAAGAACAACTGGTTTGGGGGGTCTATAGACTCCCAATTCTAAGATCCTTAGAATTACACCTATTATTATAAGCAATTATACATTTGCGAGTTTCATCTATTGTACAACATAGCTGTAACTGCCTGTACCCTGTAGCTATAAAATATGTTTGTCTTAAGGAATGTACCTGTCCAATTTTCATTGGAAAAACCTATTCTATATATATTCTATTCATTCCTATTGGGTTTTTAGAAGTGTATTTATCAAAAAGTGAGTTCTAACTTTCACCCATTGATAAATACGCTTCTTAGAATCCCATAGGAATGAATAGAATGTGTGTAAGTTTTTATGTATTAAGCTCTAAACTCACATTATGATAAAGTCTTTGTTGTTTAAGGCAGCCATGTTTGATCCCATAGAGGTCCAACAGTTTAAAAACTCTCAAGGCAGATTAGTAACTGCAAGAGTTGCAAAATAATTAATACTAAAATGTTTGCATATTTACATATTAGCACAAAGTTTGCAGGACTGACCCCTGAAACATCTGCAGAATTTTAGTTGATGACATCAAGCCATTGCATTAGACTATTCCCAAATGGGATTGGCAGATTTGGATATACTATGTGTAATGAAGATGAGATATTCCTAGTTTAATGCATGCTCTTGCAGTACAGTACATTTGCATTTTTACGCAAGAGGAGGCTGCTATACTGCTTTCCTCAAGAGTTATTCTAACTCCATTAGAACAGCACAACCACTTGGCAAAAAATGACATTGCTGCCTGAGAGACGTTAATGGCGGATGCCTCCACATAGGCAACTAGCTTTCCCTCATATCTACTATAAAAACATAATACTGTTATAATTAATTGAATGGAAAATGTACATTAAGGAACTGATTTATTATAGATTGTACTAGGGATTCCAGAAGGATCTCCAGCTGTTTGAGCTATTTTGAGATTTATCAGACTTTCCTGAAATTTTCTGACACATTTATCATAATGATAATTAGGTAAATGTGTTCAACAGCTCTGAGCAATCAAACGCCATTCTGCTCTTTGGGATAGTAATGCTCAGAGCACTATCACCCGTCAGAATCAAAGAATTGTTTTCAGCAGCAGAAAAAATCATACAGCATGAAAAATAGTTTAATAGTAAATAATCATTTTTTCTCAAAGTATACATATAAGTAGTGCTCATAAAACTGTATCAATTATTGATTTATCAGTTTAGAGGTGTTTTGTACCACTAGAGGGAGCTGCATGCCTAAATGTTAGCTCAGCTACAGTGTGTTCTCTAGCTTGACTTTCTGCTTGTTCTCTATGGTTAGATACACTTCCTACCTGCAAATCACTGTATATAGTTTGCCATGTTGGAGCTATAATAAATAAGTTGTTAAAGCATTACCATTGAGTCCTGCACAACTCCACTGCGAACCCAACAGGAGGCTATGAAATGTTACTTATCTACTCCTTCCTGATGTAAGTGTTCAGCTGATCCAAAGGACTCAAGAAAATAATTTTAAGCCGTTTCCTTTATGCACCTGACATCATGGGCTCTTACCTATATAGGGGGGATATAGTGTGCTATAGTATATGCAATCCATATAGGGTAAGATAAGTTCTATGTAGAAATTTAAATTACATCATCTTGCCCCTGGCCTGCCCTGTAGTTTTTAGTGTCTACCTTTCCCTTATTAAAATAAGATTGTAATTCATCCAAGTTATCGTAAATCTAGTATAAGTAAATCTAGAGCAACTGGACTTGCTAAGTAATCATTGAAGACATTTCACTACTCATCCAAGCAGCTTTTTAAGTTCAACTGACTGGTATGGGAAGTCCATGGCATTTAAACTCTTCAATAATCTAATTACAATGGCAAATTGTAACTCTTCAGAGAGGTGACACCTAAAACTCACAGAGGTGTGAATACTCTGGGGTTACAGTGATAGGATTACCAAGGTTTCATGCAACTCATAGAGACAGGTGTTACTTGTGAGAGTTGCATGAATGCATGTGTGAAGAGTTCTGAAACTGCTTGGGTACAGATGTTAGAACAGCATTGTATGTAGCAGACAGGTGGTGTTGAAGGCCCCCGCCTCTGTTTAGGGATAGCTTCTCCACCTTAACAAGAATAGCCTTCTTTTCACCTTGTTCAAAGGAATTTTCCTTGTCTTTTAGGTGTAAAAAACAGATGAGTCTTGCCCTGTAGAGCTCGCCCTCCTTTGCTGAGCCATTCATTTGGTGAGCAGTTGCTTTGTTTTCCCAATGTACCAGTTTTTGTCATATGGGATGGCTATATTGAGCCTACTCTGAATTTAAGGACAGTTTTTTTGGTGTTCCTTTTGGGCTTAGTTGCTGTTGTTTTGACCCAGTCTGGGTAGCCACAAGCTTTCAGTGCTACTCTGAGATGTTTGTACGCCTTGTCCTTGGGCTCTGTATCAGATGTCATACTTTCTACCATGTGAAGAGTTTGCATTACAGTGGATGGTGGGAATTGAAAAACAGATATTGATCCATATGAGTGGGTTTCATGTATTCTTACAGGTGTCACCTCTCTGAAGAGTTACAGTATGCTATTGTGATTTGATTAGTGGAAGAGTTTATATTCCAAGGACTTCCCATTCCAGTCAGTTGAACTGAAGAAGTTGCTCAAATGAATATCGAAATGTCTTTGATGAATACTCAGCAAGTACAGCACTCTATATTTTACTTATACTAGGTATGTCTTCTATATTTCTTCCTAGACTCAGAATACATTGAAGTTTTAAAATGTCGTAAATTACAATTTTAGCACTTCAAGGCTTCAAATCTGGGTGCCATGTACATTTGATTATTTTGGATATGAGACCATGTACATCCACAGAAGACCTAAAGCACCCAATAAATTAATTTGGTTTGGATTTATTTTGTTCTGGTCATGCTGGAGATATTGGAATTCTGCCTTCAAACCTATCAGCATTTATCATCTGGTGCTGATTCTGGCTCCATGCTGTATCAAATTTGCTAGTAAGGTAAAAGCAAAGCAAGTAAATGATCCTGGTTGATTCCTTTGTCTAGTCTCTAAGATTCCTGTTTCCTTTCATTAGTCTTAGCCCATTTAATGACCTGTTTCTTGTAACTCACCTTAGTTCTTATAAAAAGTCACTATGACTGACATAGCCAGCTGCCTTTGCTCAATTGTCTTTGTGTCAACTGCTTCTACTTTTACAGGTCAGCTGTCAGCTTCATGGCACCACAACTCTTCCCAACTCTCCAGAAAGCTAGTTAAGTGGCTTGGAAATACCTGCATCTGTTTACTATTGTGTTAAGTAGGGTACTGTAGTCTGACTAAATTCAGAGCTAACAATCTCCAGCCTCCACACCTTTCAGGCTCCCTTATATGTGCCCCTCTGCAAAATTAGTCTATCAGAAGGCAGCAATAAATAAAGCGGAAACCTGGTTAAACAAAAGATCTCCCATATTTCTTACTAGAACTTTACACCCATATGACCTTTACCCATGTAGGGACCTCAAGTAGCAGATACTTACCCATGTAGGGACCTCCAGTAGCAGCTACTTACCCATGTAGGGACCTCAATACAGCTACCTACCCATGTAGGGACCTCCATACAGCTACCTACCTATGTAGGGACCTCCATACAGCTACCTACCCATGTAGGGACATACAGCTACCACTTCTAATGAATGGTTCCTAAAACTGTACTTCATGCTTCATAGACTGTGCATCAGAAATCCTGAATCCCTAATTATGCCACCTCTGACATCATGTCAATTTCACTTTTTTCCGTATGATTATGTTCGCCTCAGAAAGAGCACTGTCTATGTTTGCCTAATGTATTAGAAGGAGAACAAAGTCATAGCTGCTGAGGTCCAGATAATATAATGTACAAGAGGCCTAGGGCTGTTAATGTATTGAACAATGCCCTTGAACCCCTTGCAAAACTAGGAACTATTGGCAAAAAGACATACAATCAATCAGGTGTCACATAACTGTATGAAATATAATGTGCTTTATACTAAACTACACAATTTTCTGCATGCAGGGCATTTTTAGGCTCTCATTCCATAATTATTATTGAATTTGATCCAGGAGCCTCATTTTTTATTGAGAGTGTCAGATTCTTTCCAGAAATGAATCATTATTGGAGGGGTTGGTTCCAGATGATGCATTGCTCTCAAATCTCATTAAAACGGGGACTTGGTATGATGATGGATTAGAGTAATGAGTCATTTGTAGCTTGAGGCCTCAGTACTCAATCACTAATGAGACGAAGGGTGGAAAGTAAAGCCCCCAAAGCATTCAATCTAGTTTCAGGACAGGAAAAAGTTGGTTGGATACAAATCCATGAATCAATGAACTGTCATCTGTGCTTTTACACTAAGATACAACTCGGAGCGGTCGTGTATAAATGCATTAATAATTGCCCCTTAGTATATTAATATATATAGTATACCCCCAAGAGTTATGATAACAAATACAAAATAAATAACCATATGACACCAGTGGGTTTCCCTACATGCAGCTCATTTACTTACCCACCAGCAATATTTTAGGTAGTTGGTTATTGTGAGCAGTAGGGACATCTGTGTGCCCCAGGCACTTCAAACAAGCATCACATTATTCAGTGTACTGGAAAGTCACATGCCTTGAGATTTTTCTTTCAGCGAATGACAACACTCGTTCCCATTTAAATATAAATTATAAATGTGAAGCTGAATCAGACTGAGCAAGTTCTCCTAGAATGTTGGATTAGGGTTGTTACTGTTTGACTCTGAGCTACAGCAATAAACAGTGAACATAAGCACAACAGCTCAGATCATGTGAGGTAAATCAGATTAATGGCTATAGATACTGTATGAATGGATATGTTATACTGACAAATCTGTTGGGCACCCATAGAGGGCGTGTGGATTTCCTTCCTTCCACAAAACTAGTGTGCTAGTGAGTATTTTTGCATGTCTGTAGTAGGTTATTCATATTGTGAATGCCACTGGGGCGTAGAAAGATAAAAATGATTAAAAGATTTTTGTCAAGCAATAGCCACTGTACCTTAATAGTTTTTTCTGAATTGTACTTACTACTGTACTTACTGCTGGCCAATGTTATATCTGAGAAATCAAACTTAATGCAAGAAAAGGAAAGTAAGTGCATGCTCAGTACGTTCACTATTTTAACGTGTGTAGCATACACAAGGTGTTTTCCACCAAAATTACTAAATCACCAAGGAAATGTTCTGTGTTTACGCCATAAAATGTAACTTTTATTAATTAATGCTTAAAAAAGACCAATTGTTAAAATAACTAATGACTAAATTACAAATAAAACCAGCCGGGGGTCGCGTAACTAGTTAGCATGGAGGAGTCTCGTTCGTTATCGGAATTAACCAGACAAATCGCTCCACCAACTAAGAACGGCCATGCACCACCACCCACAGAATCGAGAAAGAGCTATCAATCTGTCAATCCTTTCCGTGTCCGGGCCGGGTGAGGTTTTATTTGTAACTTAGTCATTAGTTATTTTAACAATTGGTCTTTTTTAAGCATTAATTAATAAAAGTTACATTTTATGGCGTAAACACAGAACATTTCCTTGGTGATTTTATATCTGAGAAAACCTAGAGAATTAAGCTGGACAAACACATTATGGGGGACATTTACTACCATTCATATTTTTTTTTCACAATTTGTGTTTTTTGTGCTAAAAAAAAAATTCCATGATTTATTAAGCGTAAAAACCATGCGAAACACTAATACAAAATTTAGGTCATAGTGAAGTAAACAGGAGTTGTCCTAGAGATGTTGTAACAATCTTTATTTGATTTTTGGTTTTAGAGGTTTTTTTCATATAAAAGTCCACAAAGATTTGTGGAAAAATTTAAAACCATGAAAAAAGTTTCCTCCTGCAGGAAGCTTCACTTGACTTCAGGAAGCAGAAGCAATGCCTAGGCCTTTCCACTAGTCATGAGGGAATCTGTCCTGTTTCGCATTGCCAAACAATTTGCGAAACGGGGTAAAATCTGTGAAACAGGGAAAATGTTGCGCGTCAAAAAAAAATTGTTATGCGCAGCAATTCTTTTGATGAGAGACAATTCTTGTTGGTGCGAGAGAGAATTCTTTTTTGACGCGAGAGACAATTCTTTTGAAGAGAGAGAGAATTCTTTTTTGACGCGCGATAATTCTTTTAACGCTCAAGACAATTCTTTTGACACTCACGAAAATTCTTTTGACACTCAAGACAATTCTTTTGAAGCGGGCGCAATTCTTGAACCCATTTCACGAAAAAATCTGCAAATAACGAAACGCTGAAATTCGCCACAAATCCATGCCTGCCATTTTTTTCACCCATCACTACTTTCCACTGGTGATTCCTATTGTTGCAGATAGCAGAGATCTATCACAGGCGACTAACTCGCTCTGTGGGGCATTAGCCTTAGTAAGGTTGCCAAAAGAGCAGATCTTTGCTTAATAATTAACTAACTTAACTACTTCCTCACCAGCTTTGAGATGGAGTCCATTATTAGTGATCTTGTTTCAGAGTCAATCCTTAAATTTCTGTATATTTTTTAAAATAATAATTTCAATTTTAAAAAAAATGAAAGACTTCATCCTGGGTGCACTAATGCGCATTGTTCTCTGAATCAGTATGATTGTGTGCTTTGTTCCTGTGATGCAACTGGATTTTAGATGTATGCTGTTAGCTTCCTGCCCTGATTTCTGTGTACACTACATTAAGTTAGGATAAATGATCCAACCAAATAACAGACAAGAATCTTTATAACAACGGAACAGCATGTTAACATATGTGTAACACCAATAGCTGGTGAAGGCTGAATATAACAATTTACAATAGCTTACAATAAATTAACATTCATTCTTTTAACCAAAACCCAGTCTCCAGCCTAAGGCTAAGCCTCTGCCACCTAACTTCATCACCTACCGTGCCTGCTTGCCCCTAAGCCTAGCCCCAGGCCTATGCAACACCAACCCCACATTAACACTACCACCCCCCTTTTCCACTACACCAAAAGGTGTGCCATACCATCTCCCAAAGCACCCCCTCAGTGCTGGAGGGAGGGACGCTGCTTGTTTCCATGCACTTAATAAGGTAAAAGGCTTCCACGTTTTTACTACCTGCTCATAAAGTCTATGCCTTCCTTTTGTTTTCCTTGCACTACAACTCCCAATATGCCAAACCTGCAACACCTATTTATTTTCCCTACCCATTCCTTAGGCATGCCCCTTTTTGCTCCACCTGTCCCAGGCTTGCTACATAGGGATTCTTTACAATTAGTGTCAGACTGGGAACTCAGGGGCACACCAGAAAAACTTAGACCCTAGGCAATTTTCAAACTGTTTTTCCTTCATTGCTCACCAACTTATTCTCTTTTTTACATGCTAGCATCTATTCTTCCATCTTTTTCTCCTCCTTGTTCCCATTCAGAAATAGGGAATGACCATGAAACAGGCTAAATGGAGTTTTCTTGGTATCCTGGTGAGCCAGTCCGACACTGTAAAGGCTTATGGCATATGAAGAGCATTCTCTGCTGCCATAATTTAGCAGAGAAGCACCCAAATGCAGTCATGCAGGAATCTGTGTATCACCACTGGTGATCCGTAAGTTATAATGTTATGTAAATGTTCCTGTGTCAGTTGTTTGAAACATCGTATTTTCTATTAATAAGAGTATTTCTTTTTCTTTACTTTACAACTACTTATGCAAAATACATAAGTAAACGTATATAAATAAATCAGTGGAGAAAGGCATTGAAAGATGGCTGATAATAAATATGAAAACTGTTTTGCTGTTATCTTTTCCACAATTTCCAGTAAGAAATCGTCTGCCAGCTTAGCAAAAAGATAAGAATTTTGATTAACTAATTTATTCTTTTTGACATTGATGAAAGGCGACAGAATGAAAAAGTAAAGCACATTCCATGCATAAATTGCACTGTAACTATATCCCCACTGTGATTATAAATAAATAAATGTATATGTTCATACATCACCATGCTGAGAGCTTCAATTATCTCTCTCTTCACTGCATTCAGAAATGGCTTCAATTAGTAGCATTACATATAATAAAGAGAAAGCAAGTTCATATCAATAGTAAAAGAGGACATTTTCTTTCTTTGCTTTTTCTTTGCAAGCAGCACTGCAGCAGATCAGCATTTCTCTTACTGTTGCCAATAAATCCATTCTGGCAAAGCACGAATACGATAATAAGCCAGTTTATAAAGAGGATTTTTCTTTCTCCATGTTTGTGGCTAAACAGGTGCACAAAAATGCAAGCCCCCTGACGGGCATGCACTGAATCCAGGATTCGGTTCAATATTAGGCCAAAATTCGGCCTTCTACAGCAGGATTCGGATTCAACCATAGTCCATCGTCCTTAGTCCTGGCTGAATCGAATCCAAATCCTTAAAAACATGTGACTTTTTGTCATATAAACACAGAGGTTAAAAAATTGGTTTTTACTCTTCTGTCCCTTCATTTGCAAATGCAGATTAGGAATTGGTTTGGTATTTGGCTGAATCTTTCACAAAGGATTCGGGGTTTGGACGATTTGGTGCATCCCTAGTATTAATTGCAATACACTTTTGTGTATGTAATATTCAAAGTAAACCAATTAGAGAAAGTTTGGACATGATATAGGAAGCTAAAACATCCCTGGCATCTTTCCCAATGTCATGAGCACCCCAGTACTGTGTGTAGGGAGTGTGGGGGCAAAATCTGTATTTACTTTAATAACAATCTAGACTAGGATGCCTGTAATTATATTAAATGTTGGTTAAATGATAAGAAACTCTATCCAGCTGTACCAACAATTGTGTAATTGTATTGCAAACTGCATTTCCATGGAGGTTGATTGTTAATTGTTTGGGGAAAAACAATAGGGATATAGAGCAGCTGGGCTTAGTAACATCTCTGTTCTTATCCTGAATGGAGTGATAGTTATATACTGCTAAACCTGTAAGCATTAAGCTGGCCATACACGTGGCGATCTGACGATGTTTCGTGCCACACACCGTCAGGGCTGAAACAGCAGATAAGGAGGTAGAAACAATAGGATTGCTACCTCCTTCTGCCGATTCAGCCCTGACGGCAGATTTTGGTCAGGCGCCGTCTATGGCGCCCGATCAAAATTTTCTAACCTGGCCAGCAGCTTCCTGCAATATCAGTCGACTCGCCGACATGCCATACACGCACAGAATATCGTACGAAACGAGGTTTCGTACGATAGTATCGGTGCGTGTATGGCCAGCTTTAATCTACGGGTAAAGTTGGCCATGCACATTACAATAGCGATATTTCCTGCAACCATTTATCCATTCCACTAACGGTAATATTTGAATTGCCAGATATTCAGGTAGAAACAATAGAATTCTACCCCTATCTGACAATTCAGCAATACCCTACAGTCGAAAATGATCACCCTGGCCGATTGACAGGATGATCGATATCCAAGGCTTTTGCCATTATCCGTTGCCTTGTCAAACCACCATACACACACTGAATTTTGTATGAAACCTCATTTCATGTGATAATATTGGTGCATGTTTGGGAACCTTAAGTCCCCATACGCCTGAAAAATCTTCTAATTATACCTGCACATAGAAGCACTGGATCCACCCGGGAGCAGGAACTCTTTGCTAATATATGCTTATATGTAGGATGACCATGCGTCTCATGGGGCCTTACCCTTTGGCTGATGTCTGACAGGGAGATTAGTCGTGAACAGTTAAATCTCTGCTGCCGCTGGCAACTAATCTCCCCAAAATGCCTTTCCACCAGCAACAAAATGAATCACTGGTGAAAAGGCATACGTGTCCCTTTGTTTTTTCAAAGTCGTGCAACTTTACACAACTTCGGAAAAGGAATCGATGCGTATGCCTCTCCACCAGCAATTCACCAGTGATTGGATCCATCCGGGTGCTGCCTTCCCACCAGCGATGCTGGAAGAGCATTTCAGGGAGATTAGTCGCCATGGCCATGAGCCTAAGTCTTCCAACATTGTGATCCCTTTATTGGTAGCAGCAGTAATATAGAAACTCTACACCATAAGCAAGAATTTTATTTTACACCCACTGTGAGCCAATTGTGGATGGATAGCATGTGGCATTGTATCCAGTGCCTGGATAATCTTGTGTAATCAATTTTTGTATCCCCAACAATTACACAAACAGAACTAGCAAAAACATGGAGGATGGTACACGCCCTATATATTAGTATTTATCATTGAATCATGTATTATTTACATTAAAAGGGCAACTACTAAACTGCAACTTTTCTGGGGAGGGCTTTTTGTTGCTGAAAACCCATATTTGTTGCGGAAAAAAATGCAACTTTTCCAAGATTTATTATGAGACAAAAGCGTGACCTTTGACATCATGTAGAAGTCAATGGCAGGTGCCGCTTTACAACTGGAAGATCTTTCTTTGCTGTGATAAGTCTTGGTTTTCTCAACATTTCCGTGACTTTTTCCCCTTCGTCCTTTTAAGTTCTTATCTTTTGATAAATGACTGATACTAAGGGAAATGAGTTTATTCATGGGTTCTCTATAATAAGAATCCAAAGTAAATCCCCCCCCTAAGACTTACTTTTTAAAGGAATTATCCTTGCAGGCTGAATAAAATATAAATATCATACTTTCTAAACTTAATTTGCAGTATATAATCAGAAAATGTGAGCCAATCAACTATGTCTTTTTGATGGACCCCAGCATTATCTATATTTCTATTATTTTTTAGGTCTGTCTAAGACTGGTCACATTTTATAATAAAATAAATGTAAGTACAGTGAACTTGCAATTGGAATATATGTTCACTTTCTACTCTGCTGAATTGTTTCCCAACATCTCTTATGCTTAAAAGTGTAAAGCAAGCCCTCCCTTGCCTTCTAAGCCATGATGCCCCTCTACTTTTTATAGTGGGTGATGCATAGATTCTCTAGAAAGCAGAGGTGCTTCAAGCCCCAGATTCCATCATTTCCCAACGGAACAAGGTGAGGGGAGGTTGGATCACTGTATGACTACATAGGGATGGGGAGTTTGTCCCTGCAGCACAGGCAGACTATCATTGTTTCCTTTCAATCTGTGGAATAAGGTATGTCTGCGTAAAGAATAAATATATATATTTATATCTGGAAGTTCAGATAGTGTTTATGCACCTATTCTACATAAGCTCAACTGAATGAGCTCATGTCAAAAATGAAAAGAAAAAGAAAGAACCCGATATGTAAACTGTACAACTTGTAGCCTGTGTAAACTAAACCTAATGCTCTTATGTACTCTATTATTTATAATACAAACAATGCATCTATAATAGTTCCTGTACTGGACATTTATTTTCTGAATGTAATTCCTCTTCATGTAACATTTAATTGAAATACACTGAACTATGATCTTTTGTTCTGCAGAGGTTTGTGCCTCTGGAAAAACAACACTATACAGTCTGTATAGTTTAGTTTACACTAATACAACAAAATAGAACATAATATATATCTATAGTGGGGGCATTTAATAACATTTACATTTTGTTTTCATGATTCATATTATTTTGCACATAAATACGAAAAAAAAATGCCACCTAAAAGTTGTCCAGGCCATGTAGAAGTCATTTTTTACAACTGATCCTTCTTTCTTTATGGTTCTAGAGTTTTTCGGGGTTTCTTTTGGCGCTTTCACTTGTGGGACTATACAAATAAATTTAATTTTTTTGCTTTTTTTACTCTTTTTTAAAGGCTGTTTTAATAAATCCCTTGGAATACATGGTTTTAGAGAAAATTCATTTTTTTCTTGGTTTTAAAACCTTTTGAAAATTAGAATGTTGAGAAATGGGCCTCATATTGTGCTGGTGGAGCAACCTCAGCCAAACATCTGTAGTAAGTACTGTAAATGATTGCTGAGAATTTCCTTTAGAATTAAACCCCTTCAATTATGAATATTAGGTTTTTAATATGTGTTACATTTTGCCATCAGACTTTACATAAATGCCCTTAAAGGGGCTGTTCACCTTTAAAATAACTTTTAGTATGATGTAGAGAGTAATATGTAATATGTAATATGTAGAGAGAATATTGACAACTCTGAAAAGAGTATTGCTTCATGAGCTAGGTGTAGGCCTATATTATTTTCTCAGCAATACCTGATAATTATGTCCATGTGTATATACACCCCAAGTGCACAATTACGGAGTCATTTATCAACATTTGAGTTTGTGTGGGGGTGATATTCAAGTTTTGTAACACTAAAACTTGCACAATTTGAAATATGGTTCAAAAACTAGAATGTCTGGTACTTAATTAGTGCGAAAAAAACCCCCAAAACTTGAATCTAAAACTTTACATCTAAAAACTTGTAGAAGTCAATGGGAGTTGTCCTAGGCAAAGTCAAGCCATTTTTCAAGTTTTTCAAGGTTTATTCATGTTTGTAAACAAATTTGAGGTTTTCAAGTTTTTTTTATTCAAAAGATTTTTCTATTAATAAATAGGCAAGCATTCAAATTTGTTTTTAAAGGAGAAGGAAAGGTAAAAACTAAGTAAGCTTTATCAGAAAGGTCTATGTAAATACAGCCATAAGCACTCACAGAAAATATCCTCTATCAAAAGAAACACAGGGTTTCTTGTCTCCTTTTTTGTAAACATGTTCTTAGGGTATCTGACCTCTTCTGCTCCCCCTCCCACAAGAATGCTAAGAACTCCCTTCCCCCTACCCTTAGGAATGTGTGATCTGAGCTATAATGGCTAGAGCTGCAAGCAGGAAGCTATGATGAGCAAGCTAAAATGGCAGCTGCAATCTTAAACAAACAGAGAAAGCTTCTAGCGCTCTTTACTCAAGTTGATAAAGCGTTTTGTAGAATACGTATAGTGTTCTAGGTGGCACTAATGTGGCAAATCTATTGGCAATAAGATTCCAAAATGACTTTCCTTCTCCTTTAAATGTGAGTTTATTGGAATTAGAAAAACATTCCCGAATTCACAAACTCTAAAACTGATAAATAAGCCCATTAGTGTAGCTATACCAAAGGTATTTTCCCCATTGGGACCACTTGTCCTTGTATTTGTGTTCAGATTTCACATAAGCTTCCACAGTCTTTTCAAATTACATTTTTTTCACTCATACCTGGGAACATATGCTTATATGCTACAATAACACACTCCTACTGTTTACATTTAAACACCCATCAATGCCTCTTGAGCAACACAGTGGACTAAGTGGTTTTAGTGATTATCTGTGTCCTTCGGGTGCAGGAAGTAGAAATACTTGGAACGAGAATAGTAGAGGAGTGGATACAAGCAGGCTATTAGGCAGCCAGCATGTGTCAATCATTTTCCTATCATTACTCTGCTGGAAATATGTCTCTGCTCAGCTTGCCTGCTCCAGATGGTAGGGGTATGAGAATATTTTAAAACTAGAGCTTCACTTAGAAGCAAATAACATTTTAAACTAATGTGTACACATAATACAATTAGGTTTGATTCAGTTTTTATGAATAGATAATAATATGAACTGAACAATATACCTGTTTCTGGTTGAGAAAATAACTATTATGTTTAGGAGCCAAGATGTTTTCTAAATCTCATCCACTTGTTAGAGCACTGCCTTTGTAAATGTAGCAATTTATCAGAAAAAATGTAACTTGCCATGAACAGTATTAGACCAATGTGTTATTCATACATTATACAGAATGATTCAAGTCAGATTTTATATGCATGCATACAAAAATATGTTTATCTATAAAGCACTGCGAGTAAATGAGGTAAGGATCAGGTGGATATGTCCCTCCAACCACACGCAATATCTGCTGCTGCTTCATCCAAATTGAAGGGCAGATTTATCAATAAATGTAAACTCGTGAAATAAGAGCGCACCACAATAAACCTGACCCACCCTCTATTCAGGTCTATGGGATTTTTAGAAGTAAATTTATCAATGGGTTAAAGTTAGAGTTCACCATTTGATAAATAAACTTATAAAATCCCATAGGAAAAATAAAAAAGTGGGCGGATTTTTCTTTTTCTTAATTTCACAATTGGCTCCTTAGCTCTGCATTGGGAAGATTCAAAAGGGGCCATTAAAACAAGCTAACTTGGCTACAAAAAAGCAGGCTAGTACCAAACTGGGCAAAAACAATACAATACATTTACTGATGTTTTGGGTGTACTTCTAAAAAACAGCTCAGTACATCCAGCCAGGACACACAGACAAAGATAAGGGAATTACACTAGAAAATGCTCTCATTGGCTGAGGGTGGAGTTTTATTATAAATGGAAATATGTATTTAAAACTATTAAGTCAAAGATCAAAATGTGATTATTAAAATATCATTGGCAGTTTATAACAAGGAAATGAGGTTTTGATAAGTGTAAGCTAATGTGCCAATAACAATAGACAGCAAGCTTGGTAACAGGGAGATAACATACAGACATGAAATAACTTTAGCTTATCTAAATTGAGGAATGGAGTGAAGGTACACAAATATAATACAGGTATAGGATCCATTATCCAGACACCCATTATCCCGAAAGCTTTCGAATTACATTAAGGCTATCTCTCATTGAGTCCATTTTAAACAAATAATTCAAATTTTAAAATGATTTCCTTTTTATCTGTTATAATAAAACAGTACCTGTACTTCATCCCAGCTAGGATATAATTAATCCTTATTGAAGGCAAACAACCCTATTAGGTTTATTTATAGTTTATAATTTTTAGCAAACTTAGGAGCTGATTTATGATTGCTCAAGCCTTACCTTAACTAAGGCTCTACCACTCATAAATTTGCCCCCTAAGGTATGCAGTTCCAAATTGCAGAAAGATCCCTTATCTGGAAAACACCAGGTCTGAAGCATTCCAAATACTAGATCCTATGCTCGTACTATCTTTCAGTAAAGGGTCAGCTGGAATACCCACTGAATACTGGTTAACAGTATTGGCTATACATCATAATTAAAAAAAAACTTTGAAACCACGGGCATCTGAAATAATAAATTAATAATAACAGATTTTTACTATAGTAATACAGATATGGGATCCATTATCCAGAAACCCATTATCCAGCAATCTCTAAATTACAGGAAGGCCATCTCCCATAGACTCCATTTTAATTAAATAATTTGCAATTTGAAACCATATTTGCTTTAATCTTTAATGATGGAAAAACAATCCCATTGGGTTTAATTTTTTTTGTAGATTTAAAGTATGGAGATCCAAATTATGGAAAGACCCCACTGAGCATTCTGAATAACAGGTCCCATAGCTGTATAGATTTCTATTTATTTTATATTGCTGAAGATGAAAGTTTTGTCTTGTGTCCTGTTAAGTTTACTAGACATTGTCTTTTTTATTCAAGCATCTTTCCTTCCACTTTGACATTAAACAAAGTGCTAAGTCAATTATCTTCTTCTCATTTCCAGTGCCAGCGTGTCAGAATGTCTCTCGAAAATCTGCCCCAGCAGGGCTACCGTAGAAGAATCCTAATTATTAAATATCTTTTTCTTCAGTACTTCTTTCAGCGGGAACGCCAAAGCACCTGCTGCCTCTAAAATTAGTCCAGGAAACAATTTCCCTGTCTGTTTTTATCCTCATTATATTACTGAGAAAAATATGGCTGAGCTTCCATGAGCTTCTCCTTTTCCAGGTTGTTTCATGATCCATTCACCATAGGAGGTTGTTGTTAGGCAACTTAATTGCCGCTTTCCAAAGCATAATTAGGATTCTAACACATTTCAGTCATCTTGTACCTAGACTGGCAGCAGCAACATGTAATCTGACTTCTCACTGTGTGATTACAGGCACATGCAGAAGATGCCGTTTCCTAGGTGCCCATGCTGGGCAAAATACTGATATTGATAAAAACAGTCTAGTCACCTGCCTGAATTCTAATCTGGCTCTGGAAAAATGACTTTGCAGAAGAAAAGAGATCATATGGTATAAAAGTATCTATTCTTCAGCTTAGCTTTGGAGAGAGACCTCTTGTATGCAGAAGGTATTGGCATAACCTACCTATGTTACTAGGTAAATGGAGAATAAGCCATGACTGTTTCATGCCAAACACTATTTTTTGGATGATGTCCCACAGAGTGCCTTCTCTGCTTAAATGGGGAAATGCCTAACAGACTGAAGGTTTTTCAGGCTAAAAGTTTCCGTGCATTCATTTTCAGAGGCTCCCCTATCCAATGGGAACAGAAAGGCACATTATCAACAAAAACAAATATGTTTGATATAGGCTGAAATTATAATGTACTTATATTACAAAGCCCTCATTGGGCTTTGCAATATAAGGAAAAAAAACATTGCATTATCACATCATTTGCATTGCATTATTCTATTCTATATTGTTATCTGGGAGTAATTGCATTGCAAGGGACATAAAGAAAATAGATGCTGGTTGATCACCTTCTGAAAGCTCTATTACAGGCACTAAAGCATTGAAGTACATTAAAGTATATTTCCAGAAAAATCAGTGAAAAGCAGTACTTATTGAAAGGCCTTGGAATCAAAGGTCAAACACTTTGATCATTGCAGCAGAGCTTCGCTGCCATGCAGTAAATACTTGGTAGCTAAAACTGTGAACAAAGCAACTCATTTAAGCCTGAAAGAAAAGGTTAAAGGATTAAAAGCCTTGGCATCTTCAGATTAGAGGTTAATGTTGCCTTTGTACCTAACCTTGACATCTTTAAGTTCTTGAAGCACACAACAACAACACAAGTTCCTTTCACCATATTTTCATCTAAATGTCTTGAGCTCTTATTTAGACTCTACAAATGCTTCTAGTTCAGATCAATAATAAGTCACCTTCTGAATCATATTTCTTACAAAAAGGGAATTTTCTTCTGTAGCCCATGTGAGTTATCATGGAAGTGTCTACATGGCCATTACCATTAACCTTCAAAAGCAGATTAAGGCCACTTCTTGCAACATGACTGTCTGCTAGGAATCATACTCAAATGATTATGGCACTCATAAAATGGCTTAATCTTTACTATCAGTGCAGTTAGATTTTCCTGACAGTAATTCACCCCATACCCAAAGTAGACGGAGTCTTCTGTGGGCTTTTATTATATGGTCACCTGCATATTACTGCAAAGAGTATTACCTATGTATACTCTTATTTGGTTGGTTGTCTAAAAAACACAGATATTTACTTAATTATGTATGAATTTGGATACTTTACATGGCATATCAGTAACTCAGGCAACGTACAACTTAGAAGTCCTCCCTGAGCTAATTTAATTTTGTTTTTACCTCATGTTTTATGACTAAAACAGAAATATTTTGTAACTTGGCTTTTGGCTTTGAAGCTAAATATTATGTTATTCTTGCCTAGCTGGGAATGGAAGTACAGTACAACAGCACTAACCTTGTCATTTCTTGAATAAAACCATGATAAACACCACTCTGACTGATTCTTAGCTGGATCATAATGCATTCCTTTCATATGGATATAAACCTGCCTAACAGCATTATTGCGTTCAATGCACGTTAGTGTTGTTTCCAGGGTGGAATATCACTTTGGTGCCAAGCATCCTATTTTTGTACTCCCTTAACATATATTTACAAACTCATTGGTTATGCTAAGATTCTTATGGGGAATTATGGAAATTTTATGCATTGCTTTGGGACCACTTGCTTCAATGTTACAGAAAGTTAATTTATCTGAAATTAAAAGCCAAGAGAAATTGAAAAGATGACAAATGTAGCATTTATTATGCATGCAGAAACGGCAAACATTGTCACTTGGCAGGGAAATGCAGGGAACATAAAAATAAATGACAATTTATAGTAAGCATATGGCTGGTTGTAACAATGTCATTCTGATGTAAGGTACCTTGTTTGTGTGATTTCCCACAATATGAAAAACATCCAATACTGCCATTAAATAAAAGATTGCAGAGAGTGTGACCAGATGGCTCAGCGCTAGAAATGGCTTAGTCAGCATGTCCCAAGTTCCCTTTTGGAAGCAGAGTTGAGCTGAGGTTGATCTGCATCCCCACTAGCACCACCATATAAACAGAATAAATTTCATTTTTTGTATTTTGTATGTCTAATGGAAATATACGGATATGAATGTAGAATGGTATTCCTCTAGAGCATAGGTCCCCAACTCGTGTCACATTCACATGTAAAAAGAGTTGGGGAGCAACACAAGCATAAAAAAGTTCCTGGGGGTGCTAAATAAAAGCTATGATTGGCTATTTTGTAGCCCCTCTGTGGACTCACAGCATACAGGAAGTTCTGTTTGTCGGTTCACCTGGTTTTTAACCATAATGTGCCTCCAAGCCAGGAAATCAAAAATAAACATTTGCTTTGAGGCCACTGGGAGCAACATCCAAGGGGTTGGTGAGCAACATGTTGCTCCTGGGCCACTGGTTGGGGATCACTGCTCTAGAGGAAATCAGTTATAATTTGACTTGATCACTTTAGATGACTGAAAGAAAAATGATGCAGTCTACTGATGGCCCACACCAAACATAGGACCCACTGGTCTACCTGAAACTTTCTTAACATGTAGTCCATCAGTAATAGGATCTGTGTGAGTTGCTCAGTAGTGCAGCCTACAGGTAGTGATGAGCGAATCTGTCCTGTTATGCTGAAAAATTTGCAAAACAGCTGAAAAATTCGCAATTGTGGCTACCATGTGACTTTTTTGATGCTAAGGCAATTTTTTTTAAAAAAGCCATCTGATTGCTGCATGTGTGACAGATCTACAGTGCTTCAGAATGTTTCTTTACTGTAAGAAATAATTACTATTCCAATCCCACAACCTCTGTCTTTTATTTCCCAGTCTCTCTATCAGTTTGATAATCACGTCTGTATCTGAAGGCATAGCATTGGGGTTTATCCTTGTGGAGATATAGTTTTATGGCTGAGGCATGACCAACTGTTAGAAGCTAAAACTTTAAAAGTAATGTGTTAGGCCTACCAACCTACCCACTGTCACATTCTCTTTGCCAGAAAAATAAATACATAAATATATATATCCTGACGACGGTCCCTGGTGAATCAAAACGCATTGATACGAGTATGGAATAATAAACATTTTTGGGGTTTTTTTGCAATATATATATGAAATTAATACAAAAATTGTGTTTATTTTCTTATTAAGGGTAAGTTCATTCTGCCCCTTAATATTTACTGTAACTTTCCAGGTTTTGGCCTGTTATAACCTTCTAGAGGTTGTTTATAGTGAGAGCGATGTAACTTAGTATTCCATTGACTTTATTCTGCATGTCACTGTGTAAGGACAATTTGATCTGATGATACCAAGCTACTTTATCATGTATATCATATTTGCAACGTTGCTAATGGACCATGAACATAACATAGTGAATAACAGTATATTCTATATATCCAATTGACATGTCAGGAGATTATCTATATGTAGTATCATCTTACTTTATTTGCGTGACTTGAATATTTTTCAAACATTTTTGATTGTGTCCTGTATTCATAATGCACTGGAAGTGCCTATTCTCCTTTATACAGCATTGGTTTTAAGTTTAAAGCAAAAGTAAGATAATATAATTATTAATAAAAAATAATATAAGCTGCTCTGTAGATATGGGGCAGCTATTCAAATTGACATAGGGCTAAATGGCACAGGTTACGTAGCAGATAACAGATAAACACTATTGTATTCTACAGATTTTATCCGTTATCTGCTATGTAACCTGTGCCTTTTCACTTTTTTTCCAGCTTAAATGGCTGCCCCCGGGGCTATACAGCAGCTTATTTATATGAACTGTCCCAGTTTTTCTTAAACATTAGTGCATGTATATATACACAAGGAGCACAGAACTTTTTATTCAATACATTTTCAAGCACCCTGCTTTGTAAAGCATAGTAATATCAATATGGTCATGTACAAAACCTGCATCAAAATACACGATATAAATGCAACCTTCCTACCTATACAATTATCTACCATGCAAAAGGCTCTAAAGGCCCTTTGTAGGGGCAAATACAATTCCTATGTACGTTTGGAATCTCCAGTTGCTGTTCTAACAGTACTGGGCAAGCATTCTAGGCAGAGACGGTCAGGCTATTGGGGCTCCCTAGGCAACACTGTCATCAGTGTTGGACTGAAGTGTGTGGGGCCAACCGGGGCTTTGACCTCAGGGGCCCCACACCCCTGCCGTTCGACTGCCAACTTTCGTCCCTCGCATGTACTTTATACTTAACTTTGCCACGATAGGGGGTGGGCTCTGGTCTTTTTTCAACCCTATGTAACTATGTAACTATGAAGTGGCGTTATGCATGAAGCTCCGAACAACATCACTATGGGGGGGAGGAAAAATCGGGGCACTCCCAAGTGTTAGGAAGACATTATGTGACAAAGCAGAAATGGAAGAGATCGATAAACGGAGAGGTTCACCTTTAAGTTAATTATAACCTGTTTTAGAATGCCCTAGAAGTCGCAAAACTTTTGCTCTGTAAGATTACAGTTTTATTATTTACTGTTAAATTGTTATTATTACATTTTATATTCCTTAGTTTTTTATTCTGTTCCTCTCCTATTCCTATCTTTCATTCAAACCACTGCCTGGTTGCTAAGGCAAACAAGATCCTAGCAACCAGATAGCTGCTAAAATTCCACACTGGAGAGCTGCTGAACAAAAGGCCAAATAACTAAAAAAACACACAAAATAAAAAATGAAAACCAATTGCAAATTGTCTCAGCATATTAATATCAAACTAAAAGATCATTAAAGGAATTGTGCCAGATGCAATATCACCTGCAATTACTTATTTTAGTATAACCCAGATATATGTTCATGAAAGTTATATTGGGTTTAAGATGGCAGTGAAAGTCTAGAAAAAAAATGTAACAGTGATTCCTATATATTCATTTATTGCCTCAGATTCCCACACCATAATCTGCTAGCTGAGATGTCTATCTCCAGGCTATACAATACATTATTCATCTTTCACAATTATATATTTTTGGAGGTGAAATGCAAGAAAAGGTATTTGTGTATCAGCTCTTTTGTGTTAGAATAATATCCTTGAAAACTGCCCTGTAAACTATTGAAGCAGATTTCTTTTATTTGATTCTGTATATTATGTTATGGAATCAAAAAGCAAAGCTCAATTTTCTGTCATCAGAGGTATAACAAAAGCATTCTTTTTGTCTAGCTCTTGAATTTTGTCAATTAAACTATCCATATTTTGTTCCACAGAAATGTCTTTACTATTTGCAGATTGCAAGGAGGCAGAAAGGGATTTGAGACTCAGTTTCAACCGTTAATAAAGGGGTCATCATAGAGATGATATTTAAAGATAGAAAGGCATATTTATTATGGGTGTGTGAGCTACAATTCACCATCTTATAACTGAAGGAAGTAATCGTTTTGGCCTCATACATGTGAACATATGGATTATGAAATAAATGATGCATTTGGAAGTACAGGCATGGGATCTGTTATCCAGAAACCCATTATCCAGAAAGCTCAGAATTAAGGGAAAGTCATCTCCCAAAGACCCATTTTAGTCAGAATATAAAAACTGATTTCCTTTTTCTCTGTAATAATCAAACAGCACTCTGTTCTTGATCTCAACTAAGATATAATTAATCCTTATTTTATTTTACATTCCTACAGGGTTAATTTAACATCTAAATGAGTTTTAGTAGACTTAAGGTATGGAGATCCAAATTATGGAAAAGACCCTTTATATAGAAAACACCCAGTGCCTGCACATTCTGGATAAAGGGTCCCATACCTGTACAAGCCAGTCAGTACTTACCTATAGGTTTACAGGAAACATGAGTCTGCAAGTGCAGTCAGAAAAGTGCAGTAAAAAAAGTGCAATCCCGAGTTCAATCACCATTTTTTTTCCCGACAATGCAGATGGTGTTTACAGAATTCCAGCATCATTGTGGTGACAAAGGGGTGGCGCTCTTGGTGCAAATGTGCTGTATGTGATAAAACAACTTTTTTTTTGTACTTTGAAGAAATAAATGTTATCTCCTTTTCCATAATGCAAAGGTGGGCATACATGGTACAATAAGCTCGTTTGGCGAGGCCACCAAATAAGCAGATCATCTCCCGATATGCCCAGCTATGGTGGGCGATATTGGGTTAATAACTTGGCCCTTTGACCAATGATCGGAGTAAAACGTCAGGTATCTGGGCTGTCGGACCAAGGACCACATCAATGAGCCTATGTGGTCCCTGAACCAACAGAAAAATCAAACCTGCGCAATTGAGATCTGGCCTAAAATTTATCCTAAGATATTGGTCAGGTTGGCCTGTCGGGGGTGCCCATACATAGGCCAAGTTGGTCTGAGGGACCCGAAATGGCAGCTGAAATCTGCCCATGTATGGCCACCTTAGGGTGAAGACACACAGAGCTACTAGTAGCAGCTAGTGCATTTAGCAAAGGCAATTCTCAGTATAGTCTATGGCAGGGTATTTTCTGGTGTTTAGTAGCCATAAAAAAGTAGCAGCTACTAATAGCTCTGTGTGTCTTCAGCCTTAACAGTGGGGCAATTGGTACAGCCTTTGTTTATCTCTGTTTAATGTTGTAAGTGTAGCCAACCTGCATTCCTGTTCAGCTCGGGTAATTGACCCCTAATGTGAGGGCAAACAAAGCCATCTGTAAGGTTAACCCTCTCAATACACATTGTTGTCCCCAAGGACGAGCTGCATCCTGTCTAGATCCTACATGTAGACTAAACTGGGCATGCTCACCAAATGGCACCCCATTGGCCCAGCAGTATTAGCTGTGATTGGTGCTATTATCCCAATTTAGGACCAGATTGGTCCCTATATAACCTGCCCAGAATTTCGGCCCACTAATGTGATTGGCCCACTCAGGAAGCTGCCTCTGTGGTAGGCAGAAACAATTAAACCCGGTTTGACGGGGCTGTTTACTTTCTGGCTTACAAAGGTTGCTACCAAGAATTCCAATTTGTTTGTCTTTTTATATGCATCGAAGATCACAGAGACTGTCCAGCTGTACCCACATGTTCCAGTGACCTGCAGTAGCAGTGTCTGCAATAGATAGATGATAGATAGATAGATAGATGATAGATAGATAGGTGCTGTTACTTGGAACTGGGCATGTATTGTGAGCTACATGTGGATTTGCTCAACCTGTCTGTAGAGATACAGGTAACCAGCAAGGTTCCTTAACCATGGTTGGCAATCAGTTTTTACCATTACTTAGTGGTGATTCCACCATTCTGAGAATATCCAAAGTGCAATATAGTTTGAGCATGATAAATATCAGGAGGCTCTCTATGCAGAAAAACAGCGACACAGTGACACATCGGCAGAGTGGGCAGGCAAAGCTGATTAAGACAAATACCCAAGGAACAAAATAATTAGTTTTGAATCACACTGCCAGACAAGTAAAACCAATGATAATGAAAAATAAATTGAGTATCAGCAACCATCTGGACTTTCAGAGTATTTTTACAAGCTCATCTTCCTTGAACGAAAACATATTTTAGTACTGGAAAACCTGGACTGAAAGACACCAGGCAACCTGGGATATGCACACGGAAGGTTGATGGGTGTTGAAAAAGACAGGAACAGCATTAATGTGTTTAAAACCAGCTGCTCTCCTGAACAACACAATGTGGTCTATCAGCATATATAGAACTGTGTGATTCTTGCTGATACAAGCATGGCTAGATAGCTCTAAATAAGATTAATACCCGTATTATCTAGAAAGCTCCAAATTACAGCATGCCATCTCCTATATACTCTATTTTAATGAAATAATTTGTTAATATTGTTTTTAATAATAAACCTGTACTTTGTACTTAATCCCAACTGAGATATAATTAATCCTTATTGGAGGCAAAACAATTGAGTTTGTTTAATGTGTAAATGATTTTTATGTATACAAAGTACAGATATCCAAATTACAGAAAGATCTGGAAAACCTAAGGTCCCCAAGCATTCTGGATAACAGGTCCCATAACTGTGCCATGTACAAAGTAGATCTAAAGTGCAGTAGAAAGTCTAATGGCCATTTATTCATCTATAATACATCTGTTTACTGAATACAAATGATGATTTCTAGAAGTTGTAGCATAATGACAATACAAAATTGTGTATATGTGTATGTCCATTTGTTTAGTGGATAATTATTAGTATCACAAGGATACATTTATTTTAACAGTTTGTAACTATAAAAGGCATTGTTTTCAAGCACAGAGAAAGGTCAATATGATACCTGCATAGTCACTGATTTGCAGGAATATGTCAGGATCACTTTAAACACTTTATTATTATTGCTGTTCTTCATTCATTGCTGCTACATTGAGCATGTGACTGTGACATCAGACTTGAGGAAACCACAAAGACTTGACTGATTGGCGCACCAGTGTAAATATTACTAAGCCTATCATGTCTTTATACCTGCTTCATTCCCTACATCTGGGCTGGACTCCGGACTCCGGACTCAGACATTGGCAAGCAACACGGGGGTAGTCAATAGTTTCATTTTAAACATTAAAGGGGAACACCACCTACAACTGTTTGAAAAGTAAACATACATTTAAGCACCTTTGTAATATACATCAATTAAAAAAATATTCAGCCTTTTCATGATTTATAATGTAACAATATGGTTTGAAACAGTTACCTAAGCCTGGCCTCCTGTTCACATGCTGATTTGGCTGACTACTTTTAGACCCACCTAAAAAATGTAACAGTAATCTTCAGCCTGCATCCTCCAAATCCCACAATTCCATGCACACGTGATGTCAATAAAAAAGGAAAATCACAGTGCATCATGGGTTATGTAGTTTCTGTATCCTGTCTGAAAGTTGTGAAAAAGTTACAGTTTGTAACATCAATGTTTTAGTCCCTCCTCCCCTGCCAGAAAAGAACTGTTTTGCAGCTGATACTTTTTGAAGGAACAGATTACAGTCATAGGTATATTAGGGGTTTCTGTGTTCTGTGTACGGGGGCTCTTAACAAATGGTTTCGGAAGTTGGAATTCCTCTTTAGTATCTATATTGCATCAAACATGAACATTTATGTAATATTTATAGACCAAAGTGTTAATGGTTGTTTAGAGTTTGAAAGCTGATACTAACTCTCTGCATAGCAGCAAAATATATTGTGTACAATTAGAGCCTTGATAGGTATTTATCTTTCAGTAAAAGAAAAAGCTCTTCCAATCTCATGCTTTGCAATGAGCCTGTGATCTCAATAGCAGAGGTGACCCTTGAGAATTGTTGTCTTTATGCTAAATGCTCAAACTGAGGATGCACCATGGCTCTTTATCTGTTTCGTTCCTCTGACCCATACAAAATGACAAATAAAAACCAAACGGCATGCATTTTAAAGTTGAGGTGAAGCAAAAAGTGATGAACTATGAGAGTTTTTATTTGCGTTAACATCTAGCAGAATCTGATAAGGCAACACTTATTTACCAAGCCGTGGCCTTTCCGTCCTCTTTTAAATTCATTTTGAAAAGCTATATACAGTAGAGCATACCAATTTCTGAAATAAAAACAAGGAAGGGATGACTGCAATTGTTCTTAGTTATGATCCCGAGCTAGCACTGGAGTCACCCAAGCATGAACACACAATAAAAAAGAAGGAAATTTAATAAGATTCTAAATTGCTTTTCTTCAGAATTCAAATAGGTTCATATATTATAGAATGCTCACAATAACTACAGTACTTCCTATTTTCTCCGGTGACTTTCTTTTCTACACGACTCATTCTTCTGTTAATGAATTCTACATTTTCCTATAATAAATGTTTCCTAGGAAATCTTCATTATTTGTGGCTTCATCAATCTAACCCAGAGACACAAAGTTCCCCCTTCTAAGTACCTGGAGTCAATATAGTATGATCCTCACGTAAAAGAGATCTGCAGAGTCCCACTGAGAAGAATTCAGTAATTGAAAAGACCTTATAAATCAATAGTACTAAATTGGAAACTCAGAGTGAGTTTCACATAATTCACATGCTTGCTTGTTAAGACTTCTCAGAGTTTCATTTTCTGTACTCTGAGGAAAAAAGAGAATGCTTTCATATATATTAAGAATGCCATAAGCATAAGGAACTGACTTGAATATCGAAGAGCCACAACAAATAAATGTTTTTTTATGTAGCACTTCTACTACTGAGGCTACTGAAATCACTCACTTGGTGGTCTGCCCAACTAATTGAGTCAAGTTGCCTTAGAGGCCCATTTATCAACATTCTCATTTCCATGGTTTTAGAAGTTATTGAAACCACAAAAAGTAATTTTTTCTAAAACCATGAATGCCAAGTGATTTATTAAAACAGCCTTTTAAAAAAGCATGAACACAGGAAAAACATGAAAACTGCAAGTTTTTCAATAAATGGAATATCCCAAAAATTCTGAATACCTCTAATACGATGAAGCAAAGAAAAATCTTTTAGTTGGAATCAAGGACAGCTGCCATTGACTTCTACATGGCCTCAACAGCCTTTAGATGGTCTATTAGGGCTTTGGGATTTGTTGTCTTTTTGATGCATAATACATAGAGAGAAAATCACATTTTGTTGCACAAAAATTCAAGTTTTATCTTAAAAAATCATGAATCATAAAAAAAGAAATATGAACATTAGTAAATGCCCTCATTAGAGTTATAGGGTTATATTTTTACAAGTACAAAAAATACAAGCAACACCAAACATAATGGAGTCACTGATGTAACGTGTAATGTGACAAAAGTTTAAGATTTTTGCTTCCAAACAGGTGACCAGTAAAGTCCACCTGCTAACTGGTTGCTATGGGTTACTAGACCTACCTGTAGTTCAAACTCTGGAACTTTTCTTTTTTTTCCACTGCAATCCTGATAGGCTGCTTTGCCTTTTAAAGCTAAACCAAGACATGGAAATCACCGAATTATGTACTCTCAACCTCAGTTGGCCTAGCTAATGATTTCATTCTGTTAAATTCACTTTGAATTGTTCATTTTGCCATGGATGTCTTTTATTCTGGCAGTTGTTGTTGTATCTAAATGTAAATTACAGGGGATGATCGACAAAACTATAAGAACACCCAAACTATTAGATACTTGAGGGGATGAGCTAAAAACTGTAAGCGCACCCCAAACTATTACATATTTGAGGGGATGAGCTACAAACTGTAAGCGCACCCCAAACTATTACATATTTGAGGGGATGAGCTACAAACTGTAGATATTAGATATTACATACATATACATGCAATGTGTTATTGGTCTAGCCTTCAGGTGCTCCTCTTCACCTGAGGAAGGAACTTTGGGTCAAAACACAAATCATAGACATCTCTGTAATACATTTTGGCTTTTTGATAATAAAGGTATGGGATCTGTTATCCAAGAAACCCATTATCCAGAAAGTTCTCAAATTTAAGCAAATAATTTTAATTTATAAAAATGATTTCCTTTATCTCTGTAATAATAAAAAGTACCTTGTACTTGGTCCCAACTGAGATATAATTAATCCTTATTGGAAGCAAAACATAAATCTTATAGTGTTTATTTAATGTTTAAATTATTTATTAAAAGACTTAAGGTATGGAGATCCAAATTACGCAAAGACCCCTTATCCCGAAAACCCCCAGAACCAAAGCATTCTGGATAACATGTCCCATACCCATGTACAACTAAATGGTTTAACCAAGAACATTTCATACCCTTGGAATAAACAGGTCTTAATGTGTTTAGAAGGCTCACCATTCAAAAGGTAAGATCAAATACAAACCATATTTTAGCTTATTAAAATTCAGCTCTGAGCATGTCAGCTCATTCATTTAATAACCCACAGTCGATTAGCATTGCCATGCCTCATCCTTTAGAGTTTGGCACTAGGAGTAACAATAATTTCATGTGGTAGGTTCCTCAGAACAGGTATGGGACCTGGGGCTTTCCGGATAAGGGGGCTTTCCGTCCTTTGGATCTCCATACCAAGTGTGCTTAAAAAGCATTAAACCATTAAATAAACTTCATAGGATTGTTTTGACTCCAGTAAGGATTAATTATATCTTAGTTGGGATCAAGTTCAAGGTACTGTTATATTATTACAGAGAAAAAGGAAATTATTTAAAAAAAAAATGTGAATTAAAGTGCTTAATGGGCCTTTGAGGTAACATTACTGTGAAAACAAATATGTCTAAAAGCTTAATACCGTATGTGTTGTTTTGTTACAAGATTGGAAATAAAAATTATAAATTAAAAAAAATGTAAATTATTTAATTAAAATACAGTCTATGGGAGATGGCCTTTCTGGATAACGGGTTTCCGGATAACGGATCCCATACCTGTACTTTTGACCACTCCTTACATATTGATGATACTGAAACCTGTGCCATACACACATACACAAAATGGGAGCACAGAAAAAAGGAAGTCTTCAGGGTATTCACATCACATCCAATACATGATAGTTGAAAGAAGCAATACATTGCACTGGATAAAGGGACATGCAAGATTATAGATACAGCAACACCTAACAGTCTAAATCCACCTCCTCACATAAGCGCTCTGACTGCCACATGTGCTGTAAATTTTGATTTATCTGTAAGCAGGATTTCTTCAAGTCTACAAAAGGGAATGTTCTGTAATTGTTGACCCATGTTAAACGTAACACTTGTCTTTTAGTTGAACAAGCAGTTTGGAAATGCTACTCTCCCACGTAGGCCACAGTCTGTCGACTCTACTTTGTGCCTCTACTGTCTGGGATAGTATGTTCTTTGTTCATTTGGCTTAAAATGTTGAATGCCTTGATCCTGGGTAGTGATGAGTGATTTTTTTCACCAGTCATGGATTCGCTGGATATTGCACATTGCGCCATTGGCAAATTTTTTCACGAAACTGCTGCAAACAAGTTGCGGTCGCATTGAATAAGTTGCATCGATATGCATTCAAGCGAAGTGGGAGGTTTAGGGGTATAGCCAGAGTCATGTTCCAGTATAGGAAAAATGAGTGCCAGGTCAGTTTCTGTTACAGTTCTGGAGCAGCTACAAGAATTATTTTGTGAGTATCGTATTATCTCTGTATGCGATTGTGGATCAAAGACAATTAATGGGTATTACAGTCCAGTCTATCCTGACGCTGGTTGGGGGCATGCCATTTTACAGTGAACCTGCTCTCCCATATAGCAGAGGCACAAGACTCCTGTAGCACCAAAAAGTTAAAAGCAGTGAAGGATTTCCTTTCAGTAGCAGAATAGGGCTATACTAACACTGATGCTAAGGAGATTTACCCAATGGTGCACCATTACCATTATATTAAAATACTTTGGGCAATATCAGCTCTTAAGTCACTCCAGGTAACTTTAAGAGCTCAGTTCCAATCTTTAAAACAGAATTTTGGCTCTTCTAGTGCATAGAACATTATTGCTCTTTCTGCACAAGTGATGCGGCCCCCCTCATTCCCCTTCAGAGCACAAAACCTAAACATGTAGGGGGCAGCATTCCCTGGGCCGCCTCAGGGTGGTGCCATGGTTCGAAATACACCTGGAGAAAAAGATATTTTATGGTTTATCATGTGAAAACTTCTGGGTGAGGTACAATTTGAGAAGAAAGAAAACATTTCTCCTAATTCAGGTCCAGTTTTTCCTGTATACTTCAACAGAGATGTTATGTAATAAACAGTGAAATATGTTTTACTTGTTGAATTGCATTTGGCTCTATAGGAAAATTTGGAATTTAATTAGGAGATACATTTTTCTCATCAATTGAATCTGGCCCTTGATGTGAGACAAGTTAGACAATCTTCAGGCTTGCACACTTGAGATGTTGGGTGGGAGGGGGGGTTTATAGAGAACATTTGCGTGCAGTTTCAGTCATAAAGGTTTCATTCTCCTTTAACACTTCCCTGTATCAAAAAAGCATTACTGTTAAAAGTCTGTATCAAACAGGAAATTTTTTGGTGCACAATTTTTATTAGTGTTATACCCCTGTGCCTTATGTGCCTGGGCCAATTGTCTGTTACAGACAAAGCAGATCCCTGGATATAAACTGATCTGTCGTTGCCAATATTTCTAGCTTCCTGTCATTATCACCTATAAACTGCAAAATTGCTTAATTTACACATAAATGTTTTCGCCGGGAGCTGTCAAATCTCAGCAGTGTATTTCTCTCTGGTAAACAGTAAATTTAAGTAGACAATTGGCCCGCTCTTATACTCACTTGAATATCTGAAAAGGGAATGATGTCTCTGTCACATTCCATGTTGAAAGTCAGTTTTGGAACTAAGCCATCAAATGGTGATGGGATCTCTGCCACATCATAAAGTATCATCAGTGTAGCACTATGTGGCACCACGTTCAATGTCATATGATGTCATAATGCATCCACTATTCATGACTTGGAGTGCAGTACCGATTTACATTGTTTTCCCTAGCTAAGCATGGAAGCACAATTAATGTGCTCTAACTGTATGATTTCATAATGCATCCACTACCCTGTTTCAAAATTAAAACACCATCCATACATATGTGCCCTATTCTTGTAATGCAGCTAAACTGCACCAATTGAATTTAGGGCACTGGAGATGGCAGTGGGTCCAGGGTTCACCTGTTTCAAAAGAAGCAGCAGCGCTCAATTCAGAATAGAAGGCAGGAAGGACTGAGTGGCGCTGAGCTCAACTATAGGGAGGAGCCAAGAGCACAGTTTGATGCAAATACCTTTAGAAAAAGTGGTTTTATGCGCTAACAGCAGGGAAAAGTGCAAGTTGCCAACTGCATTTGTGGACATAAATGAGCCCTACTTTGGGCTCTTCCTCTGGTGTTATAAAGTGTTGCCTAGCCGCATAGCAGCACTGAAACACCTAATGCATGAATTGTGATGTTGTGACATACTGTATGAACTTGCAAAGCATATAAGCACTAATATCTGCCCTGACTATTATGATGTTATAAGGTATATACTATTTATAACTTCAGTTAAGGAATGCACTGAATCCAGAATTTTGTTCAGGATTTGGCAGAATCCTAGTCTTTTCAGACAGATTCGGGCAAATAAGTGCCTATCCAAATCTGAAAAATTGGAACCATGTAACTTTAGGTTACACAATTATGGAAACTGCGAGTTTTTTTTACAACTAGCAGACAGACTTTTGCCCCCTTCCATACAATAATTTGAATTTACAAACTCCATCCACCTCTGATAATGCCAGACATCAGAGTAAGACAAATGTCTTTTCTGACTATTATGATATCATTATATAGGTTTTAGTCGGGCTTAGAAATATAACAGCTAACACATCTTTAACCTCTTGTGATGTCTGCATAGCCAGGCATATCAGTATAACTCATATCTGCACTGTCTATTATGATATCATAATGTACACAATGTCCATTGTTTGGATTACAGCACTTACTGCATTCTCTAATGATTATGAAGCCATAATGCATTAGCTAGCCAAGAATAACAGTGCTACTGACTTGACAATTATCATGCCATAATGCCTTGATTCATCAAGCATAACTTTTCAACAACTCAAGTCAGCCTTGACTAGGGATGAATGATTTCTTTTTCACCTGGTATGGATTTGCTGCACAATTTGTGTTTTGGTGAGCGGCAAACATTTTCACAAATTATAGAAAAAAAAACAGAAAAATGCATATTGATTGATTTGCAATTTTTCAGTGAAATGGGGCTGTTTCGCTCATCACTAACCTTGACACGTAGGGGCCTATTCATTAAAAAACAATTGTGTCCGAATGCGTATTTTCTGCGATTTTTTCGTTAATTTCCCCGACTTTTTCGTGCTTTGCAAAAATTAGTGCAACAAAATTGTATTTGTCACAACAATTACAAAAGTTTTGTTATTCATTCAGGCTTCTGTATCGTGACCTTCCTTTGGCCAAGTTGGAGCTGCCATTGAGTCCTATGGGAGGCTTCCAAAAACATGCAATGAAGGTTCAAAGTCAGAAAGTTTTTCGCACTGTTTACAATCGTTCGGATACAAAAATTTCGGAAACTTTCGGATCGTACCACGATATTGACGCACGACCACGATACTAAATTTTCGCGATATTAACATAGTAACATAGTAACATAGTAAGTTGGGTTGAAAAAAGACATACGTCCATCAAGTTCAACCATAATGCCTATACCTAACCTGCCTAACTACAAGTTGATCCAGAGGAAGGCAAAAAACCCCATCTGAAGCCTCTCTAATTTGCCTCAGAGGGGAAAAAATTCCTTCCTGACTCCAAGATGGCAATCGGACCAGTCCCTGGATCAACTTGTACTAAGAGCTATCTCCCATAACCGTGTATTCCCTCACTTGCTAAGAATCCATCCAGCCCCTTCTTAAAGCTATATAATGTATCAGCCAGTACGACTGATTCGGGGAGGGAATTCCACAACTTCACAGCTCTCACTGTAAAAAATCCTTTCCGAATATTTAAATGGAACCTCCCTTCTTCTAAACGGAGTGGGTGCCCTCGTGTCCGTTGGAAGGACCTACTGGTAAATAAAACATTAGAGAGGTTATTATATGATCCCCTTATATATTTATACATAGTTATCATGTCACCTCTTAAGCGCCTCTTCTCCAGTGTAAACAGACCCAACTTGGCCAGTCTTTCTTCATAACCGAGACTTTCCATACCCTTTACCAGCTTAGTTGCCCTTCTCTGGACCCTCTCTAGCTCAATAATGTCCCGTTTGAGCACTGGAGACCAAAACTGAACAGCATATTCTAGATGGGGCCTTACCAGTGCTCTGTAAAGGGGAAGAATAACCCCCTCCTCCCGTGAATCTATACCCCTTTTAATACAGCTCAGAACCTTGTTTGCCCTTGCAGCTGCTGCCTGGCATTGCTTGCTACAGCCAAGTTTATTATCTACAAGGACTCCAAGATCCTTCTCCATTATGGATTTGCCTAGTGCAGTCCCATTAAGGTTATACGGGGCTTGCATATTTTTACATCCCAGGTGCATGACCTTACATTTATCCACATTAAATCTCATCTGCCACTTAGCTGCCCAGATTGCCAGTTGGTCAAGATCCTGCTGCAGGGATGTCACATCCTGGATAGAATTGACTGGTCTGCAGAGTTTTGTGTCATCTGCAAACACTGATACATTACTCATAATACCCTCCCCTAAGTCATTTATGAACAAATTAAACAAAAGTGGACCCAGTACAGAACCCTGAGGGACCCCACTGAGAACCTTACTCCAAGTAGAGAATGCGCATCAGAAATTATCAGATTTAATCCAAATTTTTCCAATCGTACTTTGTCAATCTATGTCAATCATGTGCAATCAATGTGCTGCCTAGCTAGGCATAGCAGTACAACTAATGTTTGCCCTCACTTTTTATGATGTTATGATACATCTTACACTACAGTACCTTATGCATACACTACCACGTATGATGTCATGATGTGTTGCCTAGCCAGACAGAGTAGAAAAATGGATGACTACTCTGATTATTATGTTATAATGAATAATGTGAGGCTTAGAATTAAAAGACTTAATGCATCTTCTACCTCTTATGGTAGCATAATGTATTGCCTAGCAAGACATGTCAGTACGACTAATCTCAGCCTTGTCTATTACGTTGTCATAATATATCCACAATCCATGGCTTGGATTGCTTTACCCATTAAGATGTCATAATGTATTGCCAGGCATAACCACAACACTGGCAGCTTTGCAAGATGCATTGCACAGCCTGGCATACTATTACAACAGTGCTGTCAAACTGGTGGCCCACTGGCCACATCCGGCCCGCAGACCCCCTCTGTGTGGGCCCCTCCCACCTGTCTGGCTGCTGTGACTGCTTATCTTTGTGTAAGCTTTAAATAGTATCAGTATTGAGATTAGCTGGCACCCTGTATTGTTCACAACTCAAATTCACACCTCATACTCTGCCAGCCCTATGCTGCCTGTGTGTGCCATACTCTGCCTGCCCTATGCTGCCTGTGTGTGCCATACTCTGCCTGCCCTATGCTGCCTGTGGGACGTGAACCTGGCAGGGGTTTGTACTGGGAGTTTGTTAGCATTTGGAAATAATTATTATTTGGGCCCTAAGGTGTTTTTGTGCTGGACATTGCTGTGCTATCCACAGGGGAGGAGAAGGCATATGGATTTAAGGATGTGGCTTAATATGACATAATTTGTTCTTTCACATATGAGTAAAGCACATAAAAGAGCTGTGGGATTACAGAGTAGGAGGTGATAGGTGATTAAGGTTGGGGACTCATAGGGGTTCACTCTCAGAGAAGGGCACAGGGCAGGAAGGCTGCCTGCCTGTGTTAGGAACTCCCAGAGTGGCTGGGGGTGCCACCTGCCACTGCAAGGAGCAGATGGAGCGATAACCAAGTGAGGAGTCACCCAGAGAAGTGCCAGGAGTCACAGAGAGGTCTCTCAGAGCAGGAAGGTTGCCTGACTGTGAGGAACTCTCAAAGGGGCTAGAGGTGCCACCTGCCACTGCAAGGAGCAGAGGGAGCCGTGACCATGTGTTTAAGTGCCGGAACATTGAGGCTTGGTGAGAAGTCAAAGTGTGCCAGAAGCTGGTGAGCTGGTATCTCAGGAGAGGTGAGACAGCAGGGCTGAGTGAGTAGCCCAGAGTGTTTACGAGTGTGAGAGTAACCGTGGATGTGTGAAAGCCATTGGGGATGTGAGAACCCCCGGGAAAAAAGTTCCATTGTGACCCTGGAAGGTGAAAGCCCTGAAGCAGGGACAAATCATAACCATTAATTATACACAAAGAGAAAGAAAGTTTGCCAGCGCTTAGTTTGCCTTTAAAAATAATTTTTACAAAAAATGAGGTGTTAGTACCACACTTTGGCCAAAATATGTAAGCTCACGTGCCACGTCAAGGCCCCTCATTGTACGTGAGTCCTACACTGTCTAATGACTGAGTCTGTGATGCAATTAAATTAAAGTCCCCCAGCAAACAATGTGACTGAGTAGTAAGACCTATTGCACCTACCTTTAGCTCAAAAAGGCTCTAGTGAAAAAGCAGGGAACTTTTAAGCCCCAGCTCATTAGCACACACATGAAAGTGATTCATTGGTTTAAAGGCTACATAGCAGCTAGAAGCAACATTTGGCTACAATTTGTACACAAAACACAGAAAGAAATCGCCAGCGCTCGGTCTAACCCACGCTGTAGTGTTGACCAGCTGCTAGAAACACACTATTGTGCCAGCGCTCGGTCTAACCCACAATCTGGAGTTGACCAGCTGCTATAAACGATAAAAAGCCATTAATTATACACAAAGAGAAAGAAAGTTTGCCAGCGCTTAGTTTGCCTTTAAAAATAATTTTTACAAAAAATGAGGTGTTAGTACCACACTTTGGCCAAAATATGTAAGCTCACGTGCCACGTCAAGGCCCCTCATTGTACGTGAGTCCTACACTGTCTAATGACTTTGAGTCTGTGATGCAATTAAAATAAAGTCCCCCAGCAAACAATGTGACTGAGTAGTAAGTAGTAACATGGTTCATAACCATGTTTGATGAACTGTTTATGAACTGGCTGTTATGTTTATGTTGGTAGGAGTTTACCCCAAATAAACTTATGTTTTGAGAAAAAAATGTGATGTCACATGTTCTGTCCCTGTCTCTTATGCTCCAGATCCTCTGCATGCCTGCATACCATAGCTAATTCCCCCAAAATTACGTGTACAGGCAGTCAGCATGTCACAATGCATGGACGGGGCTTTACAATCTGCAGGAAAACAATTAATGGATTTATTACACATATGTTTTGTACAGTGGAACATGCATCACAATATAACCACTAGGACAGTGCCTTGCTTGGGGGGCATGGAGGTGATGAGGGCCTTCTTTCACCCACCCTCCCACCCCCTCAGCGACACACATGTGTGGCCTAAACTTTTTTTCTGTAAGGCTATCATTTTATTGTTATTGTTACTAATATTTGTATGCAGGCCCTCTCCTATTTATATTCCTGCCTCTTGTTCAAACCACTGCTTGGTTGCTAAGGTAAAAGAGACCTACTGAAATACCAAACTGAAAAGCTGCTGAGCAAAAAGTTAAATGAAGACTAATTACAGATTGTCTCAAAATATAAATGTCTACATTATACTGTAAGGTACTTAAAAGGCATGCACAAAGCGGCATCCATCACTGCTTTGGCCCTTGTTATAAATGACCCCTATGTATAATCTTAGCCACTTATCCTGCTGTAATCCTGGTGTCAGCTGTTACCATACCTTTTTTGCTATTTAGTTAACTGCATTGACCTTGACCAACCACATTTTTAGTCCACCTTGAGCATTTGTTTAAGATATAATGGAAATAGTGTCATCATTTATATAAATACTAATACCTGTATTAATAAAACCTCAGGCTCCCACCAATTTCTCCTCCAGTCTGTTATCAAAACTACTGCTGGGTGGAGGTGTGAACCTGGGCCCCTACGCTGGGCCCCCACCCCTCCATAACAGCATCTAATCTTCTTTTGATGGGAGGGTGCGCAAACTTATACACAGATTTTCCCGCAACGAGATCTCCCAATCACGTCTCCTGCGGGCCCCAGTGCAATCGCATTGACTGTACCCCCAGTAGTTATACCACCGGCATATACACAAGTGCAAATAGCCGTCTAACAAGTGCAAATAGCCGTCTAGCTGCTGTCAGTTATAGCTGCAATGTTATCAGGAGAGAGAGGCAGAGAATCACTATTGTATTATAGAGACTGGGGCACTTGTTCATGCTCTCCTTGTGGGGAGAACTCGGGGGGATGGCGAGTGGCCCCATACTTCTCCCACGTAGATGCCTATAAAAGGCAAAGCCCTGATTTATAGGGGTTTCTGTAATATGTATGGCATATTGTGCTACTGACATCAGGGTGGATGCAGGATCACTTCCGGTTTCCCAAGATGCAAGAGCTTCTACTTAGAGAATAGTTAAAGGCCAAACAGCCAAGCAGCCTGGTCACCGTCAGAGTAATGAATGATTTGTGCAGCTGCCCCACCCATCTGCTCCCTTACTAGAAGAAACCTGCCCCCATATATACCTTGTATAAAGCATTTCCCCAATTAAGGACAAAGGTTGTTATTGCTGGGGCTGGAGTGTAACCCCCTTCTCTACCCACTATTCAGGCTAAGAAAGGGACACCCTACAAGCTAAGGACCCCCTTGTTTTCACCAGACTTAGCAACAGCAGCAGCAACACTGAGTGAAACCAAGGCTGATGAATGAGCAGATCTTGCCAAGAGATATGGCAGCTCAGTAACTGCACTTACTTAATAGTATCCACCCTGCTCTTATATACTAACCTTAACATGTAACTGAAAGTAACAAAATAATTACCAATACTTTGGGCTGTTTTTTTTTTCCTTGCCCTGCATTAAATGTTTTTGAGGGGCAATTATCAACACTGAGCAGTAATGCTAAGTGACCAGTAAAATTTGTATAGTTCTACCTTCTGCCCAGGTGCAATCATGCCCAGTGTTGATAAATGAGCCCAACTGTATTTTCCCTTTTCTGTCTCCAAAAGGCACTTTTGCATTAACGTGTTTGTAGTGCATAAATGTAAAATATTAACTGGTTGCTATAGTCATTAGCCCCAGCAACATGAAACCAAGCTTTATTGTCTGGCAAATTATTTTTTTAATGTTAGAATAGTTTCTTCTTAAGAGAGTAGCATCAAAGCACTTTAGATAGGTGCACCATGTCCTGTCCTCATTTTAACTGTACCGATCCTCAATTCTGATTGGCAACTGTGAGCAAACATACACTATGGTAATGCTTTGTTACAGGAACAACTGGAAGAGCTGGATAGGATTTATAATATCCTCTGCAGCAAAGCGTCTCTGTGCCTAGTAGGTGTCATTATTATTTAAGGTAAGGTAAGTGATCAAAATGTAAAATGCAGTAAGAGGATTTACCCACTAAGGTTAGTGACCAATATGTAAAATGCAGCAAAAACACAGAAGATTTACGGACCCCCTCACCGACGCACGCATGTCTGTGAGGGGGTGGTTGGGTGGGTGTGTCTGTGAGGGGGTAGGTGGGTCTGTGAGGGGGTGGGTGTGTCTGTGAGGGGGTGGGGGGGTGGGTGCGTGTGTCTGTGAGGGGGTGGGGGGGTGGGTGCGTGTGTCTGTGAGGGGGTGGGTGGGTGGCTGCGTGTGTCTGTGAGGGGGTGGGTGCGTGTGTCTGTGAGGGGGTGGGTGGGTGTGTCTGTGAGGGGGTGGGTGCGTGTGTCTGTGAGGGGGTGGGTGGGTCGGTGCTTGTGTCTGTGAGGGGGTGGGTGGGTGTGTCTGTGAGGGGGTGGGTGTGTCTGTGAGGGGGGGTGTCTGTGAGGGGGGGTGGTGTCTGTGAGGGGGTGGGTGTGTCTGTGAGGGGGTGGGTGTGTCTGTGAGGGGGGGTGTCTGTGAGGGGGGGTGGTGTCTGTGAGGGGGTGGGTGGGTGTTTGTGTCTGTGAGGGGGTGGTTGGGTGGGTGTGTCTATGAGGGGGTAGGTGGGTCTGTGAGGGGGTGGGTGTGTCTGTGGGGGTGGGTGCGCGTGTCTGTGAGGGGGTGGGTGGGTGCGTGTGTCTGTGATTGGGTGGGTGTGTGTGTCTGTGAGGGGGTAGGTGGGTGGGTGGATGCGTGTGTGAGGGGTTGCGTGCGTGTGTTGGTGAGGGGGTGGGTGAGTGTGTCGGTGAGGGGGTGGGTGGGTGAGTGTGTCGGTGAGGGGGTGGGTGGGTGGGTGGGTGAGTGTGTCGGTGAGGGGGTGGGTGGGTGAGTGTGTTGATGAGGGGGTGGGTGGGTGAGTGGGTGAGTGTGTTGATGAGGGGGTGGGTGGGTGGGTGAGTGTGTCGGTGAGGGGGTGGGTGGGTGAGTGTGTTGATGAGGGGGTGGGTGGGTGAGTGTGTCGGTGAGGGGGTGGGTGGGTGAGTGTGTTGATGAGGGGGTGGGTGGGTGAGTGTGTCGGTGAGGGGGTGGGTGGGTGAGTGTGTTGATGAGGGGGTGGGTGAGTGTGTTGATGAGGGGGTGGGTGAGTGTGTTGATGAGGGGGTGGGTGAGTGTGTCGGTGAGGAGGTGCATGGGGTGCGTGTGTCGTGGGGGGGTGGATGGGTAGGTGCGTCGGTAAAGGTGGTGGGTGCATCAGTGAAGGGGTGGGTGGATGGGTAAATCTTCTTTCCTCTTGCTGCACTTTACATTTTGGTCACTTACCTTAGTGGGTAAATCCTCTTGCTGAACGTTACATTTTGGTCACTTACCTTAGTGGGTAAATCCTCTTGCTGCACGTTACATTTTGGTCACTTACCTTAGTAAGTGACCAAAAGTTTCAGTTATGAAGAAAGACTGGCCAAGTTGGGTCTGTTTACACTGGAGAAGAGGCGCTTAAGAGGTGACATGATAACTATGTATAAATATATAAGGGGATCATATAATAACCTTTCTAATGTTTTATTTACCAGTAGGTCCTTCCAACGGACACGAGGGCACCCACTCCGTTTAGAAGAAGGGAGGTTCCATTTAAACATTCGGAAAGGATTTTTTACAGTGAGAGCTGTGAGGTTCTGGAATTCCCTCCCCGAATCAGTCGTGCTGGCTGATACATTATATAACTTTAAGAAGGGGCTGGATGGATTCTTAGCAAGTGAGGGAATACAGGGTTATGGGAGATAGCTCTCAGTACAAGTGAGGGAATACAGGGTTATGGGAGATAGCTCTTAGTACAAGTTGATCCAGGGACTGGTCCGATTGCCATCTTGGAGTCAGGAAGGAATTTTTTCCCCTCTGCGGCAAGTTAGAGAGGCTTCAGATGGGGTTTTTTGCCTTCCTCTGGATCAACTAGTAGTTAGGCAGGTTATATATAGGCATTATGGTTGAACTTGATGGACGTATGTCTTTTTTCAACCCAACTTACTATGTTACTATGTTACTATGTTAGTGGGTAAATCCTCTTGCTGCACGTTACATTTTGGTCACTTACCTTAGTGGGTAAATCCTCTTGCTGCACGTTACATTTTGGTCACTTACCTTAGTGGGTAAATCCTCTTGCTGCACGTTACATTTTGGTCACTTACCTTAGTGGGTAAATCCTCTTGCTGCACTTTACATTTTGGTCACTTACCTTAGTGGGTAAATCCTCTTGCTGCACTTTACATTTTGGTCACTTACCTTACCTTTAATAATAATATCACCTTCTGGACTCAGAAATGCTTTTCTGCACAGGATATAATAAATCCTCTCCAACTCTTCTAGTTGTTCCTGCAACAGGAAAGCATTATAACTCAGTTTATACAATACTGTAAGTTGGCTCACAGTTGCCGATCAGAATTGAGCATTGGTATAAACTAGGGGTATTTATCATGCTGTGTAAAAAGTGGAGTGAAGCATTACCGATGATGTTACCCACGGCAACCAATCAGCAATTACATTTTAATAGTTAGACAACCAAAGCAAAGCATCTAATTGGCTGCCATAAGCAACATCACTGGTAATGTTTTATTCCACTCTTTACACAGCATGATAAATATACTTCTTAGAATGAGGACAGGACATGGTGCACCCCTCTATTGGTGCAATTCTCTTAGGAAGAAACCATTCTAAGATTAACAATAAAGCTTTGTTTCATGTTGCCGGGGCTAATGACTATAGCAACTAGTTAATATTTTATATTTTTGCACCATAGGCGCCTTAATATAAAAGTGATGTCGCTAGTAACAATAAATCAGCACTTAGCTTTGATCTCTTAGGGGCATCACCATAATTTCTGATCCACTGACTGAAATTCAACCTCTTCAGTAGTAAGAAATATTAATTAGACCCTGTGTCTAGAAGTAAAAGTGCCTTTTGGAGACAGAAAAGGGAAAATACAGTTGGGCTCATTTATCAACACTGGGCATGATTGCACCTGGGCAGAAGGTAGAAATATACACATTTTACTGGTCACTAAGCATTACTGCCCAGTGTTGATAATTGCCCCTCTGCCATAGGAAACATTTAATGCGGGGCAAGCATTAAATGTTTCCTATGGCAGAGGGGCAATTATCAACACTGGGCAGTAATGCTTAGTGACCAGAATTATTGGTATTTATTCCGTTACATTTAGTAACATGTTAATATTGGTATATAAGAGCAGGGCAGGTACCTGGGACAGAGGGGCAAAATTCTATGAAGCCTGTAAATATTGGGAGCAAAAATAAAGTATTTTACAGTGTGGCAAATTTTTTTATGGGGATTTCCAGTGGGAAAAGTGTATACAGTGGCTTGCAAAAGTATTCGGCCCCCTTGAACTTTTCCACATTTTGGCACATTACAGCCACAAACATGAATCAATTTTATTGGAATTCCACGTGAAAGACCAATACAAAGTGGTGTACACGTGAGAAGTGGAACGAAAATCATACATGATTCCAAACATTTTTTACAAATAATTAACTGCAAAGTGGGGTGTGCGTAATTATTCAGCCCCCTGAGTCAATACTTAGTAGAACCCCCTTTTGCTGCAATTCCATCTGCCAGGCTTTTAGGGTATGTCTCTACCTGCTTTGCAGATCTAGAGACTGAAATCCTTGCCCATTCTTCTCTGCAAAACAGCTCCAGCTCAGTCAGATTAGATGGAAAGCGTTTGGGAACAGCAGTTTTCAGATCTTGCCACAGATTCTCGATTGGATTTAGATCTGGACTTTGACTGGGCCATTCTAACGCATGGATATGTTTTGTTTTAAACCAGTGCTGTCCAACTGGCGGCCCGCGGGCCGCATGCGGCCCGCGACCCCCCTCTGTGTGGCCCCCCACCTGTCTGGCTGCTTTGATGGCTTACCTTTGAGTAAGCATTAAATGGTATCAGTACTGAGATTAACTGGCCCCCTGCATGGTTCTCACCTCAGATTCAGGATGTAATCACTCTGTATTGTTTAAAAATGTAATCCCCTGTGTTTTTCACACCTTTTAATACCTGCATTGTTCACCCCCTGCAGTGTTCACACCTCAGGCTCAGACTGTAATCACTCCCATTGTTCACTTCTTCACACCTCAGACATAGGTACTGTAGGCAGAGTATGGCACATACAGCCAGCATAGGGCAGGTAGAGTATGGCACACACAGGCAGCATAGGTCAGGGAGGGTATGCCACACACAGGAAGGGTAGGGCAGGCAGAATATGGCACACACAGTCAGGGTAGGGCAGGCACACACAGGCCTGCTTTAAATTTCTCAATAACTTTATCCCTGACCTGTCTGGTGTGTTCTTTGGACTTCATGGTGTTGTTGCTCCCAATATTCTCTTAGGCTGATGCCACACGTGGCGTTTTTACGCTGCGTTTTTTCTCAGCCTAAAAACGCCACACAAGCCACACATGGCGTTTTTCAGCCTAGAACTGGTGACGTAAGCAAATCCCGTTGCCATGGTGCTAATAGTGTGAAATAGCAAAAAACGCTGCGTATTTCTGCTAGGTCTGGCAGCTGCCTTTGCGTATACATAGGAATAGCTTGCTTTGCAAGTACTGGCGTATTTCAGCCTACGCTTGAAAAATCCGTGCTAAGGCGTTTTCTAGCGTATTTACGCTTTGTGTGGTTTGCTTCGCGTCTTTTCAAGTTATTTCTATGGATGATGATATCAGGCGTTTTTCAGCCGCCGAGAGAATTAGAAAATACGCAGCGTAAAAACGCCACGTGTGGCATCAGCCTTAGACAACCTCTGAGGCCGTCACAGAGCAGCTGTATTTGTACTGACATTAGATTACACACAGGTGCACTCTATTTAGTCATTAGCACACATCAGGCAATGTCTATGGGCAACTGACTGCACTCAGACCAAAGGGGGCTGAATAATTACGCACACCCCACTTTGCAGTTATTTATTTGTAAAAAATGTTTGGAATCATGTATGATTTTCCTTCCACTTCTCACGTGTACACCACTTTGTATTGGTCTTTCACGTGGAATTCCAATAAAATTGATTCATGTTTGTGGCTGTAATGTGACAAAATGTGGAAAAGTTCAAGGGGGCCGAATACTTTTGCAAGCCACTGTATCTGCTGGCAGCCCTGCATACAGTAACTGCCTACTCCTGGGTCTGTGTCTCCCAATCAGATTTAAAATCCAGCTCTGCCAACCAGCACTAAGATTAAAGGCATCTCCAAAGCCCATTTCAGGGGAAAATTCCCCACATTCACTAAAATCAGTAAAAGGAAAAACATCCACTAGTCTGGGGGCAGCATCCAACTATTTACCCACATTGTTTTAGCTAAATTATTTATTTTTTGCAATAAATCTCTCAGAAAGGCTGTGCACTTACCTCTCAGTACAGTGGCAACCAACAGACTGAACCAACTGTCACACCCCTAGCTATCAAGTCAACGCTTATCACATGACAAGTGCTGCTATTATAAGGGAAGTGAACCCTGATTAATCAGGTGTATATGGCATTTATTTGGCCTTATATGTGCAGTACATACATAGCTTATTCTGCACAGAGCATTGCTTTGTATGTGTGGCCTATTGCGTGTCTCCCAATCAGATTTTAATCCTGCCCTGCCAACCAGCAGTTAGATTAAAGGCATCTCCAAAGCCCATTTCAAGGGAAAATTCCCCACATTCACTAAAATCAGTAAAAGGAACAACATCTGGGGCCGGCATCCAACTATTTACCCCCTTTTTGTAAGCTAAAATGAGGGTTGTTTGGCAAAAAATCTCTCAGAAAGGCTGTGCACTTACCTCTCAATACAGTGACAACCAACAGACTGAACCAACTGTCACACCCCTAGCTATCAAGTCACCTCTTATCACATGACAAATGCTGCTATTATAAGGGAAGTGTATCCTGATTAATCAGGTGTATATGGCATTTATTTGGCCTTAGATGTGCAGTACATACATAGCTTATTCTGCACACAGAGCATTGCTTTGTATGTGTGGCCTATTGCGTGTCTCCCAACCAGATTTTAATCCTGCTCTGCCAACCAGCACTAAGATTAAAGGCATCTCCAAAGCCCATTTCAAGGGAAAATTCCCCACATTCACTAAAATCAGTAAAAGAAACAACATCTGGGGCCGGCATCTAACTATTTACCCCCTTTTTTAAGCTAAAATGAGGGTTGTTTGGCAAAAACTCTCAGAAAGGCTGTGCACTTACCTCTCATGACAGCGACAACCAACGGACTGAACCAACTGTCACACCCCTAGCTATCAAGTCACCTCTTATCACATGACAAATGCTGCTATTAAAAGGGTAGTGAACCCTGATTAATCAGGTGTATATGGCATTTATTTGGCCGTAGATGTGCAGTACACACATAGCTTATTCTGCACACAGAGCATTGCTTTGTATGTGTGGCCTATTGAGTAAGTGCAGTTACTGTGCTGCATATCTCTTGGCAAGATCTGCTCATTCATCAGCCTTGGTTTCCCCTCAGGGTAGCTGCTAGTTCCTAGTTGCTAATGGCCAACACGTAACATTCGGAGCCTTCTTCAAATGCCTGTATAAATAGATTATAGGTGAGTGTGGTCCTCAGTGGTTCCTCAGGGATGTCATGGAGAGAATGTAAAGGCAGTGTCACAGTGCTGCACTGAGTGAGGTTGCTCTGGGTAGCGTTATTTTTTTCTTGGGACAGGATTTATTCAGTTCTTGCCTGAATACTGGGACACTTGCTGTTTGTGGAGGCTGTGGATCTTTTACGCACTTGCTGGTCTCTGTAAGGTGTACGTATGTATGTATGTATAACTTTATTTATAAAGCGCCACAAGGGTACGCAGCGCTGTACAGTGTGTGCCCTTAATATTAGGGGGTTAGTGGAGCCTGCTTATATGTGGAGTGCTTGTATTTTTTGCGGTAAGGGTGCTGATGAATTTTGGAGTGTGTGCATTTTTTTTGAAGGGTGGTTGTTGGGTTTTTTCATTTGGGTTGGGTTGACATGCTGCACAATTTCTAGCCCTGGGGAAGAGTTTTGGAGTGTGCTGATGTTTTTGGTGTGTTAGATAGTTTTGGGGGGTGGCTTTTTTTGTGGTGGGGAGGTTTTTGTGTGCTTAGAATTTCTGTGCTTTATTTTAACCCACTGCACCCACTACTTACCTGATTGTCAAAGGACCTGACATCCACTGCCCACCCACTCCCTTCCTGCTGTGTAAGCTCTGTCATCCTGGGACCTTCCTGCATGCAGAAACAGTAAGTGCCCTTTCTTTACACATGTATACATGCACTTACACACACACACTACATTTGTGTATCCAAATTAGGGCTCAGGCTCGGAATAATGCTTCATGACAGATTTAACCGAATCCCAGAAAAGGGGATTCAGTGCATCCAAACTATTTAAGGGAGGATCCCAGGGACTTACCTGTCGTTTTAAAAAAGGAGCTTATCCAGTGGCTTCCCTTCCCCAGATAAAGGGGTGGTACCTGCAGATCCAAAGATTGGGCAGCCATGATTTACTTTATATGGTTCCCCTTCCAGCATGCGGAGGGTGTAAACACCTTGGCATTCTGTGCTTCTTCCCTCTTTGCTCCTTGTCTCCCTCAGTTACTGCTTTCTCTCATCCCTGGTGTGAGGTTCTGAGATTCTATTCCATGTCATTGTCATAAGCCTTTAATTCTCATATCACTTTATGTCTTTTTTTTTTGCCATTGTATGCTCTTTTGCTTATTTATTTTCCCTTTTGCTCAATGTGCCATTCAGTACATCACACCCTGCACTACATAAATGGGAACATTCCAAACCATTACTAGTCCTTTTTGCACAGGAAAGGTGTTAAAACACCAAAACCTGCTGCATGGCCCAAAGGCCTTAGGAATGCCACACACCATCATCCCCTAGATCAGTTTGATTGCTCCATCTGCAGCATTACTATATCTACATGGAGAGTTGGAATCTCTGCTTAGGTCTCCTACACACAGGCGTTTTATGATGCAGTTCCTTTCGGTTGATCTTTCATGGGTTCCACCACAATAAACCACTGACTGTTTTTATCAATGAGGTTGCACTCACTCTCAGAGGAACACCAAATGCAGGTGGAACACAACTTGATGTGTTCCACCTAGGTTTCACGCTTCCCTGCGGTAGAGTGAGTGCAACCACATCGCATTTCTTCCTACATTCATCTGCAGTGGAATGCATCAAGGTTCCACCACAAGGGAACACACATAGGGGCTGATTTACTAACCCACGAATTCGAATCCGAATTGGAAAAATTCCGATTGGAAAACGAACATTTTGCGACTTTTTCGTATTTTTTGCGATTTTTTTCGGCGCCTTTACGACTTTTCGGAAATTATCGCGACTTTTTCGTTACCAATACGATTTGCGCGAAAAAACGCAAGTTTTTCGTAGCCATTCCGAAAGTTGCGATTTTTTCGTAGCGTTAAAACTTGCGCGAAAAGTTGCGCTTTTTTCGTAGCGTTAAAACTTAAAAGGCGCAACGTTTTGCGCAAGTTTTAACACTACGAAAAAATCGCAACTTTTTGCGCAAGTTTGTCTTTGCTTTTGTTTTTTAAATTTCAGTAAGCTATTCAAAGGTATTTGCTAACTGGTTGGATTGCTAACTCCACTTGTGCAATTTGGCACCTATGTTCATAAATGAACCCTTCAGTGCTTTCTTCTGCCCAACTAACTTCATTCTTCACTTAGTTACCCAGCTGCTGCCAGATCTTAAAACAGGCAAGGGAAAGCTAAAGATCCCAATTAGCATCTGAATAAGACAATCAAAACCCATGGATCGTTAAATATGGCACACTTTGGTCCACTAGCCAGCAACCCTTGATATAACTTCCCCCCACCATAACAGGGCATAGGTTACACTTCCATTACATTGGATAGTTAACTCATTACACCCCTACAGCTATGTGTTGAGGTGCAGAATATGTCCACACTACACATGTTCAGGCTTTCAGTGTTAAGGCTTCCGTAAATTATATATTCTGGATACAAGACTTCACAAACAGGGAGCACATTATCAGCAGCTTATTCAGCAAGAAACATCTCATCCCCAAACACAGTGTGAAACTCTGCTAAACAAGAGAGGGAGAGATATCAGAACCGGCACTTAAAAGACAGTACTACAGGCATAGCACTGCACCCTTTACATTACTACCAGTGGTAAAGACACAGATGAATATACTACATTCCTTCTTTTGAAAGAAAGGTAGAGCAAAGGTATAAATGCAAACATTAATCTTAAAGTCTTTATAGCAACTATCAGACCACTTTACGTGGGGGCAAAGCAGAATCTACAGTACTGGTTTCGGAAGGTCCTCTGTTTGTTCTTGCTGTGGACATGTTGTAGCTTCTTGGACCTGGTCTCCTTGTGTGTCTTGTGTTGTATGGTCTCAGTGTTTCCATATATCACTGGACCAGTGGCCTAAGGTGTCTTCTGTTCGTCCTGTAGTGCTTTCCTTGGGGTGTGACTACATTATAAGATATGGGTCTCTCTCTTACACTTCAATTTCTGCCTACCAGCCCAGTGTGGTTCCCACTCTGCTCCTCTCTGACCAGGAGTAAGAATCCTGGCTCTTCAGTCAAAGTATCTCTTTTGGTTGGCTTAGTGTCTTTGTAAACAAGAGTAAACATTCTGTGGAACTTTTGGTTTTAACATAGATGCTGATGTTGGCAAATTTGATCACAACACCCAACCCATTAATAACTGTGCTGGGCTCTATTTTATGCCCGTAACTGGTGTGTTCCTCAAACTCAGCAGTTCTGAGTGTGGGTCAAGCCCAGTTTAACAAAAGTCTTTCTAACGCTTTGGACGACCCATTCAGCCATGTCATTTGACTGGGGATAGCCTGAGTAAATCCTGCTTCATTACTGGCAAATTGTACATGGTCAGAAACAAGTTCCTGTGCTATACTGTATATTGTAAAAATGTCCTTGAGTCTTGCAATAACTGACTGACTGTACTGATTTGTCTGACAGTGTCAGTAACACGTTGGGGAGGGGGCTGGGGACTGTTTACTTTAACAAAAATTAAAAATGTGCCAGGGAACCTTAACTTCCCCTTTAAATAAAGATGTGAACATTATATTCACTCAATGAAAATATACATTTATAAAGAAAAAACTAGCAAAATAGCAAACTAGCAAAAACATTTTTTGTTTAACCCTTTTAATTATCAGATCAACAAATCTACGATGTTTTTATTAAACAGACCGAAGCGCCACAGAAGTTTGACAGCACTGTTTTATAGTATACCATGCTTGAACTGGGTTAAAAAAGTGGAGGGATGGGATATGTGCCACCTGTAGTGCAAAAAAATAGGCCATGCCCATAATTATTAGCCACACCCACTGTTTAATAAGCCTCGTCCACCAGTTATTTTGCTATTTGCATGTTTATTAAAAAATGGTTTCTTTAAGAGCTAAATATTGCAAGAAATGTATAGAATACACTAATCTGTTTTGTGCCTAAAGAATGCCCACTTTTGGCCACACTCCAAACACACCCATTTTACCTAAACACAACCCAGATCTAAATCCTTAAGTAAAATGGATAACAGCATATTAACCCTAGGCATACCAGTATAACTGCAGCAAATTGATACTGTGTTTATTAACCTAATAAGACCTCCATTAACTGCAATCATGCCAGTAGGACCAATTTGGGGACCACCCTACTTTCAAACCACTCCCTATGCTACAGATACACTATCAGTGAGTGGCAATTTCAAGTATTACTTCAGAACTCCTAGCAAGGTGGTACAGTGGCAAGCCCTTGTATAAATACCCCTGAACTCATAGCAGGATGACAGATTAATTCATATATACTCACCCCCAGAATGCATAGCGGGATGGCACAGAGATTACTTCATGTACAAAGGGAGAAAGGCAAGTCGGGGAGAGAGAGAGAGAGAGAGAGAGAGAGAGAGAGAGAGAGAGAGAGAGGGAGAAAATGATGTCAGGGAGAGAGGGAGAAAGGCAAGCCGGGGAGAGAGAGAGAGAGAGGGAGGGAGAAAGGCAAGGTGAGGAGAGAGAAGGAGAAAGGCAAGTTGGAGAGAGAAGTAGAAAGGGTTTACATCCAACTCATGGGGTGGTGGTGACTGACCAGACGGACAGTCAGTTGGTAATGCGAGATGGGCGTGCAAAGATCCTTCTGGATTTAGTTGTTAGACTGTTTGTGACCTAAAGGCCTCAACAATTTATTAGTAATTATTAGTAATTTATTATTAATTTTCTTTTTGGAGCTACATTTCCAAGTTTTGCCCTCTTTTTAAGTAAAGAAAGTGGCTCCTTTTATGCAAGAGTATAGAGTCAATGACTCCGAATGCCTACATCTCTATGTACGCGTCCTCCTTCTGCCATCTAGTGTGGCCTGGTAGTAATTGGCAGTAGGGAGTGTAGATTTATCTCACTTTCAAGTAGTACATATCAATGCAAGTGGCACACTCAAGGGACATGCAAATTCATGCACTTAGACACACATATAAGATCAAAGTAATAAGGTGCAGCAATATTTGGTGAGAACTGCTTTTTTAATATAACTACAAAACCTTGAAAAAGAGGAGTTAGTGCTACCAATATTTATAAAGCATTTTACACAACATACTGTAACAAGCCCTGAGCTTGCACTGTTTTTGTTCCTTGTGCTTTCTCACATTTTTTCTTTTAGCAGCTCCTTTCGCTGTGGTGTTTAATGACTAAAAGCACCAAGAGGAAATGTATCACTGAACCATTCTTGTTTGTATTTTATACTTTCAATCATGAATCCTGAAATCTGTTAAAATCCTAAATCCCAGGTATCCAACATCACTGCCAACCAGCCATGCATGACTGGTCCAATACTAGAGATCTAGTCATTCCACAGTTAAAATTAAAGGTGCAGTATACCCCTTGTTCAACAAGAGTGCAAGAAATAGGGCTTGTGCTGAGCTTACTTTTTTTGTTATTGTTTCAGTCATGAAAAATCTATGGTTCTGTTATTTCTTGAGCTAAACCATATTTGGTCCTTGCAAACATACATTTTGCTTGTCAGTTCTAATATATAAAGTAGATGCCCCGTGTGACTGGGGCCCTACGGGCACTACCTTTGCTACTTAGTATTAATACCAATTGGTTGAGCTCTCAACAGAAGAGTTCATTTATGAAAAAAAAACTGTTAGCATCTGTTTACCTTACCACTATTAACCAATTAAAGGGGTGGTTCAACTTACATAAACTTTTAGTATGTTATAAAATGTCTTACTAGCAACTTTGCAATTGGTCTCCATTATTTATCGGTTACAGATTTTTAACAATTTGTTACCTCTCCAGCCTCTTTTCAGCTTTAAGATGGGGGTCACGTACCCCAGAATCCAAAAAAACTGTTGGTCTCTGGGGCCACAATTTTATTGTTATTGTTAATTTTTGTTAAAAATCTTCTAATTAGACCCTCTCCTATTCATCTTTTAGTCTCTCATTAAAACCACTGCCTGGTTGTTAGGGTAAATATGACAAAGATAGCTGCTGGAATAACAAACTAGAGACAAACAAAACTCTAAATGACTGAAAAGCCATAAAAAATGAAGACTAATTCCAAGTTATCTCAGAATATGAATGTCTACATCAGTGCTGTCCAACTGGCGGCCCATGGGCTGCATCCGGCCTGCTGCCCCCTCTTGTGTGGCCCCCATCTATACGACTGTATGCTTTTAATGGTATCAGTACTGAGATTAACTGCCCCCTGCATTGTTCACAGCTCAGATTCAGGCTGTAACCCCTGTGTTACCACCTGTAAATTCATGCACTGTTCACACTTGCAATCCCCTGTATTGTTCACACCTATGAGACCTCAGACTCACACTGTAAGCTCCTACATTGTTCCCCTGTTTCCACCTCAGACTGTTGGAGCAATGCTGGCATTAAGTCACTGCACGTTTTTTTGGTGTGCTACCACCATTAATGTGGGTATGGTCCTAAAAGCTTGTGATAACATGGGTGTGGCTTCATGTGGTTGTGGTTTAAAAAAGGGGAGTGGTCAAAACAGGCTTGCATTATTGGCCCTCTACCATGTAGGCCAGAAACATTCTGGCCCTCGGTACCACAGAAGTTGTACAGCACTGGTTTACATCATAATAAAAGTTCCTTTAAAGGTGAACTACCCTTTTAGTAGCCTTAGAAAAACTTATACAGATCTTGTCAGAATGAATATCAGGTCCAATGAGATTGTTCTCCTTCACTATTCCATTCATAAGACACAATCTTGTTTGCTTATATTTTACTCTTGTCTAATGAGATTGTTCTCCTTCACAAGACACCATTTTTGTTTGTTTATATTTTACTCTTGTATAGAAAGACATTTAAAAATATATCAGGAGAATGTTGATCTATGCTTATTTACAGTAATGAAAATACTGAAACAACATAGTAAATATAAAATAGTTGCTAAAGTGCCTTTTACTGCTCTCCCAATTACTTACACATCCGTAACACATTAATATTAGTACCGTAATATGAATATCACAAGCACCTCCATGTTAGGACACGCTCAAGATCAAAATGCACACTATAATTAAAAACAAAATGCCTGAAATTTCTCCATGTCTCAAAAATGATATAGGATTCAATATAAAATAATAGAATAAGCTGGTTATAGTTATGAGATTAGGATTCTTCTAGTTATGTCTTACAAATTAAGCCAAGCAGTTGGTAATGCTGTGGGGTTCAGGGTGAACATCAACGTAATCCTCTCTAAATAATGGGGTAAATAGAGAAGAGGTGACACACACTTTTGATCTTCACATTGCAGCCCGCTAAGGAATTGTATGCAGACAGGAGAAAGGAATAATTCTGTCCCTGTATGAGGCAGTGGTAAAGGTCATCTAAAGCTTATAATGGTCTCCGTTACACAGAAACCACAGTATAAAATTAAAGAGTTTACAAGGGAGACTATGTTTATAAAGACATCAAAGATATTCAGCTATAAAGATATTGTTATTTGCAATGGAAATGAGCCCTGTGTATAAAAATAAAAAGGGACCATATAATAATTTCTCAGAATCTCACCAGATAGAACAATGGAGATATATTGGCTTTTTTAAAATATTATTTGTTAACAGATTCTGCATGGCATTTCTGCAAAGGACACTGAAGTGTGCATTTCATTTTCTAACCCCAGTGATAGTAAAATTATATTTCTATCAATGTATGGGGTAGTAGGGGAGCCAAATCAGCATTTTTGGCAAAAAATAAATAACATCAAATATATATATATTATATATATATATTGGCATTCTTACTGCTGCTTTCTAGATAAGCAGTAGTACCCTAGAACACGGTTGTCCAACTGGAGGCTTGTGGACCAGATGTGGCCCTTCAAAGGATTTTTAAGGCCAGCAATTGGCTCTAGGGCTCCATAGCCTTCAGTGTTTGGCAGCACTGGACAGCACTGACCTAGAGTATAATGCCTCTGTAAACATCTGAGGGTAATTGGAAATTGCATAATTACATCATCCATTCCTTTTCCATTTTGGGAAGCAGGCGACAAAACAGTTGGAATCACCTCCATTAAGTCTTATGATGATCACCTGCACCTACTGGTGCACTTGGGAGTAGGGTTGCCATCTGGCTGGTATTTGTTTAACTTAGCTTGAAAATCACTAGCTAGGGGCAGGGGCAGTATTGAGTCGGAAATGTATAATTCCCCTTTCTTCTTTCCTTCGCCTCCGTGCTCCTTTCTGCTAGTGGATCCATTCTTATAAACCTTCCAGCTTGTCTCTTATCACATATAGCTCTCTTAAGCGCTCAGCTCTGCCCATTCTCTGAGCAATAATAACAAGACTCAGAAGTGCAGTATAGGTAATAATAGGGGCTATCTAGCTTGTTGTCCACCTGTTGGATAAAAAAAAATTATTCAGGTGACAAAACACATAAAATCAACCCTTGTTCCATTGCTCTTAGGCTGATGCCACACCTGGCGGTTTTACGTTGCGTTTTTTCTCAGCCTCAAAACGCCGCACAAGCCACACAGCCCCTGACTATGGCGTTTTTCAGCCTAGTACTGGTGACGTAGCAAATCCCGTTTCCATGGTGCTAATAGTGCGAAACAGTAAAAAAACGCCGCGTATTTCTGCTAGGTCTGGCAGCTGCCTTTGTGTACACATAGGAATAGCTTGCTGTGCAAATACTGGCGTATTTCGGCCAACACTTGAAAAATCCATGCTAAGGCGTTTTCTAGAGTATTTCCGCATTGTGTGGTTTGCTTCGAGTCTGATTTAGAACTCCCTAATAGGCCTAAAATCCCCCATGTGCCATTGTCCTTATGGTGGCACCATAACTTAAAGGAGTCTATAGCAGGGGAATACAGATAAGAATGCAGTTTTTTTAATCTATACTTTAAAATAGAGATAACAATATAAAAGTAGCTTTTAAAAGGAATCTATAAAATATATATCAGAACTGCCACCAGAGTACTTTCATGTATCCTGACTAGGCCCATAAAAAATCACAAAAAAATGTTTTTACTCTAAAATGATGAGCGCAATACCAGTTAATGTTCCGTATCTGTAAGCTGTAAAAAGGAATACGGCAATGACTAGAGTATACTTCAACTTGTTTTAGGGCTTGAAAATTTTGAGGTAGGATAGAATCACTGTCCCCCTGTTTAGTAAAACTATCCTTCTCTTGTGGACAGTATGTAATTTTATGGGTCAGTAATGCATGTTAACACAGAGAAACGTTGAAGGGACTGCCTCTTTAGAACCAGGCAGTATCTCCAGGGTTCTCGCAGCAGTCTACTGTACATTAATCTCAGCAGCGCAGTTGCGTCAAAAGAATAGGGCGCATGCATCATTCACATGCAAAATGGCAGAAATTATACCAAAGGGAATTCAAAAAGCGCCATTGCATCAGATTTACGATGATTTGTGGGTGCAATTGCGCTAGCATTAATGGATCAGCCACAATTGCATAATTGCAGAGAAGAATGGTTGTTCCATTTCACTGAATGTATCTGCATCCAATAGGTAGTACACTTCCCTATGTTAACCATAAAAAAAGGCTTGATGATATCTGAAAAATTCAATATTGGGTAAGATTAGTCAAATAAAAAGATGCTTAAAAACAACTTAAATATATGAAAAATTAAAAAGTTCAACATTGGGTCAGATCAGACAGATAAAAAACTGCATTTCATGACTGCCTCATTTTAAAATCTGACAATGCCAGAAATATTGCCTTCAAGTAATACAGGAGCTGATCAATACAAGAGATGCTAAGATAACAGTTGCAAGTATTGATTATATCAACTAGCTGACTAAACACTCAATTTCTGTCCATGAAGCAGTGAGATCTGATAGGGATCCTGAAATAGCCTTACTTAAAATAGCATGCAATGTTATTGAACACAGCCATCTAGTGTTGCCAGAAGGTCACATGTAAGTGGGTCACAAGGTGATAGCGTTCCCATGATGAATATTATCACCGTGTAAAGGATTATTTTATTCATATAAATAGTTAAAAGCGGTGTGCAGGACCAGCCAGCAGTTGGCGCCAAGTCCACCCGCAGAGCCTAAATAAGGCAGTGCATTAGCAGTGCACTTCTTTTTATAAGATCTTCAGACAGACACCACTGAGCTGAACCAGGTGGGTCACCCAAGCCTTACTAGAGTAGACAGAGTGGTAGAAGGTGATAACTAGCTCATTCTAGGAACGAGAGCTAGACAGGTTAGCTAGTAAGAACAGCTCGAGTCCCCATGAGAGTCAGTATTTGGGGTAATACCCCAATAAGTGTACACCAGATATGGATTGTAAATCTGTAGGATTAGGGTATAGGCCTTGCGGCAAAGCAGTAGAAACACAGTTGGGGTAAAGCTTGGACACTGTAGTAAGGCCTGAGGGGTTAGTCGCAAACCCAGTAATTAGGGGAGCTTTTTACACTGGTAACTTTTTTATGTATTTTTTTATTGAAAACTTTATAAGGAAAGATTAACATAACTTAGACCAACATGCGGGCCAATTATTCCAATTTACACTATACAACCAAAATTCCCCCCTCCCCCCCCCCAGTCCAAGGCATACTGTGTGAAGCTTGGCCACTGTAAGGAGACAAGGGCCCTGGCTGATTCAGGGGAGATTTGGTGTGAGAAGTGTGTGTGACTCATTTTTGTGAAATTAATCAAGGGTTTCTTGGTTGGTTTACTTCAGTGTGTCCTGTTCTGCATACTGAGAAGCCTGCAGTAAAGTCAGTCTGGTTCAGTGTACATTGTGTTGTTGTGTCTAATGAGCTCAGCAAAGACCTCACTGGTGCCAGGAGAAAAGGTAACAATCCTGGGAACCCACTTTTCAATTGTACATTGAATGGTCTAACTTATATCTAAATAAATGGTAATATTATTAAAATGATGATGTTGCATTTAGAGGCAGACACAAATCTCTGATATAACTGAATGCCTTGTCTCTTTAAGGTTAAGCACACAATAAATAAAAATAAACAATTTTTTTTATAATTGTCTCCTTGTAAGTTCCTGCCCATCTCTCCTGCTCCTCTCGGAGCCAGTATCTTTTCATACCATTCCCCCTAGTCCCCATTGCCTTTTTATGTCTTAAACCACTTTACCTTGCGTCTCATTACCTATGGAAATCTATCCCTGAATACCTCTTTAGGGGACACTTTCTCAACCCTTCAAAAAGAAGCTTAAGGGCTCTGGCACACGGGGAGATTAGTCCCTGTGACAAGGGAGATTTGTCGCGGGCGACTAATCTCCCCGAACTACCATCCCACCGGCGAAAATGTAAGTCGCCGGTGGGATGGCACACGCTGCGCAGTCGATTTCGGCAAATCGCTGAAGTTGCCTCGCAAGGCATTTTCGGCGATTTGCCGAAAATCGCGGGCGACTAATCTCCCTGTGTGCCAGAGCCCTAAATCCTACCTACTAGCATATTTTATGCTTGAAGCTCCAAATTGCAGACTAAGATAAGTACTACATTGCACCAGTGTATTATCCATAACAACCAATCAGATTTTTTCTTTCATATTCCAATTTGTTGCAGAATAATCGCTATCACTAAACATTGGTTTTGGCAACAGAACTTGTGCAATTTATTATCCATGTAAAACAAACCAGTAATCACCTGGTCTCAAGGACTCAATATATTAATTCTTGCATGTCAAAGAATATTGAGTTTACTGATTGCTTATGAAATATAAACTAAGATGCAAACCTTGGTAGAACAAACCTTTGATCAAAGGGGAATATATTTCTATCAGATGTACAAGAGGAAAGTCATTTACAAATGAGGTGTTATGTGCTCTAAAATCTGCTGATGTAGATATGGGATGTGAAAAATGTCCATAGCTTCCTTGCATAATAAATAAACTCATCCAATCTCTCCATCAGCAGACATCTAGAAACTTAACCAGTTTAATTGATTTTCCTTTCTTTCCCCTCCATCTGATTAGAATCTACTCCCCTTTCAACAAAACAATAACTTGTTTTTTTATTCTGCATGCTGCCAATTACAGTAGTGTGCTTCTACATGGAGTGTGCCATGCTGTGATTGGTTAGAGTGCAGGTTTTGGACACAATAGAGGGCAGCGTGATGGAATTTATGTTAGTAATGGTCAGGGTTTGGAAGATCGAAAGAAAAGGTAAAGTATAGGATATGAATGTTTTTCAAAATTGAGGAGGTAATTGAGAGGTAAAAGAAAGGTATGGAATAGTAAAAGATTACAACACCACTTAGCTTTTGTCAGGCCCAACATTGTGACCTGTATAGGGTATAGCCCTGACCAGTCTTGCTGGTTACAGCTTTATTGGCAAACAACAAATGCATCCAGATGGAATCTGAACATTCTGTTCTGCTATCTGACCTGATCTTGCTTGGTCACTGTCAGGACAGATAACCAAGTTTGCAGATGGTTTAGACATATAATGAATTTAGAGTGGCTTCCCACCTTGTTTAGGTTTGCTCATTTAGCAACCTTTAATGTATGATCAAATCACAGACATACAACTGTTGTAGGTGAGATCATTGCTCTAATGCTGTATATGGTGCACGGGCCAAACAGATTGATGCTTACAAAATTCATAAAAAAATGATTTGCACTTGTTGCATGCATTTGGGAAGAGGAGAAGTCAAATTTGGGCTGATGGCAAAGGAGAATACATTTTCCAGTGTATTTGTATTGTATTTTAGTGAAACAGTAAAACCTATGGCTTCATATGCCAAGAGAGGTTTAAAAAGTAGAAAAACTATCAAATTTTCCTGCACAAGCTTGCAATAACTGGTAAGGCCCCATATAGCAAAGACTCAAATACATTACAAATCTAAATTTATAGTTACATTGCTATCTGACGAAGCACCCAATGGTGCGAAACAAGTATGGGGACCATGAGGCACTGGAAAGCACCTGTTTGTTGTTTGGTATAGTATGATTTGTTTTTTGAAATTTTGTTAACAATTTGAGCCAATAAATGGTTGTTTGTTTCACTGGTAAAATTGTTGATTATTTATATTGCTATTCAGGACCTATCAATGAGACATAACTATTAGATGGTCTCTTTGTCTATTATTTGTTGTTTAATCCCCTAATCTGCACCTTCGCCCTGCTATGCTGCTTTCAAGACTATGATTATAGCTGTTGCTGAGGAGCCTTAGAAAATTGCATACTTATTTTGATGCAAAAAAAATTGCATATACTGACAAGGTAGAAAAATTAGGGGCAGAATTATTAAAATTCAAACTGGGAACCCTGAAGAAATGTTATTAAAGCTATGAACAATTTCCTGTCAGGAAAGTATTTAATAAACTGATCAAAGCCTGAGCAATGAGTCATTCTTTTAGAAATGAATTTGCTGCTTTAAAAAAAAAAAAAATGAGGTTTGCATGCAGTTTAACCCAATGTGCTTTTAAAGGGGTGGTTAACTTTTAGTATGTTATAAAAAGACCAATTCTAAACAACTTTTCTACACCTCCCTGCAAGAAGTAGTGAGTGCTGTTACTTCTCTCTCTACAACTAGAAGTCTTCACCACTGATATCTGAAGCATAGACAAGGGATGCGCTTCCCAAAAAGATTTTTGTATAACTCTAGGCAGTGTCATTCTGTGGATACTAAAGCAAATAAAGTGCTGTCTTGTATAAAAAAGGGCATTAACTTGAGGGATGAAAATATAATGTTGCTTCTTTATAGGTCCCTGGTAAGGCCTCACCTTGAGTATGAGTGCAGTTTTGGGCTCCAGTCTTTAAGAAGGATATTAATGAGCTGGAGAGAGTGCAGAGACGTGCAACTAAACTGGTTAAGGGGATGGAAGATTTAAACTATGAGGTTAGACTGTCAAAGTTGGGGTTGTTTTCTCTGGAAAAAAAGGCACTTGCAAGGAGACATAATTACAAGTCCATTAGAAGACATTACAGACATAAAACTGGAATCTTTCTGCCAATAGAAAAGATTAGCACACCAGAGGCCACCCCCTTAGATTAGAGGAACATTTAAAGCAGCATAGGTGGTTTTTCACGGTGAGGGCAGTGAGGTTGGGGAATGCCCTTATTATTAATATTATTATTAACATTTATTTATAAAGCGCCAACATATTCCGCAGCGCTGTACAATAAGTGGGTTTCATACATTGGACTTACAGAGTAACATATAAAGCAATCAATAACCGATACAAGAGGTGAAGAGGGCCCTGCCCAAAAGAGTTTACAATCTTCCAAGTGATGTGATGGCAGATTCTGTTAATGCCTATAAGAGGGGCCTGGATGAGTTCTTGAACAAGCTTAGTATCCAAGGCTATTGTGATACTAATATCTACAGTTAGTTAGGTATTGGTAAATATATATATATATATATATATATATATATATATATATAGTATAGATAGGTCTGTATAAGTGTGTGTGTATATATATTGATCTTTTTCAACCCAAATTCATTATGTAACTATGTTTGGTGCTTGAGTTTTATCACCTACAGAGAAAGATAAACCTGGCAAGACAAAGCAGATTAAGCTATAGATCAAGGCCCTTCACACAATCTACATCCATTATTTGGCCTATATTATATGCACAGTTTTGTTCTGTTATAACTTTTAAATCAAAAGTAAGATTTGGGGCTCTATAATGACAACAAAAACATTTGAAGCAAACTGTAACCGGAATACTGTTTTATGCAGTAGTATTCAAAAACAGATCTCCTTTGGGACTGGTTGTTTATAGACAGCTGTCTAGTAAGTGGGATGGGACAGCAAAAATGTAAGTGTTTAAATGGATATGTAACCCCCTAAAGGTAATGTTGCATTTACAGTTTAAGTTTATGCTACATCCTTATATAATATAATGCATTTTTTAGAAAAACACTTTGCAGTGCAAAGTGTTATTTTACTGTTGATTAACAATATTTTTCTAAATCAAGAGCAACAATGACATCTTGTGGATCTATATAGAATGACATACAATCAGTTTTCCTAAGGGGCATTCTACTGTACAGGTATGTAATCTGTTATCTGGAAACCCATTATCCAGAAAGCTCCGAATTATGGGAAGGCTTTCTTCCATAGAATCCATTTTAATCAAATAATTCAGATTTGTAAAACCTAAGCTACATGAATCTATATTGGAGGCAAAACAAATCCTATTGGGTTTAATTAATGTTTAAATATTTTTTTAGTAGACTTAAGGTGTGAAGATCCAAATTACAAAAAAAAAACCCTTATCTGGAGAACTGCAGGTCCTGAGCATTCTAGATAATGGGCCCTATACCTATATTATTATTCTTAAGTTATATAGAGATTACATATTACTTAACCCTTTACAGAGATTTTATACCATTCACATGAGTTTTGCGCCATTGCAGCTTACAATCGAAGCTCATTATGCTGCCTGTATGTTTTTGGGGTATAGAAGTTAAAAACCCTCACAAGCACAGAAAGAACATACAAACATTGCAGTGGGAAGAAATCTGCTGTAGCTATATTCATAAAGCACAAGAAAAGATAAACACAGTGTTGTTATAGCTGACTAGTTTTATCCTGTAACAATGAATAGAGATAGGAAATGATATTGCCAATAGCCATTATATGTACCGTAGCTGAGAAAGAAGTAACAGCGCTCACCACTTCTAGTTGGTGCAATCCTTTGTTCATTGAGACAGTTATACCACACAGAACAACATTTCAGGGGGTCTACACCTCCCTGCAAGAAGTGGTGAGTGCTGTTACTTCTCTCTCTAACCAAGGGCAAAGTACTAACGTGGCAATACAACTACATACAGAGAAGATAAACAGGGTGTTTTTATAGCTGACTAGTTTTGTCCTGTAACAGTGAATAGAGATAGGAGATGATATTTCCAATAGCCATTAAATGTACCATAGCTGCTTATGGTAATATTTCAGCATATCCAGACAATGTTTATGATGCCCATCTGTGCAGTGGCACATACACTGGATCCTTATGCCCAGCTTTGTACTAGCACAGCCGTTCTGAGCATCTTTCTAAACAAACTACTTTATGCAATGGTAGGGCAGGCGCTATTGGCACAGCAGTAACTGGCATAGAGATTGCTCTAATCCTCAGTCAGGAGCTTGACTTAAACCCCACACAGGGTGACGGTGCATACCCTCCATACTTTGTAGGCAGAACTGTACTTTGCAGGCGCAAGATGTTTGATATGAAACATAATAAAAGTAGCAGAAAGGTAATACATTTACTGGCTAACATGATAATCACAGCAAGGTTTAAGAAGGGCCTGGTACTGAAATACCAGGAACACTTTTGATTACATGGTAATGTTGTTCTAAATATAAATAACCAGTAAACATTAACCTCTGTTACTCAGACACTGCTATTAATCAGTCAGTCAGCCATGCACTCCTACCATTTGCAATGTTTATTGGTTGTGCATATTGAGAACGGCATTGCTATGAAATTGAAAGTGCTCCTTCTAATTAATTAATAGCATTTTACTACTTCATTTTACCACATATACTAGATAAAAGACTTTTGAATTGGAAATCAAAAGTGCTTTCACTGTAAAATAGAACCGTGACTTAATAAGTTGCTAGTGTTCATGGCTTGAGTCATATCAACTAGTGTTCATGTCAGGCTTCAGTCTTTGTGGGACCTGTTATCCAGAATGGTCAGGACATTGGGGGGGTGGGGGGTTTGGATAAGGGGTTGTTCCATAATTTGGCTCTCCATACCTTAAGTCTACTAAAATATCAATAAAAATATCAAGTACAAGGTACTGTTTTATTATTAAAGGAAATCATTTTTAAAATTTTAGCTATTTAATTGAAATGGAGTCTATGGGAGCATTTCCATAATTCAGAGCTTTCTGGCTAAAGTATTTCTGCATAACGGATCTAGGGTTGCCACCTGTTCGATTTTGACCCAAACAGTTTGTTCTTTCTTTCTTAAAAACATGGGCGACAAAAAAAAGATACGGACGACAAAAAAGATGCAGGTGACAAAAAAATTACGCCACAAATGCGTTTCGCAAAATTTTCGCTGTTTCGCAAATTTTCTTGCCATTTCACGAATTTTATGGCGAAGCATAATGGGACAGATTCACTCATCCCTATTAAACATTGCTCATCACTGCTTTCTCTTGGTCTAAGGGGCTGATTTATGAAAAAAATCAACGTGGTGTTTATTTCTCAATTCTAGACAAAATACAAAAGCGACTAAAACATGTAGTTTTTTTTCTGAAGCCTTGAATACTAAGGATTTATTAAAAAAAAATACAAAAAGTTGCCAGATATAACTCGGCAAGTAAAAACTGGCAATGTTGTATAAAAGTCAGTGGAAATATTCTCTAACAACTTCATTGATTTTGTGATTTATACCTGTGTGCGATTTATTTTTTTCCACATAACGCACCTGTGAATATTGCCACTTTTTTGCTTAAATGCTTGAGGTTAAAAAGAAAAGCCACTTGTGGGGTCTATGGGGTCTAAGGGGTCTATGACATGGCAACCTGCCTGGTTTTCCTAATTAGAGAAACTGCGCAGGAGGTTTTGACCCGTGCAGCCCTTTCGAGAACCGGGCTGTCCGGGTCAAAACCGAACAGGTGGCAACCCTACCCATGTGTGTAATTTGTAAATATATGGTATGCAAGGGGAGTTCTTTATTTCTTTAGCAAATCTGCTGATCTTGGCTAAAAACCACTGGCACCCATATATTTTTTGTGATAAGTAATTCATTGAGAGTTGTTTTTGTTGGACATCCTTCCAATCCTTCTATGAGAGTGCAGGAGAGGTGAAGTTACATGTTCTACTGCTCTACCCTTGACAGCAGCTAGAAAAGATACCCCCCCTCCAAGCAGGGCGATATTGGGAATAAAATAGACCCTAGCATTTAGGTACTCAGAGGCCCAAACAGCCCCCCCCACAAGCCCATTATGTAGTGACTGTCTATGGCATCTTACAGCAGTCCCTCTGGCATTTGCCAGAATCCACAGACCTGTGACCAGCAAACCCTGTGAACTGTGCTTTTTCACTTTGGGGGCCCTCTCTGCCATGGGGCCCCTTACTGCAGTGACACCTGTTCCCCCATGATGGCTGCCCTGAATGTAAGAATATATGCATACAACAGTAGCATCAGGGGAACATTCACGTATAAGCAGATAGATAACCTCTGGTTATGAGCACTAGACGAGTTTCAGATCCTCACCAGGTGGAGGCAGATTAAAATGATCACCACAATACCCTTTATACTTCAAGTTATTCCTGCACCCCATGTCTGATCTGGGATTCAAAATAGGCCCTGGCATTTCAAGTACAGAGAAGCCCAAGCAACCCCCCACCTGCCCAATAAATAGTGACTGTCTATGGCATCTTACAGCAGTGCACAGGTTAGAGCAAGTACACAGGTTAGAGCAGTCCAAGAAATTTCATTAGATGCATTCTTTGGATCTACAGGCAATAGTAAATGTATAAGTTCTTCCATTTATAAAATAATACTTTAGAAATAAATTATTTTTAAATATAAAATTGTCTATTTCTATCAACACTAGTGCTTGTTTTTAATTGTAGCGGGTCTGTAATTGCTTATTGGACGGCTAAGCAATTCTCAGACATTAATGCTACTTTGCTGTTCTGCAAATGCATAATCACTACATACTATGGGTACAATTTGCAGTAATTAAAAATATGTCAAAATGGCAAATACATTTTAATCTAAAGAAAATTGCTCTTATTTTAATGGAGGCCAGCATGTTAGGTTTTCTGCACTGAGCCTTAGTCAGACAGATTGCAGACATTCTTTAAGACGACATGCTCATCTCCTTCCATCTGTCTGATAGCCCAAGAGTGCCAAAGGCAGTGCCAAGTTGGGATAACTGAACATTATCATTAGCTAGTATAGATTGCATTAGCAGCAATGACAGGCAGACGTTGTAGAAGGAAGAAAGGATGAACCTAAAAATCTGTTCCCATCATTAATCAACTTTGTGGAATTTGGCGGTGAAAGGAGGACAGTGAGGGTTTGTCTATTGTGTTACTAAGCGCTGTAATCATCTTTGCAGAGGAGGGAGATTTAAGTTACGGCACCATGTGTGCCCTGCTAATACATGGAAATAATTATGGGACCACTTGATTATGCCATCAGGTTGGGTATCTCATTACCTTCTTAATGCTCATGAGACTCTGAGATTTTAATGATATTGTAATCAATAGGTCGTTTGTTCATGATTATGAAAATGAGAACTCCATCCAACACAACTTAAGCTTTTTAAAAAGTTAACATAATTTCAAGCAACTTTGCAATATACATCAGTTAAAATATATGCAGCCTTTTCATGATTTTTAAAGTAATAATATGGTTTGGAACAGTTGCCTTAGCCTGGACCCCTGCTGATTACTAACTGACTACTTTTAGACTAAAATAAAATGTTACAGTAGTTGAAATTAAGATCACTGGGCAATGCATTGTGGGTTATGTAGTTCCTGCAAACAGTCTGTGGAGCTGTGGAGAAGTTGTTACAGTTTGTAACATCACTGTTTTAGTCCCTCCTCCCCTTCCAGGATTTCAAATGATGCAGAAAGAGAAGAATTATTTTATAGCTAGATTTCAACCAATAAAAATGGTATTTATTGATACTTTTTGAAGGAACAGATGACAGTATTAGGTATATTAGGGTTTGCTGTATTGGTTCAGAAGCCTTAGTTCCCCTTTAAGGATACATTTCACCAACGAGTAGGGGCAAATCTAAAACCACTTCAGCAGTGCACATTAACCATAAACATTAGCCATGGCATATAGATTTTAAATAAATCCCAAATTTAAATGCACACTATGATTCCTCTATAAAAAATGTAAATCAGGTGAGAGGGGGGCCTGGACCCCAGGGGCTGCTTCCTCTATAGCTCTAAGATTGCTTTTTTTAATTTTGGATAAATCTATAATCATTGTCTTTTGCAGCAAAAAAAATTCACGTGTGAGACTTCCTACTACTTGTATTAAAAATTTTTTTAAAGGAACAGTAACACCAAAAAAGTTTTTTTAAAGTAAATGAAATATAATGTACTGTTGCCCTGCACTGGTAAAAGCTGTGTGTTTGCTACAGTAACACTACTATAGTTTATATAAATAAGCTGCAGTGTAGCCACGGGGGCAGCCATTCAAGCTGGAAAAAAGGAGAAAAGGCACAGGTTACATAGCAAGATAATCTTTGCAGAATACAATAGTGTTCTATCCATTATCTGCTATGTGCCCGTGCCTTTTCTCCTTTGAATGGCTGCCCCCATGGCTACACAGCAGGGTATTTATATAAACTATAGTAGTATTTCTGAAGCAAACACACCAGCTTTACCAGTGCAGGAACGGCTGCCCCCCGGGGCTACACAGCGGGGTATTTATATAAACTATAGTAGTCTTTCTGAGGCAAACACACCAGGTGTACCAATGCAGGGCAACAGTACATTATATTGTAATTACTTTTATACACTTTCATTTTGTGGTGTTACTGTTCCTTTAACTAGACACAGTAGTAGTAGTAAACTCTGAGGGACATCCATGTACTTCTAAAATACAATAACATGGAGTAATTCCAGTTATACACTATGCAGTTTGTGAATTCCTTTGCTTGGCTGATTACTTCACACAAATTAAAGAATGTTTTGACACGCAGCATATACACATTCCAGCAAAAGACTGACATAACAAAAGGTAACTGTTATATTTTATCATTTTATTTGTAATATAAAAAACTAAAGTATAAACAAGCCAGGCTGAAAGAAATTTCTAAATATAAACATGAGGTTAAAGAAGACGAACAGATAAATAGATTTTATTCTGAATAATTATCCCGAAAATAAAACAGAAATGAATTGTGGGTGTGGTAGGGTAACAGTGCAACAAAGTTTGATTTTTGTAATCGCCTGCAAGATAGTTCCCAAGTTCCTAATTATCTTGACATTTACTCACTAATGTCCCATAGGCTGGGATTTTCATATACAGATATGGGACCGGTTATCCAGAATGCTCAGGACCTGAGGTTTAGGGGATCTTTCTGTAATTTAGTAATTTCCATACTAAAATTGCATTTAAATATTAAATTAACCAAACAGGATAGTTTTACCTTTAATAAGGAGTAATTATATTTTAGTTAGGATCGAGTACTACAGAAAAAAAAGAGAAATTTATTTGATTCAAATGCACTCCTTGGGAAATGGCTATCCTGTAATTTGGAGCATTGTGGATACCAGGTTTCTGGATAACAGATCTCATACCTGTAGTACAATCCTAAGGAAGTTTTCTGTTAGCAGATATCAGGGGAAAATGAAGTCGGTTCTATGGACATTCTACTGCTTTACATGAAAAGTTTTTACACACATTCCATTCTAATATATTTCCCTTACCTTGATTTACATCTTATCTTTTATTTCAGTGTAACGTCAATGCTTTTCTTCTTATAAGAGATGGGACACCATTTGAGCACAGGTACAGGTATGGGATCTGTTATCCAGAAATCCAGTATTGAGAAAGCTCCATTTCCTATAGTAGAGATACCCCACCTTTTATACCCATGAGCCACATTCAAATGGAAAAAATGTTGGGGAGCAACACAACCATAAAAAAAGTTCCTGTGGGTAGCAATAAGAGCTATAATTGGCTATTTGGTAGCCCATATGTTGGCTGGCAGCCTACAGAAGGCTCTGTTTGGCAATTACTGTTTTTTTATGCTTTTAAACTTGCCTCCTTTTCAAAAATAAGCACCTGCTTTGAGGTCACTGGGAGCAACATCATGGGGTTGGGGAGCAACATGTTGCTCACAAACCCCTGGTTGAGGATCACTGACACAAGACAGGGCTGTGACTTCGGCAGGTGGGTGGGTAATCAGAGCACAAGTAACTTTCTGGTGGGTTCAGAGCAATTAACTGCTACCAGCAACTATGCTGCTTTTTGTGTTTATGAGCTGTTGGGCTTTCAGCTAAACAGACAAGGCAGGATCATTTTTCAACCAATGCAGAGGTAGTGTACATTATATTTAAATGGACAGATTGCATTAGGTTTACCACCTTTTCTAAAAAAAAAATACCGCTCTTCTTTGTATATTAATTCACTATTAATTACATTGGCTCTAAGATAATTTTTACCGGTCAGGCCAGTAAAATACTAGCCAGGTGGCAACCCGAGATTGCAAAATGTATACCCTAAATTGATAAATGTATGATTGGTGTTGATGGCAATCACATTTGTATTTTGTAATTTTAAGCTTATCCACAAAGCATTCAAGAATATTAAAAATACTACGTTTTTTAATATATAAAATGAAAGGAAAAAGAAAACAAGCCAAAATCATCAAATAGTGACTCAGAAACATGGTCGCTAATTTAATATCACAAAAAAAAGAGCACAGTACACAAAGACAACAAACTGAAATCTGAAAAATGATCCTCCTGCTACTCATTGACAGTTCTATCGTATTTGTGCCACAAATAAAAGGTATACGTGCAAGAGTGGATTTTTTTTTTTTCTTAGAAAATTCTTTGTTACTATATATTTAGTATATATACAGTGTGATGCTGAAAAACAGACCCTGCAATTTACTTTAGCCACAGGTAATAACTATGTAATGCTGCAGTGGCCCTTTCTATCCGGTGTTTCAATCTTAATTTAATAGTTGGACTGGCCTGTCTAGCATGTACTTTTTAACATGTTTCTTATCACATCATGCTGCAATACAATGGCAGATTTTTGCAAGTGATGAATACCATAGTACTGATATACTTTCCTGATAAACAGCCTCTACTAAGGAAGAACTATGCAATTGTATCAATAACCAATATATATGTACAGGGGACAGAATACTGGAAGTTATTAGGAGAGGAATCTCAAGCTAGAATTGAAGATGTGTAAGAAAGAATTAATCATATACTTGGTTCAGACAATTAATTTGCTATATAAAAGGAAAGCCCAGTAAATCTTCTTTCTGAAAAGAGCTTATAGCTCTCCTGAATTTACATCCATTTTCATATAGCACTTGCATCCTTCTTAATACATTCCTAAGTCGTCCCATCGCAATTCCCTATAAATCTTCGGTCTGGAACTCTAACAGAGAACGAGATTCTGCACACTAGGCAGTATCAGGAACCAGAGCATGTACAGAAGACAGCAGGCAGAGAGCTTTCCATTTGATGGAACAATCAATGCACACTTCAACGATACCAGCCCCATGCCCACCTTCCATAGTATTTGAGACAATAGGAAACAGAGTATCAGGTTGCCATAGCGACCAGTTTTATTCAACAATTATCCGTGATTGCACATGTTGCTAATAATTTCCCCCCATGCCTGCTTTCCATAGTACTTTAACCAATAGGAAACACAGCGTCAGGTTGCCAAAGTGACGCGGGTTTTGTTTAGTACATATACATGATTGCTCTTTCCTGCCTCCCTGCAGTTTGGGTCACCACCACTATACTACAAGGTCTGAAACAATTACAGTTTATATATTAGGCTTATGTAGGATTATAGCAGCACATTCATGCAAACAATGCATACTCCCATCTTGGTGACATCAAAAAAGAAAATATGGTGGCTAATAGAGTTGTGGAGAAGTTCTTTATTAACTGAAAACTAAAGAAGGCACTATTGTGCAAAAAAAAATAAAAGTGAATCACTACAGCAAAAGGGTTATCTGTCAGATGGGGAAACATAGTAGAGTGGAGTAGTTGTGTTGTCTTTTTAAACAAATGTTCAAAATATGGTATTGCAGGTTCTCTTGTCAGTTTAATAAAAAGAAAGAAACAAGTATAATGCCAATATTTGCTTAGATTTAAGAGAGGTGTTGTTTTTTGGGGCATAAAATACAATAAATAGAATCAAATTAATAAACATACTATAAAAAATTGCACTTAGTTCCATATGTACTGTATGAAATTGCATTGATATGAGAAGCTTAGCTGAACGAGACCCACTGCAGTTTAATGCCCTTTTTAATGATAGAGAAACAAACATGTCACTAATCCTTTATCACTCTATTCAGACACTGCTTCACTCACAGTTTTAATCAAATTGTTAAAAATATACAATCCTATTACTCTTAATAAATAGGTTTCTGGCTGTGGAAGGGGAAAGCAAGACACATATTCTAAATAAAATGTACAAACAAGCAAATTATTTCATTATGACTAAATAAAAAATATAATGAACATTTGGCTGGAATATATTAAAACTGCAGGAGGGGCTTACACATTATCCTTACATATCCCCTGCATTCTCTAGGTATGTGCAAAGGCTGTAAATAGCTGTCACTGTGCCAAACAATACCCAGTTTTTGTGCTATGTACTATATGCCAGCAAGTAAACCTTCATTTATGTGAAACATGCTGACTCGAAAGCTTATTTTTTGTCTCATTTTGTGAGGAGAAACCATAAATGTGCTTTTCCCAATAAAAGAATACATTCTCTAAATTTTACTTGCAACCCTATATATGGAGCAATTTTAAGACCAAACATCTTATAACAGAGGATTGCATGAGCCAGACAATGTGGAAATACAGATTGCTGAGGACATCTGTTGGTGTAGGTGGTGTACTACTATTGTTGCCCGTTGTATGACCCTTTGTATAGTGATCTGATCTGAGCATCCAACCATTAATCTCCAAACAATGTGTGTTATTACAATGCACATGATAAATTAGATTAACTCCCAAAATGTAACTTGAGAGATTAGTATAATTCCCTCCTGCAAATTTTAATTTTGTAATGGAACTTTATATTTTGCAAGGCCTGCATACATCTTATTTTAAATGTAAACATCAGTTTTTTTTAATTACAGCATTTGTTTCAATATTTAAGGAATATTTAGTGTTATCATTGTATCCTTCTAGTATTTGAAAACTGGTCATGACCCTCAGCATTAAAATAAAATATAGTTCGCTCTCTTTTGTTGTCAAGAAAAGCCTTACGTACTGAAGGAGCACCACTGACTCCCTCTTGCCTTTGGGCTTATGCAGCTCTGCATCAAATTAGTCACACCACTGTTATGTTCCTACAGGTAATGTCAAGCTTTCTCTCGCAGCCAAAGTTTTCAAGTATATACACCTTTTGGATTTTGATGTCAAATGGAGATGGAAGGTGGGTATAGTCAGCAAATTCTTTCCTTTTTGAAATCACAGTTTGCACTGCAGATGACAGAAGTGTTGTAATCAGATGGGAAGAAGCTCAGGAGGACTTTCCCCATAACAGTACTTGGCAATGGGATTGCGGTAGGTATTCTCATGCTGAACACTCTGAGCATTAGTAGGAAAAAAAAACAGATTTCATTATTTAGGAGATTTATACAGCTGATTCAGTAGTATAAAGGCAAACTATGACAAAAAAACACACCTGTGAGGAAGTCCTGCACTTGGCCAAACACAACTCAAAATGATCTTCAACTGCTTGAAACAAATTTTGGAAAGCCACTGCTGCTCTGTTCAGAAAACGTTCCAGTAGAAGTTGCTATAAAGATACAGAGAGGAAACAGAAAAAAAGAAACAAGAAAAAAAATGTGAGTTAAAGGGTAGCAATTGACGACTTACTAGGCAAGAAACAAAATAGCATTATGCACTATAGCATTATGCACTACACATTAACTTAAGTGCTGATTTGTCTTTAGGCATCACTTGATTCATTATACTCAGTATGTTAAACACAAATGATCACTAACTAAACTGAGTAGTGAAATGTGAAGAATAGTAAAAGAATTTGCAGTTCACACTAAAGCTTATTTCTTTCATTTGCATAATAATAGTGATTAGTAGCCTGTCAGTGGATGCGCTCCTATTATCTTAATGGCAATTTTTTCCCCAATTGACACACATGGGGTCAAACAATCGAATTACCCCGATATCACAATGTGTATGGCCACCTTTAATGGAAGCTTATATAACAGGTTTTTAACAGACTTTTTTTGGATGCTTTAAGTATATGTTAAATCAGGCATTTAAACTATATTTCACTAGTTTTAACTTGGCTTAGGTACTAATATCTCATATAATATTATTTTAATGAATATAATACCTATTAAAAATAACTTTGGATTGAATTAATGAAAGACATTGCTTTAAAATGTAGATTATCAATTCACCTGATAACATGCATTAATCATGACTGACCTTTAATAAATAAGCTCCTATATGTGTCGGCATTTCAAACACATTATTTCACTTAATGTTTATAAAAGAAGACCTTGGTACTAATCAAGACATGGCCATTCAGCATCAATAAGTTCCCATGCAGCTACAATCACTTCTATGTGAATAATATTAAGGTTGGCTTGCAAAAGGTTGCAAAATTTGACCCTTATAGGTTAAACATGACAGTGCCAAGTGAACCAAGTTCATATCTTAAGAGTATTCACAGGCAGGGCTTCATTGTCCATAAAGCTCAAAAATGTAATATCTTGTGTGCTGAAAGCTGTAATACGAGAAACCTATTTTGCTTTTAGGGCCGTGGTAGACTGGGGGATTAGTTGCCCGCGACTAATCTCCCCTATATGCCATCCCACCGGCTTGAATGTAAATCGCCAGTGGGATGGCATATGCGGCGCCACGATTTCCCAAAATTCCGGAAGTTTCCTCTCAAGGCAACTTCTGCGATTTCGGAGAATCACCCCGTCTACCACAGCCCTAAGAAAAAGACAAGTGGCTATACACACAAAGGAGGTGATTAACTTCCTTCCAAAAAAGGTTTGTTGCCCTGACTTATTTCATGAAGAGTACGTAAAAAGCCTCTGCTTTGTAAACATTATAAATCAACTTTATCCATTTGGAGAATATTATTAGTTCATACATGTGATTCTGAATATTTACGACAAATGAAAAGTTTATTTTTATGTGGCACTATTCCGTTTCTTAACAGAAGATAAGACTGACTGCAAATATTATTTATGCAATGAAGCAGCTACACACCTTATTAGGCTGCAAGCAGCAGGATACACAATACTCATATACACTGCAGCACCCATTGGACAGGCAAGTTTCACAGCTGTACAGTTTAGTACTGGCCACATTTATGTTACAGCATCCATTTGCTAAGAGCTCTTTACGTTCACAAATGTAACCTGCAAAAACACAAAACAGACAATATTGTGATATATGGATTTAATATAAACACATTATAGGAGACATATAATATAAAAATTAAGAATGTACCAGTGAATTATACTCCTCTAAATATAGAAGGATTGTGCTTTAAAAAGTTGTGTTTTGGACTGATTTATTGAGACATTCCACCAAAACCCCACTAGTACCGCCCATCTGTTCCACTTCCTGCTGGCTGAATTCTCTGGATGTGCAGGGAGGCCGGCAGCTCTCAGTACACTGCACTGTAGGATAGGAACCAATCAGCAGCTAGGCTTACCTGATAGGGAAGTGAAGCCTAATTTAGGGGACATCTACTTCTACACTCTCCACTAACATTATATAAACAGACCATCTAAACAAAAAATAAATAAAATGTTTACAATAGCCAAAATGGATTGATTACAATATAGCTCTATATATTTTTAAATCCAGACAGCATAAAAAACCCCCAAAACCTCTAAAACCAAGAAACGAAAAAGATCTTCCAATTGTAAAAGGGACATCTGCCACTGACTTCTACATGATCTCAACAGGTTTAATATAGAGTTTTTTTGGCGGTTTTAGACGCATAATAAATCATGAAAAAATTGTGGTTTTGTTCCAGTGAGAATATCAGGTTTTCTACAACAAAAAAACTCAAACCCAAAAACAATTAAGCAATAGTAAATGCCCCTTTAGTTTTAGGAGGGCATTTACTATTGCTCGATTTTTTGGCTCAGGTTTTTTGTCGCAGAAAAAATGCACCTGCTAAAACCTGTCGAGATCATGTTGAAGTCATTGGCAGATGTTCCTTTCACAACTGAAATATTTCTTTGCTTTGTTGCTTTAGAGTTTTTTGGGTTTTTTTTATCTGGCTTTTGTGAAACAATATGAAAAAGTTGCATGTTTCATATCGAAAAAGTCACGGTGTTTGTGGTTTTCCCGCAACTTTTTGATAAATGACTGACATTTATGAAAATAAGTTTAGTCATGGTTAAAAAAATACAAAACCATGAAAATCAGAATGTAAAGAAATCCCCCCTTTAGTGTTAACTTCGTAACAGAAGCCCAGCTGAAGCAGTAAGTGGATAAGTCATTATGAAAGATCCATCTGCTGTTTTTGGATACTCAGGTGTCTTGTATTTATTGTTAAATTAAATAGATTTACTCACAGGTTTCAATATATTATTATTAATAATTATTATTATTAATAATAATATATTAATATATTATTATGTGTCAGGATAACTTTTAATTGCTGTGGGTTTAAAAACTGCAAACACACAGGCCATTTATTTTTATTGAAAATAGGTTTCCTAATGCAAAATCGTTAAAATGTTTGCTCAAAAGAGAATATTATGAAACCTGCAACACTGGACTGCTCCATAAAAAAGTACAAAATCGACTCTTGTATAATCAACTTTACCCATGTGAACCTCATGCCATATTTTATTACCCATATCATCTGTAATGAGCAATTTGCCTTGCACAGAGTTTCGGCACTGGTTACTTATGCGGCTGCTGTTTCCTAAATTGAATTGAACTTTCCACTGGATGTTCTGATCTTGATCTGTTTGAAGAAGTGTTCTGTCTCTCACAGTTCTTTCTTCCTAAATCAGAAGGAAAATAAATAGTATAGGTTATTATGGTGTACATTTTATTTCTAAATTGCACTGTTTACATGGGAAATAATTTACCATTTACAATTTTGTTCTTAAACCAACAAATGTATTTGTTTTAGTTGCAATATTGGTGTGTAGGCGCCATCTCAGTGCTTTGTGCCTAAATCTGAGCTTTCAGAAAGAGCCAGCGCTACATATTAGAACTGCTTTCAGGTAACCTATTGTTTCTCCTACTCCCATGAAACTGGAGGAGTCTCAAGCCGGACTTGGATTTCTTACTATTGGGTGCTATTCTGATATCTACTGGGAGCTGCTATCTTGTTACCTTCCCATTGTTCTGCTGATTGGCTGCTGGGAGGGGGGTGATATCACTCCAACTTGCAGCTCAGCAGTAAAGTGTGACTGAAGTTTATCAGAGCACAGGTTACAAGGCTGTGGCACCCTGAGAAATTAAGTATTTGGTTAGCCCCATGTGAAATTAAAATCAAATTAAATCAAAGTTAAATATAAAAAAAATCTGTTCCAATGCAGGATTCTGTTGGAGAAGCTCTATTAACATGATATATTTTGAAACAAATACATGCTTTCCCATGACAGCATTCCTTCAAAACATTATATAGGTTTATGATCATTTTTGTGATCGTTTCTGTGATTCTTTTAGATTGTAGTAGTTCTGTCACTGCATGAAAAAGACAACTGCTGCTTATGCTTGTTTCCAATTTTAATATTGTAGGGTACTGGCATGTTTGTTTTTTTAGGGAGATTAGAGATGTTATATTTGTAAGTTTCTGACACCAGTGACTGATACATACACACACAAGACAAGACATATATGTAAGTGCATATCAGCAGGAATAAAAGATAGCAAATATACCAAGTACAGCTTATAGACATTGAGAACTGTCATAATTAGAGGACAATGAGAATTGCTGAGATAACTGCCCATGAAACATCTGGTGACAAAATGTACATCACATGTGAATGTGGTTTTGTTATTGAAGTTAAAGGAACAGTAACACTAAAAAATGAAAGAGCTTTAAAGTAATAAAAATATAATGCACTGTTGCCCTGCACTGGTAAAACTGGTGTGTTTGCTACAGTAACACTACTATAATTTATATAATAAGCTGCTGTGTAGCCACGGGGGCAGCCATTCAAGCTGGAAAAAAGGCACAGGTTACATAGCAGATAACAGATAAGTTCTGTAGAATACAATAGTGTTTTATCTGTTATCTGCTATGTGCCTGTGCCTTTTCTCCTTTGAATGGCTGCCCCCATGGGTACACAGCAGCTTATTTATATAAACTATAGTAGACTTTCTGAAGTAAACACACAACTTTTACCAGTGCAGGGCAGCAGCACATTATATTTTAGTTATTTTTATACACTTTTATTTTTTGGTGTTACTGTTCCTTTAAGGAAATGTTATTTGGCGGTAGGGTCACTGCTACTCACCTGCTTGAAGGTGCTGGTGAGAAAATAAATGAGGGAGAGGCCGAAAACCACGCCAAGAACCCATCTCTTTCTCAGGATCTTTCTCCAAAGCATAGATACGAACAGAACCATTCTAAAATATGACGCTTCTCTAGTCACTGCATTAGAAAGAAGATGTGGGCTTCCACTTCAGCACAAACCTGAATGTTATTCCCGATGTTCTACATAACACAAACCCTCGGTGCCCCACCTCCAAGCAGCGCAGTAAGGGTGTAGCGGATAGGGGAATCGTATTTGACATGACACAGTTTGTAAGAAGCTTTCTGTGACACGTGTTGCAATGTTTTCATTTACGTGCTGGGCGACACAATTCCGGATCCTTTCCCCTGCCCTTTACACTTTACAAGACACATCAACTTCTTACGCAGATACGTTCCACATGAAGACTTTACTGTATATATCGCCTATTAACGGAACCGTGCCCAAGGAAACCCTTCCATCGCAAGATAAACGACATTTCCGAACGGACCCTAAGCGGGACACCGTTTTTTGCATGTGGTATATAACATATAAACCATCCCCCCTAACAATGAATTTATTAAAAACAATTGCGAAGTAATCTTCGGCTTCCACTTTCCATCTGAAATAGAGTCCACTATAACCCGGAACTAATACTGTTTTGCTTCCGGCTCCTGCCGGCCGTTGCTATGGCGACAGTGTTGCTTTCGGATCCCTTCGGCGTCTTTGCCATCCCACGTGACCTCGCTCAGCCAACCATCTGTCGCGCTTTCCTGGTTGGCTAAGCAATAGTGTGTATTGCGCTTGCACCGGTGGATATGGAATAAGGTGGAGGTCAGAAGGTATTGTGTACTGGAGAAGGGAATGGCTAATGTTTTTGTTGTGATAGAAGTGCGGCCTTATTCTTATGCTAAATATGTGTTTATAGTCATACATGAACCTGGAATGGCAAAATGCCCCTGTGTGCAAAGCCATGAGTGGTGCAGCTCACAGGTTAGCATGGGTGTTATCTCAGCTATGGAAATCATAGGAAACTTATTGAAAATGAATTGGGTGCGGGCCTGACTGCGAATAAGTCCATTGTAGATTTGTTACTTTCCAATATACATTCATTACACATGGTTATAATGTTGTTATATGTAAACTGTAAATGTTATTCAAAGCAGTGTCTGTCTGTTTGTATTCTCTGCCCTTCTGGTTCTGACTCTTGAAACAATGTAACAGACGTCAGTTCTTCTCCATGTCTGTTAATATCAAGGTTCTGCTTCACTGGGGCAGGAGTCAGAACCAGAAGTGCAGAGAATATAAACAGCCAGATTTTGCTTTCAATAACAATTACATTTTGCATGTAATAACATCACTTAGAATTACATTTTCTTACTTAGACATATTTGGGTGGACGACTTGTATAAAAAAAACCTAGTGCCCAGGCTTAAAGGAACAGTAAAACCAAAAAATGAAAGTGTATAAAAGTAGATACAATATGTATATCTTTGTATATCTTTATTTATAAAGCGCTACTTATGTACGCAGCGCTGTACAGTAGAATTCATTAATACAGACGGGGTTAAAGATAATGGATAAATACAAAGTACAGCAATAAATACAAGGTGCAGTTGCAATAAGAGTCAGAAACACAAGATGAAGGAGGTCCCTGCCCCGTAGAGCTTACAATCTATATATATATATATATATATATATATACACAATCTAATATAATGTACTGTTGCCCTGCATTGCTACAACTGGTGTGTTTGCCTCAGAAAGACTACTATAGTTTATATAAGTAAGCTGCTGTGTAGCCATGGGGGCAGCCATTCAAAGGAGAAAAGGCACAGGTTACTTAGCAGATAACCGGCAAACCCCCATTATATGGGGCTTATCTACTAGTTATCTGCTATGTAACCTGTGCCTTTTCTCCTTTTTTCCAGCTTGAATGGCTGCCCCCATGGCTACACAGCAGCTTATTAATATAGTAGCTTTTCTGTAGCAAAAACACCAGTTTTTTGCAGAGCAACAGCACATTATATTTTAATTACTTTAAAACACTTTAATTTTTTGATGTTACTGTTTCTTTAAATGACCTTTTAATGATTTCTAAAGCATGCATTATTTAAGCATCTCACATACACAGAGGAACTTACTAAATGTACCATGTTCTTATTTATTTCGCTTCATGAGAAATATTAACTTTGTTGTATTATATTTACAGTCCTTTGTGTGTATTTCCCTTTCTGCTTATAAATAAGGATAAAAAATAATTCTTTCTTATCTCCACATATGTCAATGAACTATAAACCTCATAAAACCTCTGTTCCTTAGTAGGAGTTGCCACCTTTTATAATAAGAATACCAACAATTTAAATTGTCTAACTTTCTTTCCTATTAAGCATTAATTAATCAAGTGGCAAATCTGCTGGTTATACTGTGAGATTATCTGCCATAAAATACTTGTCTCTGTATTGGCCTTTTGGTTATTGAGTGTACATTATCAATAGAAAATGACACTATTGAGATAAGCATATGGCAGTTTCCAGTGACTAGCTAAATTTCAGTTATGCAGAGAATGTCCTGTGTGTAAATTATGGTATACAATTATAGCATATATAATTAAACTCACAATGTTTCATGTTACCACTTCAATAAGTAATCCAAATTTGGCTGCTGCTAAACAGTCCTTGGTAGTGGTGCATTCTGAAAAAATTGGCATAAAAATACTTTAAAAACCTGTTCAGAAGGACCAGCTCTCCATCTTTTTGTAACTTAGAATTTTTTCTAATCTAGGACTAGGACAAAGTACAAGGGAAAGTGTGACTATTTTTATACCGTAGCTTCACATATATGTGTCATATTTGCTACCTTTTTGGAGTAACAAATAAACAAAAAAACATTTTTTCACCATACTTGTGAGCACCCTGCTTTCTAAAACCTTACTTTAGTCTAGAGTTTTTGGAAAAAATTTTCTCTACACCTATATACGCTCAAACTTGCTATGTAAGATGTGAGTACAGATCTTACCCACAGCCTTTAGTTGAAAGTTAGGGAAGCGAGTGATACTGCACTGTGCTTTTAGGCCAGCCTGCACGCCTACTATGCCTGTCAATTATGGTTCCATATTGTTCCCTACATCTGACAATTGTGCACCTATTTAAGCAACCTTTTCTGGCGGTTTGCATAATTTTGAATCAGATACAGAAGATATTCTTGTACTACAAGACAATAGTCTTGCATATGGTCCTTTCTAGCTAATATGAGATCTCTACTATGTCGATTCTAACAACTTGTTTAAACGTTCAACATATGTGGCAGCCAGATATGGTTATTAAAGGAGAAGGAAAGGTAAAACTAAGTAAGCTTTATCAGAAAGGTCTATGTAAATACAGCCATAAGCATTCACTGAAACACTGCACTGAGTCCTCTGTCCAAAGATTTGTTGTCTCTGTTTTCCTGTGCCAGAGACATACAGCTCTCTCCTCTCTCCCTCAAGAATGCTAAGAACTCACTCCCCCCCCTTAGGAATGTGGATCTAAGCCAATCAGCAGGAAGCTTCCTCATAGTCTTACAAACTGAGCATGTACACGGGTCTTGGTCTCAGTGCAGGAGTGAGGCATTATAGGAACTTTCTTTACAGAGCTCAGCGTTTTTTTTTTTTTCCTATGATGCTTCTGATCATCTGAACGGGAGAAATATGGGGAGACTTAAGGGCACTATTAAGAGAACTGAAGGTATGCCTGCAGCTTTAGATTAACTCTTTATTAGCCTTTCCTTCTCCTTTAATATATTGTATACACATGTTTTTTTTAAAAAAAATAAGCTAAATCTAAATTATTTTTAAAAGTCTCTAAGCAACACCTGCTATATATATATATATATATATATATATATATATATATATATATATCTGTCCTGCCCTGATGTTAGAAGAGTATATCCAGCGGTAACTTTGTTCCAGTGTTCTGTTTGCTACATTTCAGTTATTGTTTCTCTTTATGTTCACCTTCATATTTATTTCAATGCGTCAGTTTCCTGAAATGAAAACACATTTTGAGAGTGTGGACTTCTGTATATTGCTTTTTGTTATTGCACCCAGGTCAAATATTCCTGCTATATGTGATATTATATTCTATCATGTATACACACATGCGCACACACACACACACACACAAAAATATATATATATATTTTTTTTTAATAAATATTTATATATGTTGTATTGATATCATATTGTCATATTTATTTAATACTGCACTAATCCTTACTCAATGTATCCTTTATAGAAATTCATTTTGGGAGGACTGCTCATGTCAGTCAAAGCTCAGTGCCTTCTGCCTTTCTCCTTAGATAGTACATTGTAAATGTATTGTTTTAAGGTTCTGAAGACAATGCAGAGACGACACAGCAGCCTCACGGACAACCCTCCCCCAGAAAGGTGAGAATCAATACACATTATGTAAAGGAATTGTCATAATTGGGTATATTCAATATATGGAAGTGTAATTATAGCAAAAAATTTTAATATTTTGTGTAATCCATTAATGTATTCACACAACTTGTTGTCACCAAGTTGAAAATTCTGTCAGAATGAGCTAATGCAAAATGGATTCCCCATTTTACTTCTAGTGAAATATTATATAAGTTTGTGTTTCGTTGGTACATGCAGTGACTAATATTGCAATCTTTGAACTTTGATCTGACCCAGGGCGCTGTCTGCAAGGAGTTAGAATTCATATATCCAAGTTGATCACATTTGCTTGCAGAAAAAAACTTGATCGCTTCGAAAATCACACACACATTTTTAGTAAATCGACTAAAAAATGTTTTTTAAAATAGCATGAATGTCGAAGCTGCTGAATTTTTTCGTTGGAATTTTTATAAAATTTGTTTTGATAAATCTTCAAAACTCTGTAAAGTATTCGTGACTGGGTTTTTTGTTATGATTATCACAAATCATAGCTTATATATGTTCCCCACAGGGCCCCTGGACTGAGTTTTGTTTTACTTAAATATACAAATATTTGTACATTATTTCTACAACATTTGTTAAAATGTCACAGTTACATACTTATTTACGCTTAAAATAAAAAAATCGTATTGGTTGCTATGGGCTACTGGGTTCATTTTATTACATACTAGCCAAGATAGTGTCTGTTGGGCAATCAGACATGTATGGGACATTATTTATATTTAAAAATGTAAAACAAACTAAATCCATAATTGCCCATTGGGCACAGCCATTATTGCACAGTCAATACCTATATCACAACAGGTCAACAATTATTTCCCTGTTAATTCATCTGGCAGCCTATGTACTTTATCCCTCTCCACTTTTCTGGTCTATTCTTTGTTATAAAAAGAATGCTGTGTTCCAGGGGTGTGCCTATCTCCTAACATATAAATGGGGGTGTATGCGCTGTATGTTTAAAGTGACCAAAATCTTTTAGATACAGTGATATTTTCCTGTGTAATAAATATGCACCCTTCACTGATAAACTGATTGCTATCAATGCGTTCACTGATAAGGTGTAATATTGGTGGTTACAGGGCCAGAGCACTTGTACCTAGGGCGTTGACATTATACAAAATAGCATTAACAAAAAAATCTCTCCATCCCACTGCTAGAGATATTTTCTGCTTAATCTGGCAGTAGAACTGAGCAGGGGGGGATACCTTGTTCTTCGGCGATTGCACATGTGTAGTTCAGCTGGAATGTGTGCATGAGCAAGTTATCAGGGGAGGGGGCAGGCTGAGGTCCAGTGTCTATGGCACCACCACACCTTAATACAGCCCTGGTTTGTTAAATCCATTTCACATGTTTTGGCTTGATAGCTCTTCCAGTTCTGTTAGAACTCTGCCAGCTGGGAGGTGTGTTTTTTGTAAGAAAATTACATTGTAGTAGCTACTGTACAATAACATTGCAACAATTTGTTGAACTTACAATGATCGATCATCATACAGCTGAATCTATTCAAAACAGCCCTGTTATAAGAGGATGTTAGTACTGCCCTGACATGAGAAAGCGTAAAAATAAAATAGCCATTTATATCTTATTCATGCTGATATAGTCAGTGTCCTTTTTATTCTTTTTTTTTTATATCAGTCCAGTTGACTGATATCAGTATCAGTTTTATTTAAATCAGTTGAGAGTAGCACTGCACACAAATGTAATCTAGCCATACACATACTGATAATATTGTTTAGGTGATTTTTTTCAATACTTATTTGGCAGGCCGACATTCCAAACCAGTATAAATGTATTGTTGATATTGGTCGGTTCGTGGGTTGGCGACATTTGAAAATCCAATACTCCACTGTGCCGCATCTGCTGAGTACACTTTTACTTCCTTTCATCTAAACCCTGAAACCATTTTTTTTAAGGAACCGTAACCAGAACCAGAACTTAAGTTCAGATTCTAATACGGAGGATGGAGTTTTCAATGGACTGAAGCAAGACCCTCCTTCAACTCAGAATCTGTTTTCCAGTTTGGCAGGACTTCAGCCGGGTCCCATTACAGTACAGTCTGGATTAGTTCTGGGATCGTCAGCTGGAGGGGGTGAAGTTTTCATACAAATGCCTCCAGCACTGAGAGAGGAAACCAGCACGCACTCAGAATCAAGCCCCTTTACACATCATCAACATCATCACCCTCACCACCGACAGCAGCCACAGCCACCACCACATCACCAACAGCACCATTTTCAGCACTCTCATTCCCGGTCGTCTCTACTGCATGCAGCTACTTCAGAGCGGCATAGAGAAGAGAGCAGTGATGAGCATGGCACTCCTGCACCTGCCCTCTCTGAGCTCAGGGCCATTGTATCCTGGCTACAGAAGGGACTACCATTTATACTGATTTTACTGGCTAAAGTCTGCTTTCAGCATAAACTTGGTAAGTGTGACCAACTGATATATGACAGGCTAATCTGCAATTAATATCTGTGGAACTGCAAAAACCTTGGTTTCATTCTCTGGGTACTCTTTTAAACTCCAACATTCTATACTCCTATCTGAAAGTCATTACAACAATACAAAGGGCAAATTAAAAAGAAACTGTGGATATATGTATTATATTTTTTGTTTAATAGTAGGATTTCTTTTCCAGTCCTTTTCCCCCTTTAGTGTGAGTAATATGGAAACAGAACATTCATTTATCAAGTGTAACAATATCTCCAGACACACACTTCTGAGATTATTTCATAAAAACAAACAAATTATTGTGTGGGTATACATTACACAGACTGAGTGCTATATGTGCAACTGTTATTGATTTTATATTGATTTTGTATATCAGATTTCCACTTTTCTGTACCTTAGTTTTGTATTTGTTGTGCACAAGTACTAATGGTTTCAGAAGTATCTTAATCCCAGAGGGGATTGTGTAAAATATACTTTTACACATTTAACTCTTTCAAAAAATGTTTTCATATATGTTTTTATATTTGAACTGATGATAAATTATTCAGTGCTCTTTTTGTTCATTTAAAGTGGACCTGTCACCCAGACATGAAAATCTGTATAATAAAAGTCCTGTTCAAATTAAACATGAAACCCAAATTCATTTTTATATTAACACATCCAAACCCATTATAAAGGCATTTAAAAATCACAGCTGTCAATCATATATTGCTTGCCCCACCTCTATGCCTTAGGCATAGAGGCGGGGCAGACAGTAACTTTAGCTTTCCATTCAGCACTTCCTAGATGTCACTGCACATCTCACTTCTCCCCTCCCTCCTCCTTATCTAACTGTGTAGCCAGTGCATGGGCCTGGGCATCAGGTCCCCCATTCTATCACATAAACAAGATTTTGGCTTGATACAAAGCTTGCCTTAATAACAGTGTCCACAAAATGGTGCCTTCCTGCTTGCTTTGATTGAGTAATTCCAAGACGGAAGGAAACAAGATTTATATTATTTATATAGCGTAAGTAAAGTTTATTTTGCTCAACTAACAATATAGAAAATAATTTGGACTTATTTCTTAGGGTGACAGGTCCGCTTTAAGAAAAGATTGGAAAAGTAACTCATTGTACACTTATATATTTTCCCTTTTAATTAGTTATTGATGGGCTACTATTATTTTGCCAATAACAGTTTCAAAGAGTTTATTACGAGTCCAAGGAATATAGCAGGCTCAGCAACAAACCATATGATCACTTGGTGGATCATATTCAATAATTTGCTGTGCCCTTCAGCATTACAAGTCACTGTTCCTACATACTGAATGCCATAGAGTTTATTTACCTCACTGTAAGAAAGGCTTTCTGGCCATAATATTCCTGGTACAGGACTAAGGTATTCTTTAACCCAATAACCCAGAAAAGAATGGCTGGATATGTAAACTGCATTTGGGAATACTTTATAGAGAACTGTGTATTAAAGGAGACATATAAATGAAAAAACTATAATCTTGTAGGCAATTATGAATAATATATGGTGCTGGTTTACTCTTGGCCTAAAATTAATGCTATATGTAAAAATGGCAGTGCAGTGTGCTGAGTGTGGCAGACTCCCCCCCCCCCCCCCCTTCCCACACAGCCTGAAAGAGGAGGCAGCAGGAAGCGGCATAGATGGGTGGGACTAGTTGGTTTTTGGAGAAATTTTTAATAAATCAGCCCAAAACTACTTTTAAAAGCACATTCCTTCTATATTTAGATAAGTACAATTCCAATTCATTGGCACAATATTGTTTTTCAAACAATATGTCTCCTTTAATCCTTTCATCCTTCAGCTCACTGCGTCCTCAGGTTCCCTGTTCCCCGCTGTGTCCTCTGGCTCCCTGTTCACCCACTCCCCGCTGCTTCCTCCGGCTCCCTGCTCCCTGCTGCTTCCTCCGGGTCCCTGCTCCCTGCTGCTTCCTCCGGCTCCCTGCTCCCCGCTGCTTCCCCCAGCTCCCTGCTCCCCCGTCTGCAGACAGGTAGTAGCCAGGGGTGAGGATGCAGCAGGGGCAGGGTAAATTACCTTGGGGGGGGCAAGAAAACCACACCAGCCCGGGGTACCTGCAGCGAGTGCTTCCTTAAGTTGTCAAATTCCCTGAGCCAGTGCATGCGCAGTAGAGTGAAAAGCTGACTATTTTGTTAAAGTTCGGCTTTTCACCCTACTGCGCATGTGCAAGCGCGCGAAGAAGGAAACAGGAAGAGGAGACACTCGCTGCAGGTACCCCAGGCTGGTGCGGTTTACTCCTAACAGGGGCACCAGCCCGGGGTAAAAGGTAAGCGATTAAAGTCACTTGGGGGTGCCTAACATTTTTTGTGCTTGATCTACTTTCTATAAGCCACCACTTTCTCCATGTATCTCTTTTAGATATATATTTTATGAGTTAGGCAGAAAATATTTGACAAAAGTTCAACATTTCCGCAGCTTTATGTCACTGAAGTAAGATCCACAAAAAATACCTTCAGTGCTGCTTTGAAGTGGCCCTTCTTCTCCGAGTCAATGATGTGGGTCAACACAGGGTACTTTATGCTTATGTGCACCAGTGTCATAGGGTTGCTCTCCATAAGGGCTTAGCTGCCATATGCCTTTTTAAAATAAGCAGACCAGTCTGGGAGAATTCCCATTTTAAAGGAATTCTGTCATGATTTTTATGATGTACTTTTTATTTCTAAATTACACTGTTTACATAGCAAATAATTCACTCTACCATTTAATATTTTATTCTTGAACCAACAAATGCATTTTTTAAGCTGTAATATTGATGTGTAGGCAGCCATCTCAGTGCATTTTGCCTGATCCTAAGCTTTCTGAAAGAGCCAGCACTACCTAATAGAATTACTTTTGAGATAAGCTATTGTTTCTCCTACCCAGTGTGACTGAAAGAGTCATGAATTGGGTGAGCAGGACCCAACAGCAGTGAGCGCTGTTATCATATGTACCATTAGGTGGGACATGGGAGCAGTTTTAAGTGTCAGGGAGCTGTTATCTTGCTTTTGCAGTTCAGCAGTAAAGAGAGACTGAAGTTTATCAGAGCAGTCACATGACTGAGGGTACCTGGGAAACTAACAAAATGGATAGCCCAATGTCAAATTTTAAAATTAAATGTACAAAACAAATCTGTTTGCTCTTTCAAAAAATTGTTTCAGTGCAGGGTTTTGCTGAAGCAGCACTATTAACTGATCCATTTAGAAAAAAAACACGTTTCCCGTGACAATATCCCTTTAATTAAGCCGAGATAGTAGGTGATCCTAGTTTTGTGAGCAAAATTGTGAGAAAATTATGAGCCTGGAGAATTCTAGAAGCTAGATATATTATAGATATAGCATAGCATGCCAAAGGACATTTAATATGGGCTGGTGAACTACTTACATTTTGTTTGCTGATTTATTGTAAACCCCCACTCTGTTATAAAATTATTGTAAAGGGCTGCGTAACTTGCTGGTGCAATGTATAAATTATGAAAATAATATTGAGAACCTAGCATAAATATTCATTTTTAATCCAATTTGTAAAACAGACCCACTACTAATATGGATTATAATCTTCTCTAGGGATAGCTGTTTGCATTGGAATGGCCAGTACCTTTGCTTATGCAAATTCCTCTGTCAAACACCAAGTGTCTCTAAAGGTAAGGAACAGTTTAATCACTTAAAGGGGTAGTTTACCTTGAAATTCATTTTTAGTGGTATCTGTATGGTGGTATGTGGTGTTTATTTTTAATTCTCTTTGGTTTCTGTCATTTTATTGTTGTGCAGCTCTCCAGAAACGGGTTTAGCAACCTGACAAAGGATCAGTTCATTAGAATATGTTAGACTGCTTTGAGCATCACTGGGCATTAACACCACACTAAATTGTTAATTCCCAAAGCAGAGTACAAGTGATACTGACATAGCTAATGTCTGAAATATGCTTTGCATGCAAGTGATAGGCAGCAGCTAGTGAGCATTTTGTGTGCTGAGAGTACCACAATCAAAATGCCCACTTTGTCACCAGCCTTATATCAAGGATTGGGAGTAGTAAATTGTTAAATCTTAAAATGCCATGATTCATCTGCCCCTTATTATCAGTTTGGTTAGTATCTGTACTAGTCATCTTATAGTCAAATGGTTCAAAAACTGCAATAAGAAAAAGAATGAAGGCTTTAAGCAAACTTCAGATTTTATTTGCGAAGGACTTATAAACTGTTGCTATAAATAAAAATGATTACTGTGGCAAAGTGTTGTATAAATGTTATAGTATACTTTCTTTTTACAGACATGTAGGTTTAGGTCATTTACCCTTGCTTTCTGTTCCAGCTGTAAACCTGTATATGGCCCTGCCACAATAACCCTGATGGTACTGGCTTTGTTTCAGCAATGTTCTCATCTTTAGCATTTAATATATATGCCTAGCAAATGTAAGCAGCTAATTTTTATTATTGTAGTTTCGTCATTGTCAGCAGAAGCAGTGCCTCTGCACCATTCTGAAGGAAATGTGTCTTTTGACACCAAGAGGCTGTATGCCCATGTAGGGATTAAATAACTGTCAGACTAGAGGTCCCTTATTTATTTAAGCTTGACCTATGCTAATGGTCCCCAACAAGTTGCCCTTGGATGTTGCTCCCAGTAGCCTCAAAGCAAGTACTTATTTTTGAATTCCTTGCTTGAAGGCATGTTTTGGTAGCATAGAAACCCAGAGTAATGCTAAACAGACCCTTCAGTAGGCTGCCAGTCTATATAGGGGCTACCGAATAGCCAATCATAGCTCTTATTTGGCACCCCCAAAACTTGTTTCATGCTTATGCTGCTCCCCAACACTTTTTCTATTTGAATGTGGCTCACACTTAAGGTTGGGGGTGTATGCAATTTCATACATTACAGGTATCTTATCCTTTCAAAAGTGTATGTTGCAAGAGTAATCATAAATTGTTGCTCTGCACTTACAACCTATATTGTGCTTGTTTGCTTAGGAAAAGCGTTCTGTGTTTGCAGCTATATGGATTGTGGTGTTCCTGATGGCCAATACACTTTACCTTTTATATAGCATTCAATCTCAGCAGCTGCAGTACAGGTAAGTAGCGTATATTGTGACATTAAAACTTTAAAGCTTTTATCTGAATGCAACAAACACAGCATTTGTTTTTATTCATTGGGTGATGTGTGTTAATTTGTATCATCAAGCTTTGCACATGTTTACTAGCTTTGTCATAAAAGTATTCCTATAATATTTTTTCTGAATGGAAAAAATAGTATAATTATAATAAGCTTAAAATGTTGTTTGCAACAAACAGTTATATTAGTGTTTATAGCTATGTTTTGTCCAAATATTTGTATATAAATTTTGTTATGATAAAGCTAGATCCTCCAAATGAGCAAAATCCCATTCTGTATACTCAGTAACCTCCGACTACCTAACCCAAGTGCTTACAATGCTGCTCTGAACTCACCTTCCCGATTACTGCTTGAAACCAATGACAGATACATTATAGAGGTGTTTATTGCTCTTTCCCCTGAGCTCTTCTGCAGAAGACACAAACCATGATCACTTCTTTCTTTCATTTGCATTTTGTTTCTTTATGTAATCATTTGTTTTTATGTTTTAGGTTTTCATTTAGCCCTCTGTATTGTGTGAGTATTTTCCACTTATTTGTTTATTTTAAATTTTTTAAACATTGGTCATCAACATTTAGTTTTGTGATTTCATATTTTGCCCAGAGTATATTAGCAAAAGTTAGAGTTAACACTGACAAACAGTACAAATGGGAAAATACATTTACAGTAATGAATCAGTAGTGGGTTGTAAAGTCAGTAGGGATATGCTTGTCAAGCAATGGTTGGCCTCCACATACAAATCACAAAAGAGGACCTTGTGCATTTGAAGATTAAAAGGCTTGTTTTAATAATAATTCTTGTTTACTGGTAGTACAGTTTTTTTTTCCTGGAGAATTGTGCAGGGATGTGTGAATTCTGGCACAGTTTGTGGCATTTTTTTGTTCGGGCAATGAAAAAAGGGAGTTTATCCTTTCACTGAGAGTTCCAGTTGCATTATCTACTTTTTTAAAGCTAGAGAAAAACAGCCAAAGGAAAATATACTATTACCGCTTAATAATGCCATTAGAGAACTATAAAGTGAAAATAAATAATGCATAGTGGCCCTTTAAAGAGGTTTTTAAAGTGGTTGTGGTCGGTGGCATTAATCATTATGAGTAAAGATTTTAATCAAGAAGGGACACTATTATATTCATTTTATAATAAATGTAAATGCATATGTTTGACTCAAGATTATTGCATTCTTGGGAGAACATATTATAAATTCTAAATTATCCGAAAAAATAAGGCATGCTAAAGTTTTACGATTCTCCCAAATTCATTTTCATTCCTTTGTGTCTTTATGTGGGTATAACATCTTTATTGTTCATAACATAACACATTATATATAAATTGTGTATGTATTGTACCCATTTAGTCTTTAATATTTGCAAATATGCACATTTCAGGGATGTCAGTTTTTTCCTTCTAGTTTAAGAAGGTTTCCCGCCACTTACTATCAGTATTTTTTAAATATCCTTCTGTTTGGACTTTGGGGTGAGAACAGTGCAAGTACAAATCAGACCAACATATAGAATGTTTTGTTCTGCCTCATGGAGGAACAATCAAAATTTATTAGACTGACTTTGATGGATTACTGTAGTATCACCTTGCTGATTATATTCCTGTTAGTTGAATACCACAGCTACAGAACAGATGTAGCCAATTTATTGCCTTCTCTGTTTAGTTATTATACAACATGTTTTCATTGCCTTGGCTATCACTGCAATAGAATTATAATGTATGCAGTACATTTTGTGAAGTTTGGTATGTTACGATACATTTGCACTGAGGCATATAAAATTAAGAAATTGGCCAACAGTCAACAGTCTGTTTAGTGTGGACTACTCTTTTTTTTCAGTTGATTTTGAACAAAGTTATGGCTTCATTAAATAGATTCATATACAAAAAAATCATATCAAGGATAACTGTTTACTTGCTCAGTCAATGTAAAATATTACAATGTATAGACCGTACCAGCTAAGGAACATAGATTGTCAACGCTATTGCCAAGATTCACCTAGCAGTTCTAGGATCTTATTGTATAACTATAATTAGAAGACCAAACCATTTTTCCTTATTCTTTAGCTTGATCTTTCTGAAACCTAACCTGGACAATTTGGATTTCTTTGAACTCATGTGGATTGTGGGCATCTCAGATTTTGTTCTGAAATACATCACCGTGTCAGTGAAGTGTCTGGTGCTTGCTCTTCCAAGAATCATCCTAGCTGTTAAATCAAAGGTACTTTCTGCACATGTAGTTCTCATAGTAACTGTGATCCGTGTTCATATTGCTATTTTCAGATTAATTTGCTTTTGTTTTCTTCATAAAGTTTAATGCTGTAATACCAAGAACAAAGATTTTGATGTAAAGGCTGATAATAAGCTGACCTTGAATTTTACTAATTTTCTAGCCAGTTATACAAGCAATTCCATTGCATATTCAGGTCACTGGTTGAACTGTTATAAAATCAAAATAATTTTATTTAAATAGATATGTAAACCTGTATATACACATAGGGGCTGATTTACTAAGACACAAATTCGAATCCGAATTGGAAAAATTCCGATTGGAAAACGAACATTTTGCGACTTTTTCGTATTTTTTGCGATTTTTTCGGCGCCTTTACGACTTTTCGGAAATTATCGCGACTTTTTCGTTACCAATACGATTTGCGCGAAAAAACATGAGTTGCGCGAGTTGCCTTCTCCGTAGCGTTAAAACTTAAAAGGCGCAACGTTTCGCGCAAGTTTTAACTCTACGAAAAAATCGCGACTTTTCGCGCAAGTTTTAACGCTACGAAAAAATCGCCAGATTTGGCGCAACTTTCGGAATGGCTACGAAAAACTCGCGTTTTTTTGCAAAAATCGTATTGGTAACGAAAAAGTCGCGATAATTTCCGAAAAAATCGCAAAATATCGATCATTACGAAAAAAACGCAATCGGACGCATTCGGCCCCTTCGTGGGTTAGTAAATGTGCCCCATAGTGATATGTTGTTGATATAGAAAGGGGAATTTTAGGTATTTTGTAGTTGAGAGATGCAATGGCAGTTATTTAGTATACATTGGCCCTACATGCATAAGGTAGGCTTTAAAGCAATTGTGATATATTTTACATGAAGTTCATGGCTTCGTAAGTGATGTATTTATAATAAAAATGATCTCATCGTGAGACTTGTGCCACAGAAAATGAAGAAGTTGGTCAATTTTGATTGGCTTGCAGTTCTTGTCTTATTGGTTGACAAGTACCACTGGCAGATCAATTAACTTCTGGCATCAGAGAATACAGTCAGGCAAATTCTGATTTGTCCCTGGCCCTCCTCCAAGATGAGCTTCTCCTCACGCACACCCTCTCGTTTTCTTCAGCATTTTTTTTTTTGTTGTTTTTGAACGGAATTAATATTCCGAAGCTGAACCAAAAGAAGTGATCTCTCCTGAGATAAATTGCTTCATCGGAAAAGGTTTAGAGTCATTCACCACCCCCACCCCCTCTACCTACCAAGAAATGAGAGCAGTCATTAATCCTTGTCATCATGCTAGCGCATGATCGGAATGAACAGCACCCCAGAAACCCAGTGAGACTTTGTCTCACATGAAAGATTCAGCTTATTCAGATGAAATCGGAGCAGGATTAAACTCTTCTGATGGGCGGTTTTATTAACTCTCAGCACTGCACTACTACACAGTGCTTAGCATATTCTATTTGTATTTACCATTATTGGTTTGATGAAAATTTTCAAGCTTCTGTTTCAACTTAAAAATAATGCCTTTTGTGTTCTTATGGCAAAGGAGTTAAATCATTCTTTTTGTTTAGATTCTTGCATTCAAAGACTGAAACTGCAGTGTTATTCCCCTTAATCCATGCACAACTGCATGTTATAATTCATTCCTTACTGACTAGCAAGGCAGGGACACATTAAAGAACTCAGTTAAACACTATAAGAATAAATATAATGGACAAGAAGAACAAATGGCCTTTATAATTAGTCAACCTTTGATGAGCTCTTTCCATGTACTTTTCAATATGTAGTGCATCAGTAATAATACCGACAAAGAAAAGAGGTACCCTGCACTCACTTATTATCAGTATGCTAAAGACATTAAGGGGCCCATTCATTAAAGTACAAATTTCAAATTGTTATAAGTATGATTGGAAAAAATTCGTAGCAACCACGATAATTTCTGATGTTCAAAAATGTTACGAAAATTCTTTTCTTGGATTTAAGAAAAATCGTGGTAGCTATCTGAAAGTTACAAAATTTTCGTGGCCAAACGATCATAAACGGCGCAAAAACCTTTCTGACTTTGAAACTTCAATGCATGATTTTGGAAGCTTTCCATAGGACTCAATGGCACTCTGCAGCTCCAACCTGGCCAAAGGACCACAATACCAAAGCTTGAATGAACAATGAAACTTTTGTTGTTGTTGCGCAAAGTACGAAAAGTATGACTTTTTCATGGAATAACGAATGTATCACGAAAAGTCATATTCTTTTTAACGATATTAACGTTAACAGTTCTAAATTTTAGAAAAAATACTATTTTTTTTCTAATCGAGGTCATCGTGCTTAAATGAATGGGCCCTTAAGACATGTTCATTAATCTACCAAAAATGCCCTTATCTTTAAACAAAACAGAGATTAGTTATCTTTATATTGCAATATATTCAAGCTGGCCAACTTCAAAGTCAAAGACATTAGTAATAGTACTTTGCTAATATCTACACTATCCTAACGTTATTATCTGTATAAGATATACACATACAATGCATTTGTCATATTTATTATTATTTATTTGAAAGATATATCAGTCATGTAATTATTTCACAATTCTTCATCTTCTTCACGATTTTTTGGTTGCTGCACAGTACAGGCCTAATTGTTACCTAAAATCTTATTTTTCCTAAATAACGTAATCTGTAATTTCTCTAAATTTCCTCTTCATAGTAATTTATATTTAGGTCTAACCATCAATGTAGATATAAGTAGAAGCCTTTACAAAGAACTAAACAGAAAATATGCTGGAGAATTGGTAAAACAGTAGCCAAGAGCAACCATATTCATACAGTCGATTTTTTGAGACTCGAGATGACCACTTTTCTGGGTGAAGTAAGAAGGTTCGTACAGGTACAGAAAAGGTTCCAAAAAAAGTTGAATGTTAAAAATTGACACTACTAGCCCGCATGACCTTCATTGAACTACTGGCACCCAGCAAGGTTGGTTTTTCAAAAAAAATTTTTGTGCACGGGTAGGAATATAATGAGGTTTTTTTTTTTATAGGGAAAAATTCATACACTTTCATGAATACAGGAAATACTATGTGGCAAGTTCAAAGATACATGACAGCTAAGAAATTGAGCAATAATTATATAATCATGTAACTGGTTTGTCACAAAATATATACCTTAGGTATATTGCACTGGGCAGACTAATCGAACTTATGTAATAAGTTGAAGAAAGATTAAACACAAACACACAAAAATGTAATCAGTTACAGCCTCTTTGAAATCTTTTAATGCCTGCCACACTGGTTGTCCTGAGGTCAATAGTAAGGCTGCAACATCTACTTAATCACTTAGATTTCCTTCTCCTCCTGTAACCCACTCGCGCCCCCCCACACCCTAACCACACCCTCCAGTCTAGCAGCCTGTGTGAGCCTGCTTTCTTGATAAAATGTATGCTGAATAAGAGTCTGTGTGTGTGTATGCTGTTAGATTTAAATGTATCTGATTATGTATCTGATTATGTATCAGAGGAAAAATGGCCACCGGGTGAAAGCTGCTATTTGCTTTAGGAAAATGTGATAGTGCTGGCAAGCGGAGGGGATATATTTGTACTGCATATATCCCCTCCGCTTGCCAGCACTATCACATTTTCCTAAAGCAAATAGCAGATTTCTCCCGGTGGCCATTGGGTGGTGGAGGCATGCCCAACTGATATACGTTGTAGGCAAATGTAGGCTTTACATGTCCTTTAAAGAAGAAAGAAAAGTATGTGCATCATTTCATGCATGGCATATGTTTGTGATTAGTCCATCTAAGATTATGTTCACTTTAATATGTTTATGGCACAAACAATTAAATAACTGTTGAGTTAATGGATTTAGTTTTCAAACAGCTATGTACTAAATGCTATTGTATTTTATACTCTGCAATAGAGTCATTGTTTGTCCAGGATTACTGTTTTGTGGTTCCAATATAGAATTTACTATACTCCCCCCCCCCCCCCCCCCAGCACAGGGTCTGTGCAGAAGTGAAAGATTAATTTTGAAATTTCACATGCAGCCGATCAGCAGAACAACAGGAAGGCAGCAAGATAGCAGCTCCCAGTAGATATCAGAATAGCACTCAGTAGTAAGAAATCCAAGTCTGGCTTGGGACTCCTTCTGTTACATAGGAGTATGAGAAACAATAGGTTACCTGAAAGCAGTTTTAATGTGTAGCGCTGGCTCTTGCTGAAAGCTCAGGCACAATGCACTGAGATGGCGCCTACACACCAATATTACAGCTAAAAAAAATAAATTTGTTGGTTCAAGAATAACTTGAACTTGAAAAGGCAGAGTGAATTATTTGCTATGTAAACAGTGTAATTTTAAAAATAAAAAGTATACCATAAAAATCATGACAGTATCCCTTTAATGTGAACTGGTGGAAATTACTGTTTCTCTGTAATTTAAAAAATATTCATATAAAAGTCAGCCCCAGAAAACAGAAAGGGCTAAACAAATACTGCCTTTGACTGCAACTACTTTTAGCAATAACTTTAAAACTACTTGAAATGTTTAATTAATATATATCGTAAAGTTGCTTAGACTTACATTATTTTTAAAATAGAGTGGTTTGCCATACCTCTAACAGCCAGTGAGCCAGGCCCTTCTTGCCATGAACTGTACATTCTAATCATCCCTTATTGCTTTAACTGCTTGCTTTGGTTGGTTTTACAAAACAGGATTTAGAAAAAAAGAAATTAAAAATGATATCCCTTTAAGAGCTTTAAGTTGCAACTTGGTTGGGCTGCATTCAAAAGCAACTTGCTTACATGGTGTTTCTTAGCACAGTAGGTTTGTTCATTTGATATCCCTTCCCTGTGTACCAACAATTTTCCAAGTTTAATTCATGAAAGAATAGCTGCTCATTTCACCCTTCTGGCTCTGTCCATTTTAATAATTTCATATAAAATGTTTTTCTCCTACAATATCTTTATTTTGGAAAAAATGTATAAAGCATATCTGAGATAGCTAACCAAACGCAGGAACAATTTTTCTTTAACTGTTCATTAGTTCATGAAGTTGGATACCCAATGCACATTGGAACACAAAGGGCATTTACACACCACAAGGAAATGGCTCATTGAATTGCTAGGCAGAAATCGTTGTAGCAAAATAATAGAGGTAGATTCATTTTTGCCACATAAACACATCTGGTCCACTCTCGATCACAATACCAACTTATTGGGAGTCACTAGCTGGGAGCCCAGTACAGTCACAGATGCTGTTTGATGATTAAAGACTGAGAGCTTCCAGGTTTCTGCCTGGTGATTTTGATATTCTTTAAGCCAACGTTTTGATTAATAAGTAGTCTTCAGCAGAGCTGCCAGCTGACAATGTTTTGTTTGCTTAGCAATTGTTTCCACTGGTACATCTTCATTTGCACTGATGGAAATGATGATGATCACTTAGTCCTTGGCTAGGGAATCAGCGGCTAGTTTCTTTCTATTGAAAAATGACTTGTAAAATCACATGCTGCACCTTTCCTGCCTGGTTCACAATATTGGATCTCAGAGGCATATTTAATCAAAAATGACAGCTCCAAATTGGTTTAGATTAAAGAAATTAGCATGAAAAAGTAATAGAGAATCTACATGGGCTTTAAAGCGAGAGTATCAACCGAAAAGAGAACTTCCTTAATTAACTTGAAAAAAAGTTATATTCGTTTTATTTGGTTCTTACTTTATTGAAAAAAATATATAATTATTGGTAAGCCTACAACACTAGCTGTGCATATAAAAGGTAATGCTTCTTTGTTATTCTCTGTTATGGACAGTCTTGCAGCATAAAGTAGTAAGTAGCTTTATTTAGATGCTAAAATCTCCTTGATCTCTCTTACCGAAGTCAGAACATTTTAACAATGTAAAAGGGAGGTAATGTAAAGCTGTCTTAACCATTAAGAAATCTATTTATTGGTTTTTGTAATGTATTTTTGTAATAGTATGCTATTTTGAAATGTACTTTATGGCATTTTGGATAGATTCATATCTAATGAGTATTAGCAAAAGCAAATATTGCTTACACTGGAAAGCTTAGAGCTGGAAAAGCTTAGAGCCTCAAGGCTCTGTTCTGGGCCCCTTACTTTTTTCTCTCCATACCTCCTCACTTGGCAAATTAATCAATTCTTTTGGCTTTCAGTACCACCTCTATGCTGACGATACTCTATCTATCTTTCCTCTCCTGATCTCAACCCAGAGCTTCTAACTCGCGTCTCTTCCTGCCTGACCGCTATCTCCACTTGGATGTCCCAACGTTACCTTAAATTAAACATCTCTAAGACCGAGCTGGTTCTCTTTCCCCCATCCAACGTCCACATTGTTCCCGAGGTATCTATAACGGTTAACAATTCTACCATCACCTCATCTTCCCAGGCCCGGTGCCTTGGGGTTATCCTTGATTCTGCCCTGTCCTTTACTCCTCATATCCAATCACTTATCAAATCATGTCACTTTCACCTAAGAAATATCTCCAAAATACCATCATTTATCACCCAAGATGCTGCCAAAATTCTGATTCACTATCTTGCCTGGACTGCTGTAACTCCCTATTAATTGGCCTTCCCCTCCAAAGACTGTCCCCTCTCCAGTCCATAATGAATACTGCTGCCAGGCTCATACACCTCTCCAACCGCTCCTCCTCTGCCATGCCACTCTGCCAATCCTTGCACTGGCTTCCCCTACCATCCAGGATAAAATTCAAACTAATGACTCTCACATTTAAAGCAGTTCATAACTCTGCCCCACCCTACATCTCTGAACTCATCTCTAGGTACCATCCAACCCGCTTGTTACGCTCATCTACTGACCTGCTCCTCAACTCCTCTCTGATTCCCTCCTCACACGCTCGCATTCAAGACTTTGCAAGGGCTGCCCCCCTTCTCTGGAATTCGCTCCCACAATCTGTCAGACTTTCTCCCAATCTCTCTGCCTTCAAGAGATCTCTAAAAAGAGAGAAGCTTACCCTAATCTAGTTTAGCAATACCCTGTGCCACACCTCTCTTAACTCTGGTCATGCCTATTCCCACACCTTGGGTCTCAACCCTTTCTCCTTGTAGATTGTAAGCTCTTTTGGGCAGGGCCCTCTTCACCTCTTGTATCGGTTATTGATTGCTTTATATGTTACTCTGTATGTCCAATGTATGAAACCCACTTATTGTATAGCGCTGCAGAATATTTTGGCGCTTTATAAATAAATAATAATAATAATATATGAAAGAACACAGATGAAGTTTAACCTAGATGAGAAGAAAAACATACCCTAGTACAGTGATCCCAAACCAGTGGCTCTCCCACTCCTTGGTTGTTTCTCCCAGGGGCCTCAAAGCAGGTGCTTATTTTTGAATTTCTGGCTTTTGGGCAAGTTTTGGTTGCATACAAACCAGGTGTACTGCTAAACAGAGCCTCCTATAGGCTGCCAGTCCATACAGGGGCTACTAAATAGCCAATAACTGTCCTTATTTGGTACCTCCAGGAACATATTTTATGCTTGTGTTGCTCCCCAAATCTTTTTACATATGAATGTTGCTCACAGGTAAAAGAAGTTGGGGATCACTGCCCTAGTATATGTTTTTAGCATTTGGATCATCAATATTGGGAGGTTTTGGAAATTAGCATTCAAATAGAGGACATCTGGGCAGATTATGTACGGTGGTCATTTTTTACCTATGAGTAGCGACTTGTTGCAAAATGTTGTCACGATTACTCTGCAAATCGAGGTATTTTAGACATAGTGCTACTAAATATAGCATGCTCTGAATGAGCAGACACTTTCACGGACATAGGGCTGTTCAGTTCCCACCACCAACCAACCCATAGCAAAGCTGCCAGGCTTATGCCAGTGTATAAACACAAGATGAGTATATGCAATATGCTGATTAACTAGTGCTTCCTTTTGTATAAATGGAGAGTCTGAAGAGAGCAATTACATGCCCAATTTATATATTAGTTCCAACATTTATATCTGCTGTCCCAAAATGCCACACCTATTGTGCCAACCAAAGGAATAATCTATTCAGCCATTGTCTAGCAGCGGCAGGAACAACCACCAGATTTACTGAATGCCTCTACACAGAGAGAGAGATTTCATGGCAGACATGGAAGTTGAAATAATTCCTCGATTGGTCCTTGGAAGGTAGATAATTAGATCTACTGCCACAGCAGAGATAATCCCCAGCATAAACAGCCACAGCAAAGGGTGAAAGGATGGGGTGGTACACTGGTAATTTAATTATCTACTTTGCAAGGACCAAGCATCAGTTTTCCTTTTAAGATGAAGAAATAACAAAAAACAAAAATTTTTGTGATTACAACAACAGACAACTGCCTGCTGAGCTCTAACACCTCTCTGGATCACCAATCCCTAATGCAAATGCAAGCAATATATCTGCCTGGCACATTTCTAATGCAAGTGCATGGGAGACAGTTGCTAGCAGGTATTTTAATTGCTGAGATGAATGGAAACGTGTTATCCACCTTATGTTATAAACAGGCTGGGTTTAGATGTTAAGGGAAGTTATAATATTTACATGTAGGTTTTGTAGCATTGTATATCAATGCATTGCTATATTCCACATTATCTTGCACACTGGCATCATTCTTTCTTTTTTGAGTTAGAAAAACAGGTCATTTTAGCATCATAGGTTAAATAGAAAAAAACAGGTAAATGAATTAGTTAAAAGGGAAAGGGTTAATTTTGTAGCAATGAAAAGCTTATACTGTGTGTTGGTTCAGAGCCATGTTACACTAAAATCAGTATTGATTTAAAAAAACAGATGTAGCTGAGTCTAACAGAGAGGGAGAAGGAGTCAAGAGACATGCTGCTATATAAAGTAAATTACCTAATACTGCTGCTTTCTGGTAACAATCAGTGCTGAGTAGATAAGCACACAGTCATTTCAACACCTAACTTTAGGCAAGGATGTAACTGATGTTGGGAATTGGGATTTGCCCACCAGTAATGTATAGCTGTCCCAAGACATTCAATTGTCTAATGCTTTCATATTTACTCCTGCTAAATCTGTATGGCTGCCCTCATGTGCACTGTATTCATAGTCCCATTGGATCAAGGATTCCCTTTTTTGACATATATTTTACATTCTTTATGGTAATATGCAAATTATTGCATAAAATAAAGGGATTTTGTTAATAAGAAAAATATATGCTTTAAAGGGAAACGAAAGTCAAAGTCACTTGGGGGTGCCAAAATGTTAGGCACCCCCAAGTGACTTTAACCGCTTACCTCGTACCCCGGGCTGGTGCCCCTGTTAGGAGAAAACAGCACCAGCCCGGGGCACCTGGAGCGCAGCGCTTCCGTCTTCCTCGCTTCCTTTTCCTGAGTGCCAGCGGTGGGCGCATGCGCAGTAGAGTGAAAAGCCGACTTTAACATTTAAGTTCGGCTTTTCACTCTACTGCGCATGCGCGCGCAAGCGCCGGCAGCTACCCCGGGCTGGTGCTGTTCCTTCCTCACAGGGGCACCAGCCCGGGGTAAAAGGTAGGCGGTCAAAGTCACTTGGGGGTGCCTAACATTTTGGCACCCCCAAGTGACTTTGACTTTATTTTTCCTTTAAGCTTTAATTTAACATAATAATATTAAACCTTCATCATTGTAATTAAAGAGCAGTGTTTTTTTGCTTGTTGCACAGTAGTTATTTATTTTCTGTACTCTTCTGCCATAAGTACCTTCAGGTCAGTTTAAAATACAGGTATAGGATCTGTTATCCAAAAGCCTGTTATCCAGAAAGCTCAGAATTACGGGAGGGATATCTTTCATAAAGTCTAATTTTTAAAATGTTTTCCTTTTTCTGATAAAAATAAAACAGTACCTTGTACTTGATGGTAACTAAGCTGCATGAATCCATATTGGTGGCAAAACAATCCTTTTGGGTTTATTTCAAGTTTTTTTTAGAACACTTAAGTTGTGGTGATCCAAATAATGGAAAGATCCCTCATCTGGAAAGCCACAGGTCCCAAACATTCCAGATAATAGATCCTATACCTGTAATGGCATACCAGGATTTTTTCTGCTGGCATTTGTTTGCCTACAGACAAATGCCTGAACCTGGACATGCTGCTAGTCATTGACTATGAATGAAATCCAAGGAGGGTGTCCATTATTGTCAAAGACATGCAACACAGTCAGGTGCAGGCATTTTTATGAGCCTAAGAAGCTTTATGGAAGCGAACTCTGCCATGGTAATATAAATTATCTAGAAGGAAGAGATAAGAATGCTGAAATGAAGACTTTAAAAGATTTTGAAATATTTGCCACATATTCGCACATATTTCTATTTTCTCAGTATATAAATATTTATTGATGTGTTTAAAAATATATAAAGGATATAAAGATATACATTGGTGGGTTGAAAGTGTGATAGCATCCCTTAAATATCTCAGAATCACAGTGGTGCTTCTCAAAGGGCAGAATTGAAGAATTAGATGTAGAATTGGCATGACCACCAAACAGACTCTGGTTTCGGAGCAATGCCCAGTAGCAAAGAGAACTAATCACACAGTAAAATGCAACAGGTAAACACAGGACTAAAATCCACTGTCAGTCTGTTATATACTTGTATATCCACTAAAGCTAGAGCCAGGCAGGCAACAATCTCTTGGCATTACTTGCCATGAAGAGGTCACATTGATTCTTGTTATGACCACCCCCCCCCCCATGACTGAGCTGTCATTTATGTATTAAGGTGGTGTAAGACACAGAAAAACTTATGAAATTGAAACATAATTGCATTGCAAACAAAAATCTATTCCAACAAAGTTTATTAAGGATGTTTATATGATTGGCAGTAAGTGGTTTCATGTTGCCCATATATTATATTTAACATTCTGTTAACGTATTCCCTGTATTTGTGGTTATCTCATCTGCCTCTCGCTCCCCACCCATGCTGATCTCTTTTGTAGTTTCCGCCACTTTATTATTCCGTTCATCGTTGTTGCTTGAGGCTACAGACAGGAAAAAATGTACTCTTGTGTATGAAAACTCTGTCCAATTAAGAAAATCACCAGATATTACAGTCCTCATCAATTCTGTACCTGTGGGCTAACAAGATCACTTTAATCTGCATGTACATATTTAATTATTACACACTTTCCAATTTCAGCTCATTTCTATTAGCATGCATTATTTAGTTTCACGCACCATTAAAATGTTAGTGAATCCATCCCTTCACCTTATAACATTATAAATGTTTACTTATGCTGTGCAGATTTGTGCAGAACAGGTAACTAAAGTGCTCATTCACAGACTAGCACTAGAACTTTGCCTAAATGATATTCTTGTTAAAATCACCTTTTTTTGTTTGCTCGACACCACTGGAAAAGGGAAAACAAATGGAGTGAGGTGCTTTATGCAGATGAAAATGTGAACTCACTGGCAGCCCGCTGGAGGGCTATGAGATCATGAAAATGCCAAAGCTCTGAGCAATGAGACTTATTCCTAGCAGCGGGACTGGAAAGCACGAGGCATGCAGTATGATCTCACCTTCCTCCCTCCTCTGGCTTCTAAACACAGGCGCAAACATACACACTTCTTTCCTTACAAAGACCTCGGGGGGGATAGATCTGACTGAGAAGACTCTAATCCATCTCTGAGTCCTTAATCAGTGTAACACACTCTATAGTCTTTTCATCTGTAGCACCGTAGTTTCGGCAGCTCCACGCACAATGTCGTAGTCAAATGCTTTGTGCTGCGGAGATGGCAGCTTTTTCTGTGCCAGTTGCCTAAGGTGATAGCAGGAGCTGATGGGGGGATTTATACAGGGTGCCTTGGCTTTGCTGACATTCATGTCACAAATAAATTGCAAACAGCGAGTGAAATTGAGTTAGGTTTAAGCACTGTGACTGTTTCATCCAATGCTTGATTTTTAAAGGAATAATAAGTAGTTTGGGTGGAAAGTGTATACTGTATTCTGTTCTCTTTTCCAGCTGTTTTGACCAATGTTCTGATTATAACAATTAGCCGAATCAAGTGCTATAATCTTAAGTATTAACCCCATAACATGCAGCTATAGAAGTTGGATCATGTTTTTGTTTTAATTGCCAAAACTATACCTTGTAAATGAGTCATGGGTCAACTCCATGGAACTCTTTTGTTTTCAGGAATAAAATTCCCCCACTACAAGCATACACTTATTTATGGGATGACCATGTCACTTCTACTATACTATAATAATATATGGCATTCAGCTCAAATGCAGCACATTTATGTGCATATGTGTTGTTCAGCTACATTTCCTTTGCCTGACATGTACAAGGGCACAACAAAGGTGCAAATCTGACCTTATACTATGTGAATAGTCGTCAAGAAATACCTGTATACCAGCCTCAACAGAGACAGCAGGATACTGTCATTCATGGCAGTGTGGTAGGCTTGTGTGGTAGTAACCCAAGAATACTAGGAAATATGGCAATAATAATGGGAACTTGATCTGTTTTTTTTAAATCTGCCACAAATAGTATAATTATACCATGCATATTAAGAGAAGTTAGAGGCAGCACACGGATATACAAAGGCATGTCTATTGCAAATAATCTATAAAGCATACACTTTACTACTAACTTCTAAACTAATATTCATAAAACCATACCTTAAAAATAACTTAATTTAAGGGAAAGTTCATTTTAGAATTAACTTTTTGTATGGTCTTCAGTTTAAAAGCCACTGAGGCTTTGTATTGCCATTAGCTACATCTTTATTGGTTGTACAATGATGTACTTGGGTATAACAATTGTTACACAGTATGATAAGTTTTACTGGACTTAGGGCATAATTCAATCAATTTTTTAGCATGGTTGAGACATTTTCCTATTAAAATCTGTTCTCACTAAGTCTATGAAAATCACTTGCAGTCACATGGAAATGGAGTTGCATCCTGATCTTATGTTGCTGGAACTGAGCAAATGTAGCAGGAGAATACAGTAAGCATGGTGCTTTAATAGTAACTAGTGTGTAATGATGCTGCATGTAAATATGTGTTTTCCTGGCAGGTGGGATTATATCAGTGTAAGTGTAGTTTGTTTTTTGTTTGAATAATAAGTATCACAGACTGCATTTTTAGCCAACTATAGCTTTCTTGACTTGAATCCAAAGAAAATCCTATTAGCGTTTAAGTATCAGTAATTAAAGCCTCAGTGTATGTCTCAATGCTGTTCTCTTCAATACTAATAGAACGTTTGTGTGTCCACAGGGCAAGTTCTACTTGCTGATCGAAGAGCTTAGCCAGCTGGTTCGCTCCCTTGTACCCATCCAGCTGTGGTATAAGTACATTATTGGGGATGATCCATCAAACACATACTTCTTGGGGAGCATACTGATCATTTTGTACAGCCTCTGTAAGGTAAGCCAAACCAAAACTGTAACGAAAAGCACTTTTAACAGCCTGGTGTTATAGCCTAGCTTATGTATACATATTTACATAAAGAGAGAGTGCTGCTATGTATGCAATGCTGATTTTTATAATAAATTACAGAGGAACTTTAAGAATAAGTAATATAACTGTTTTTTTCAAATGAAATATCAGGTAAGAGAATAGAGGCCCCCTAAGGTGCAGGGCTTAGAATCAAAGATGGATTACCTACAATGCAGATCTGAGGGTTTCTACAATGCTCAGGACCATCTATTTGTTCTACGTGTTCCTGTCTGTGCACACTATTATTATTGTTGTTATTATTATTATTATTATGCTCTATTTATATACTGCTGACACATTTATGCAACCCTTTATAGAGATTGTTCATCATCATAAGTCCCTGTCCCACTGGAACGTACTTTCCTCTCTGGTATATTCAAGGATGCATTTTTTATCCATGCAGCAGTCTTTATGGTACCAGCTAGCAATGTTCCCTCAAAGCTGGGCACGTGCAAGTTATGTTGCCAATTCACATAGCAAATTGTGCCTTTTGCATAAAGTTTTGGATGCACCAATTCAGTAGTGTCTTAAACCCACTCATCTCTCTGTGCTCAAAGGATAGCCTACAAGAAACTGGAGTAAGCATTGCTAGCTAAGCCATTTTCCCAGTACAACACAATATAAGAAATTTTCATGAATTTTTAATATATGAAAACCATATATGGTTATATATTTAACCTTTGCTTTAATATATAAATGTGTGTTATATACAATTAAGAAAGTTCTGGACTGTTAGTAGAGACACAAATGTTCACATTTTCCGTTGGTTCAGTCCTTCAGAAGCACAAGGCTCAATGAGCAAGTAATCACGAAAAGAAGTAGTAAGGGCACACTAACAACTTCACTGGTGTTATAAATAACTCCAATGTGTTTTTATTGCAGAGTACACACAGAATGTTTCAAGGGCCTGACCTGTTAGAGCTGATGAAATATGAATGTAAAAGGTTTATTTTTGTGCCATCATAGTTTCAGTCTCCTAATAGGTGCAAGCGTACAGATACTTCACATACTTTTCTAAATCAATATAGAGTGACAAGAGATGAAATTGCAAAAGCCACTTGTGGAATAGAATTCCCTATAGTATGAAAACAACTCACTGGAGTCCAATAATAACGTGCAAGTCTCATGTTAGTTGCTAAAACAGAAACAGAGGCACTCTTTGGGAACAAGCCTTTTTTTTATATTGCTAACAACTTGAAAAACACACACATTTTATTTTCTCTAACCATGAGTGTCTCATGAGGTTTGTGCAAGGTGCAGTTTTAGTGTATTGTGTTTAATCACTTTGAAAGTTGCATTACCATTCTGTTCATTGTGATGACCCTGTAATCAATCACAAATACATCAATGTCACAAGCGTGCAAGTGTGTCTAAAACTAAAAAATGGTATAACTTGTCATACTAAATATGCCAAATGATCTAGCCGTGGTAAGAATCAAGTAGAGGGGCTCGGGCTTTGTTCCTGTTTGCTTGTGCTAAAGTACTCAACTGATGGTAGTGCACGTAAATAATTTTTAGCAAAAAACAAAATTTAGCACAGGTATGAAATTCCTTATCTTGAAACTCATTATCCAAAAAGCTCTGAATTATAGAAAGACTATCTCCCATAGAGTCCATTTGAAGGAAACTAAAGACGATTTCCTTTTTCTCTATAGTAATAAAACAAAACATTGTACCATATATACTCGAGTATAAGCCGATGCGAATATAAGCCGAGGTACCTAATTTTACCTAAGAAAACTGGAAAAAACCTATTGACTCGAGTATAAGCCTAGGATGGGAAATGCAGCAGCTACTGCTAAGTTTCAATAATCAAAATAAATACCAATAAAATTACATTAAATGAGGCATCTGTGGGGCATATGTTTTTAAATACTTATTTCAAAGAAAAACAGTAAACTAGCTCTGTAAGTGGAGAAGAGGGTCAACAAAAACCATATGGTATCAACAATGATACTGTAAGAGTACTACCCCCTTAGCTCAATCAGCAACCAAGCTAAAACACAAAGAGTTAAAGTCCTTCAAAACTATATATAGTTTCTATAGAATATAAAGTGCAATGTTTAGTGCAAAGTGGGATAGATGGATGGTAGATGAAGATGAATTTGGGAGCGACCAGGGCACTGGAGGGTCAGGTTGCAGGTGGCCTAATTTGCCCACAAAGGACAGAGGGTGCTAGTCTGGAGGGACCCATGGCACCCGACTCGAGTATAAGCCGAGGGTGACTTTTTCAGCACATTATGGGTGCTGAAAAACTAGGCTTATACTCGAGTATATACAGTACTTGATGGAAGATAAGCTGCATGAATCCATATTGGTACCAGAACAGTCCTGTTAGGTTTGTTTAATGTTTAAATGATTTTTAGCAGACTTAAGGTACGGTGATCCATACAGCATAAAGATCCCTTATCCAGCCAATGGAAGTCCCACTACCAAAGGGACATATTTATAAAAGTGCATGAACAACCGAAATTACATACATCATAAATTATTACCACCACAGTGCACTGTGTAAAATACCATGTTGTGCAGCAGGATATATAATCATGGCTTAAAAAGTTGTTATCTGAAAAAAAGCCCCAACAAGTACACTGTTTTTCATTACACAGAAATCCAAATTTTGTGCTGATTTCCTAAAAAGTTAAAAAGATGTAAAAATGCTTTGCAATACCCTATGAAATATATAGCATTTGAAATTGCATACCCTCAGCAATCTAGCTCCATTTTTTTTTTTTACTACATGCAGAAATTTATGTCAGTTTTGTAAAACATTACTAAAAAATGTTAGATTGTTCACATACAAACGCACAGAGGCAAATGTATGTGTTTTTTAAGCACAAATAAGTGCATTTTTGTGGTTTTTATATGCAACCTTTTTTGTCTTCTGTATGTGTCCTGTACAGGACAATTCATTATAGAAAAAAAAATAAAACACATTGAAACACGAATGCAGTGAAAGGCAGAATTTAATAAAATCAGGTAGCTAATGCCTTAAGGTGCACTGAAACCTGCATCCCAAACACATGAAAAGAAGCCAAGAAAACGTAAAAATCTAGGTACATAAAATCAGGGTTCTACTGTATTATAGAAAAGAACAGATTTTCCCATATCTCCATGATCCTTACGAGACTGAAACCTTATAATACTGTAATTCAGAAACATTCTTTCCTGTTAGTCCCTGTAGCATAACATACTTTGCAGGAACATTCACTTTTGGGGCAGAGGGCATTATTATAACAAAATCACATGCATTTTTAATAACTCTGTTTTCTCTCATGCAGTCTTTTGATATTTGTGGTCGAATCGGAGGATTAAGGAAAGCGGTGAAGCTTCTATGCCACCCTCAGGTAAAACATTCTCTGCAGGGAAGATAGAGAGTACAGCTTTGCCTGCATTAAATCAACACAAGGTTTATTAGCACATAACTGATCTGAGGAATAAAATGAGATTACAGTTAGCAGAGTACAGGAATAAATTGGGGCAATTTTAGAACAATATGATTTCTAGTAATAGTGACCCCTCCTTAGACAGAAAGAATAGAGTAAGGTTTTTTGCTTTAACCTTTCTCATTTTCCTCCTGTTATCCACTATATATTTTCTGTACTTCTCCCTTCTGTTGTTTACTTTTCTCCAATATTTCTCCAGTTGTCATATTATATCTCATAACTTTTACTCCTACTCCACCCCCTTCGTAAAGGATTTGTCTGAATACCGAACCTAATCCGAATCCTAATTAGCATATAAAAAAAAAATCAAATCCTGCCAAAAAGGCAGAATACTGAACCGAATACTGGATTCGGTGCAACCCTAATATTTTGTAATAGGAAGTAATGCTGGGCGGTATACCGATAAAAACCGAACACCGTTTTTTTTAAAAAAAATGATATAAATTTTTAGCATACCGCCATACCGGTGTGAAGTATTTCCGGGTTGCGCGCATTCAATACAGCAATTCCGGTTTCTTTGAGCGCCAGGAAGAAAATGAGAAAAAAGCCGCTAGCGAAGAAAAGAATTCAGGAGTAGCGAACACAGCTACCTATACCTTAGAGCGCCAGGAAGAAATACGGAAGAAGCCGCATGCAAGTAACTTGCGGTCGCTATGTGACGTCACTTCCGAAGAACTGAAGACCAGGAAGTGACTGAAGGCAGCGCGTACTTAGGGAGGAAGCAGGAGCTGTCAGGTTGTAAGATGGCAAATCAAAGTCTCTCTCTGTATGTTTTCTTTATTTTTATCAGTATAATAAATTGCTTTCTTTTTCTCCCGTTTTGCTATCAGTTTCATCATTTCCCCTCCTCTCTGTATCCCCCCACGCCCCTTCAGAAACTCCACCCACATTTTTGCCTAATAAGAAAATTTAATTCTAACCACTTGTCTAATACACTACAATTAACCAATTTAAATAGTTTTAAAGTTCTATTTCAGCATTATCTTTCTGGGGGGGGTTGGGGGGGGGGGGCCTGGCCACCAATATTTATTATTTATTTTTTATTTATATACCGTCAAATACCGTGATACCGATATAATTTTGAAAAATACAGTGATATAAATTTTTGGTCATACCGCCCAGCTCTAATAGGAAGTACATTTAAATGTGACATTCTCTTACCCTCAGCGCTATACAATTAATAGGTATATAGGTTATATATATATTTACATAAAAAGCTACCAATACCAAGAGGTGAAGAAGGACCTTCTTAAAAGAGCTTACCATCTGAAAGACTTCTACACAGACATATTTGCCAAATACTCCAATAATTTTGTAAACAAATGCTTAAAGGTGCAAATGAGTCTGATGATCAAAAGAGTTTGGTTTAATTAGAAATGTATATGTCAGGATATTAAGAGCCCTACAAACATCTGCAGCCTAATTGACTGTATGGGTGGCAGTCCTGGAAATCATTAAAAATATATTAAACATTTAATTGATTACATTTCTTAAATTAAGTCATTCAGGGAAACTGGGTCTCCTCTATTCACAAATTAGTGACTTAATATAAAAGTGCAGTTTTTCCAGTATCTGATGTTAAGGGTTTAGAATTTAATATTGTTTGAATCTTTGGCTGCCTATGAATTTACAAGAATGCATTCATGATGTTGTAAAATCAAATGAGAAAAAAAATAAATTTGATATTGTTTTCTTGCTATAGCAGAAGTATGGTGTCCGTGCCTCCAGCCAGCAGTGTGCAGAAGCCGGTGATATGTGTGCCATTTGCCAAGCAGACTTCAAAGACCCCTTGATTCTTATTTGCCAGGTAATATTCACAGACATGATACATTCTAAGGGAATATCTTATATTATAAGGTGATAATATTTTGACTTTTGTTGTTTTACTTGATGTACAGAGTGTTAGTGAATAATTATCTTTTATAGTGAATGTAGAATAAATGGACTTGACTTTAAACATACATTTGTCGCATTCTAAAAAAAACAAACAAATGTCACACTACGATCCTATCGCTCACCTGCCCTATACATTTAAACTTTTAGAACATGCTGTATATTTGCAACTGCTTAATCTTCTTTCTCTCTGTTTGATCTATTCAGTCTGTTTTTTGCCCAACAGTAACTGCACTAACCGAAGTCACAAATTACTACTACTACTACTAAATCTTAAGAACAGTTCTCCATTGTCCATTCTAATACTTTTCGACCCCCCTCAACTTATCAGCTCCTTTGCCTTCCAGAACCATCTTAATGTTGATGATACCCAAATCTGTCCTGATCTTTTCTTCTCTGTTACACATATCCAACTGGCTTTTTGCTACATACTTTCGAATGTCTTCTAGTTTTCTAAGGCTCAACTTGGACAAAATAGAAGTGATTGTATTCCCACCCGCACACATGCGCTACCCCAAAATTGTTGGTACTGTAAACAACACTATCATTTCATTCCTGTACACAGGTTTGCTCTCTTGAAATTATATTAGATTCTACTCTCTCTCTCTCTCTTATTCCTTACATCCCATTCTTCACAAAATGCTGCCAACTACATCTTAAAAGTATTGCAAACTTACACCCCTTTCTCAGTCCAGAATCAACGATAATAGTTGCCTCCTCGCATCACATTTAAACTTTTCACCATAACCTACAAAGCCTCTTCTCTACATACACTCAATATAAACAATAAAAGTCATACACAGAAAAAAAAAATGTGCAACTAACAAAAAAAAAATTGTTTCACAATGTAATATTCTTCGTTCGACAGTTACCACATTATAAATTTTAGTTGTGCATAGTGCATTTTTTAAAGGCATGGTTCTCCTTCATAATAGAATTTGTACATGACTTTCTCTCCATTTAGCAAGTATTTTTCCAAAATATATGCATCACGAAAAGTCAATGTTTTAATTGATATCAACTTGCAAATTCTCAGTGGACCGCAATAAGCAATTTCAAAGATGTTTTCCAATGCAGGGGATTACCTCTTTCTCAGTCCTCCAAAGCACGCCATTTATCACATGTTTGGGCACGGCCTTCTTCAAGCACTTAGGGCATGTCCCTGTGCCTTGTCAGTCATATATATTTCTTTTCACTGGCCGCATCAGAACTTAAAGCAGGCCCTGCCCAAACTGCATGTGACAAAAGATGCGATTAGGAGGTCTGAAAAAAGCTGCTGGCAATCCCCTGCATTGGAAAGATCTTTGAAAACGCTTATTGTGGTCCATTGATTATTTTTGGTAATGCATTTATTTTTAGTAATGCATATATATTGGGAAAAGTTTGCTTAATGGAGAGAAAGCCATGTACATATTTTATTACGAAGCTGATGCTTGAAGGTGGCAGAATTATGTGGAGCAAAAATAAAATTTTCAGAAATAAGTTTTATTACATACACTGTGCAGTGGTGCAAAATATTTGTTCCATTCACATAAGACTTGCCTCCTCCCTAATAATGTCCTCACATGCACACCTACAGGCCTTCACATTAGTGATGTGCAAGCCTTCCCGACCTGCAGGTAAACCAACCTATTTCCCACCGATCAAGTCGGAAGTGGGTCGGGCATAGGTATATAAATCGGCACGTTAGGCCGGGTCAGCTGTGGATTAGTTTATTGCAGGTTAGGTTCGTGTGTGGGTCAAACAAGTTCCAAATAGATACTTTGGTTCAACAGTACAGTTATAGGATCTGTTATCTGGAAACCCATTATCCAGAAATCTTCAAATTACGGGAAGGCCATCTCCCATAGACTCCATTTTAATCAAATAATTTTTATTTTTAAAAACGATTTCCTCTTAAAGAAGGGAACAATCCTATTAGGGTTATTTAACGTTTAGGTTTATTTAATGTTTGAATGATTTTTTTGTAAGACTTAAGGCATTGAGTTCCAAATTACAGAAAAACCCATTAACTAGAAAACCCCAGGTCCCAAGCATTCTGAATAACAGGCCCTATACATGAATTTTAAGTGCAGTTCACTCGCTGTGAACTTTAAAGTGCTCTGTTTGGCATAAACCATTTTGATTTTTCACGTATAACAATTTTATATATTTGCCTTTTAAATGTATTGTATTTTTCCCATTATCTGGACTGCTGTGTGTATCTCTGTTATTCATTTGGCTTCCAGCCTGAATTTCTTTATTTCTGTTATTTCCACAGCACGTGTTCTGTGAGGAATGCCTGTGTCTTTGGTTTGACAGAGAGCGCACGTGTCCCTTATGCCGTTCTGTTGCTGTTGAAACTGTCCGCTTATGGAAGGATGGTTCAACTTCAGCCCACTTCCAAGTGTACTGACGCAAAAAGCTGTTAGGCATGGTGAAAGAGCGCTCTTGTCTTGCATTGGTTATATATGGTACATGGTTACGGTTACTTTTGGCAAGCAAAATAGCATTCCTGGGTGAAACCATTTTTATTTCTGTGGTATAAATGGGCCATAACATATTTGCCTTTCAACTGCTTTTAAGAACAAATGTTCATAGTGTTCTACAAACTTGTGGAAATTAAAGGGCATGGGTAACTCTGATGCAAGCTTTGTTTATTTCTGCAGTAAGAACTGTCTCTATATGGCTTGTATATTTTCCTCATGAACAGTGTTCACACCTTCCCACAGTATACTTGGCTTTTACATTATCCTGATACGTGTATGCCTACATACAAGGAGAATGGGAGCCCACCTAGTGAGGGTATGGAAAGTATGTAGGGTTCTTGTATATAAAACAGGATCACTGGCGTAACTATAGAGTTAGCAGAGCATGCTAAGACCACAGTGCCTGCTTCCTCCATAGTTAATAAAAAAATCCCTCTTCTCAGCTGCTTTCCTACCTACCGTGGCACAAACAAGGGTAGGGCTTGCCGAAGATATTTTTGTGGGGCCCCAAGCATGTAGTAATGCCAGTGGATAAGATACATTAGTCATACAGGTATAGGTAATATCCTGCATGCAAACCAGTTCAGCAGAGGTATTTTATTGTTTACTGTCTATTAAAGGTTTTTCTTCCAGTAACATCTGTCAGCCATTACTTTTTGTAAAAATCTTTCAACAGGACAGGAATATCTATTTCTGGTTAGTACTTTTACTCTTCAGCCTGGGCACTGTTTGCAAGAGTTTGTATGTTTTCCCATTGACATGTGTAGGTACTCTGGTTTTCTTTAACATTCCAAAATCATACACCAGCATGTTAATTGGCCATACCTGGTAGGATCTGCATATGGCAAATCGAGCTGATCTTTCCTTAATATGCCAACCTAAGGTGGGCAGTGTCAGGCTAATTTGATTGTTTGGCTTAAGGCCATATGATCTAATTAAAACGGTGGGTAAATGGGACCGATTCTGAAGGACCTGAATCAGCAGCTGAAATCTGCCCGTGTATGGCCACCGTTAATGTCGTTAAGGCCTTAGATTGTATGCTGTACTGGAGTTGGGACTAATGTGAATGCTGTAAAGCACTGCATAAATGTATCCGTACTAGAATATCCTTCTGCATTTTTAAAAGCAACAGTAACAATATTATTTATTATGAACATTTATTTATAAAGTGCCAACATATTGCACATCGCTGAATAAAAGGACACCATCACTTATCCTCAAAAGGACTTTCCATCTGCATGCACTCATTGAATGTATTTTGTTTTCAATATATGTACTATGCTTTTAAAACATTCCTGAAACAGAAATGACCAAGGTCTACCTGTTTGTCTATATCAGTGCTGTCCAACTTCTGTTGTACCGAGGGCCGGAATTTTTCCGACCTACGTGGTGGAGGGCCGATAATGGAAGCCAGTTTTGACCACTCCCCTTTTTGAAACCGCACCCACTTGAAACCACACCCATGTTATCACATGACCATACCCATATTAATGGTTGTAGTACAGCAAAAACCTGCCATACTCTGCCTTCCCTACCCTGCCTGTGTGTGCCATACTCTGCCTTCCCTACCCTGCCTGTGTGTGCCATACTCTGCCTTCCCTACCCTGCCTGTGTGTGCCATACTCTGCCTTCCCTACCCTGCCTGTGTGCCATACTTGGCTGGTTTGTGCCATACTTGGCCTGTGTGTGCCATACTCTGCCTTCCCTACCCTGCCTGTGTGCCATACTTGGCTGGTTTGTGCCATACTTGGCCTGTGTGTGCCATACTCTGCCTGCACTACCCTGCCTGTGTGTGCCATACTCAGCCTTCCCTACCCTGCCTGTGTGTGCCATACTCTGCCTTCCCTACCCTGCCTGTGTGCCATACTTGGCCTGTGTGTGCCATACTCTGCCTTCCCTACCCTGCCTGTGTGTGCCATACTCTGCCTTCCCTACCCTGCCTGTGTGTGCCATACTCTCCCTTTCCTACCTTGCCTGCGTGGGCTATACTTTCACTGTGTTTGCCATTCTTGGTTGGTTTGTGCCATACTCTGCCTGTGTGTGCCATACTCTGCCTTCCCTACCCTGCCTGTGTGTGCCATACTCTGCTTGCCCTATGATGCCTGTGTGTATGGCACACACAGGCAGCATACAGTGACACAATGCTGGCACTGCTCCTACAGTCTGTACAATAACTATATATTAAAAAACTTTTTAATTGCAGTACCACCTCAGTATATGTTCTTTTTGTAGTGTGCAGGGATTATTTGTGGGTTTCTACTGCTCCTGAGGTGTGAACAGGGGAACAATGGGAGTGATTACAGCCTGAGCCTGAGGTGTGAACACTGCAGGGGGTGAACAATGCAGAGATTAAAAGGTGTGAACAACACAGGGAATTACATATTTAAACAATACAGCCTGATTACAGCCTGAATCTGAGGTGAGAACCATGCAGGGGGGGCAGTTAATCTCAGTACTGATACCATTTAAAGCTTACACAAGAGTAAGCCATCAAAGCAGCCAGACAGGTGGGGGGCCACACAGAGGGGGGTCGCGGGCCGCCAGTTGGACAGCACTGGTCTATATTATTGCATCATTAGCAAGACAGAAACTGTGGCCGCTCTTTTTGTTTGTTTTGTGATTATTTTCAAACCACACCTTAAAGGTCAATATGGCAAAATTAAAATGGATGACAAATTGAGGCCCACCTTCTGTTGACTGTTAATGTAGCTTCAGAGGGTAGCTTGTAGGCAAGAGGAAGCCTAAGTAAGAGTTGCCAGACATTCTGGCACCGTGAAATATCTCCTGCCACTTACTATAGGCCTGGAGACACTGATAAATTTTAGTATGCTACAAAAAAAATGACCTAGATGTTATTAGGTTTTAGAGAATACAACTCATTGTTCACCTCTGCCTGTCATTGAGGGAGTTTACCCACTATATAGATCTCTGTAGGGATAAATAAAGCATATTTAATCTTCTGAAAACTGTAAGACAGCCAGTAGAGGCAGACAAAGAGGTTTATACATCAAGACATGACTGTAGGTCTGTCTTTGATTTTTACAGAGCAGATTATTACACTATACTCTTGATGCAGATCCAACTCTCTGGTTCCCAAAGTGTGAGCCTCTAGTTCACCCCATATGGGGCGAGTCTTAAGCTTTGTTGGAAGGGTTCAGCCTAAAGGCAAGGTAGGATAAACACTGGAGAGAAACCTGTTTTCTTACCTAGATACCCCTTAAAGCCCTTCTCAAGGTCAGCTGGAAATTATTTTCTCTCTAAAGGTTGGACTTCTAATAGGTGTCCAAAGTCCAACAACAACTGCTTTAAGTGGAGTACATCTGTTGCTTTATTGCAGTGATCCCCAACCAGTGGCTCTTGAGCAACATGTTGCTCCCAGTGGCCTCAAAGCAGGTGCTTATTTTTTAATTTCTGGTTAGGAGGCAAATTTTGGTTGTATAAAAACATAGTGTAATTGCCAAACAGAGCTTTCTGTAGGTTGCCAGTCAACATAGGGGCCATTATAGCTCTTATTGGCACCTCCAGGAACTTATTTCATGCTTGTGTAGCTCCCCAACACTTTTTCCATAGAAACATGGGGGAACCAGTGATTGGATTAAGAGTGCTGCTAAACGTGCTGATACATGTTTTTTCTCATGTTGGCGCCCTCCAAGGGCAAGAAAAGTGACTCAAGACCTTTATTTAAACATGCTTGTAATCAAAAATTATACCTTCTGGTTTTTCATTTTATTTATGGAGAAATAAATACAGTTTATTTTTCATAGCATAAATGCACTGCTGTGAGAACTTTGGCAATATTCTGTGACTGCTGGTGATGGGCCAACGTTTCATCCTTTATTAAAACTGGTAATAATAGAAATGCACGGTAGCCTCAAAGCTAATACATTTGAACTTCTTTAATATCACTTAAACATTTAGGGAATCATTTACTGACGTTCAGACTTATTTTTTTTTTTTTTTCAATTCAGATTTTTTTAGTGCCAAAACTTGCAAAAAGTTGAGAAGAGGTTGCAACTTTTCAAGATTTAATATGCGTCAAAATGGCAAAAAATCCAAATCTGACAATTCACCCACTAAACCTTTTGGGTTCAAACTTTTAGAGGTTTTTGGATTTTTGACATTTGTTTTTGTGCAACAAGTTGAGAAAGTTGCAACTTTTTTCCCACTTTAGATTTTTTGTGATTGTGGTTACAAAAAAATTAAAACAAGATAAATTTGAGCTTTAGTAAATCTGCCTCTTGATGTTATGCTGCACATACCTTCCTAGGTCCTCTTGGTAAGCAACCTGGGCCAAATAATACTGCATTCTATCATCGGTTCCCAGTTTCCATCATATGCTCAATTTAGTCACTTCATTGTTTAATGTTTCCACATGTGAGCACACGCCGATCACCCTTTTTAACTACGAGCCCATTCTGCTCCGTCTATAACCCGCCCATTTACCAGGCCCATCCACCTTTCCCTGTCTAGTCTGCCAATTTCCCCGCCCCTTATCTCACCCAAATTATGTCACCACCCACCCCCCAACTCTTAGCCAAAGAAAAAGGTGGCAACCTAATGTGTGTGCCTTTCCAGGTTTTCTTGGAAACACCCCATGGATATAAGGCTAATGCCACACGAAGCATATGGCGCATATTTTCGGCAAGCCAAAAAACGCCTGGCCAAAATAAGCTCCATACGGTTAAAGATCCCCCTACCTGTGCCTGCACCCAAATGAATTGAATACGCTCGGGTGTAGGCACATGTAGCCGATATCTGCATAAAAACGTAAGAATTTGCGTTTTTGGCGGATATCGGCTACATGTGCCTGCACCCGAGCGTATTCAATTCATTTGGGTGCAGGCACAGGTAGGGGGATCTTTAACCGTATGGAGTGTATTCTCGGCAAGCGTTTTTCAGCTTGTTGAAAACATGAGCCATACACTTTTAGCCTAAATGGCAAGGGTAAATAGTGATCATGTGGGACCTGCAATGTAACAGGAGAGAGCTTGTCCCCTTCCCATTTTACATTTTCAAATCTACAGCCAGAAAAGTTTATAAATTCTGTGTCAGTGCAAAATATAGGATGTTGTTACGACGACGTGAAAAGAATTGGTGGGGGGAAAAGGGAGAAATGAATAATGAGTCATTCACAGCATTGTAATTTATACTTATGCAAAGTTTAATAAGTTTTTTTTTTTTGTTTTTCAACTTCAAACTTGACAAAGTCCATTGGTTCTGAATTAGCTCCAGAACTGATGGTTTGTAAACACATTAATTTAATCAAATATCATTTTTATTTACTATTCACTACGACATAGACACATAAAAATGATAACCTGTGGGTAAATATTCTGACATGGCAGACCAGCCTTGTTCAACTGGACGAGTGCAAGCAAAGCATGAGGGATGGTTCTGCGTTGTGGGAGACTGATGCTGATTTAATAATAATAATAGCATATTGTAATTCAGTGTTGGACTGGGGTGCCAGGCCCCAATTTTCAAAATATTTCCCTCCCCTCTTCACTTTCCTTTTTTATTCTCTACCCCCCCCCATTTGTAACAAAAGGCACCAAGTTTGCCGAGGTGCAGTGACCCATAGCAACCTATATGATGTTTTCTTTCACACAGGTGACCAGTATGTGCTACCTGCTGATTGGTTGCTAAAAGTGATTAGAACTGTGGCAAACTTTGCACCTTGTATTACATACACCCCCTTACACATATATGTAATAAAAGGGACTACGTTTACCCAGGGTCATACTTTGTTCTATTCTCTCAACTTCTTTTCTTTGTTCTGATAAAGAAATAAGGGATGGACCATGGAACAGGCATAAAAGGTCAAATGTTTGGGTAAGCAGGATGGCCCACTGACACTTGGGCACACTCGGAGTTTTTCTGGTAATGTTTTGGGCCATTCCATGACCACTGTAATTTCTCACAATGTAAAGTATTTTTATTTAATTCTCCATGATCCTATACCAACATTCTAATAATGCAACGCCAATTGCAGATATTGATGGGTAACTTAATTAAAAGTAAACCATATCAAACAGGGCAAGCATTAGTTTTACCATCAAGTCAAAATGACCAATGACTGAATTACCAAAGACGTGGCATGTTGTAATGACAGCACCTTAAGTTTTTGTGTAACGAGTTAGATTAGGTAGGGCTGCAGAGCAAACAGTAGTTTATGTATTTGCCAGCATAGCAACTATACTTTTTGCTCTTTAACCCCATTAGTGCTAATGGCCAGCACAAGTCCCACTCATTAACCGTTAAGGAGTGAAATAATATAGCGTCTGTGTTGACCCACAGCTAAGCTTAGCACTAGTCCATGTCCCAAGGAACCATACTATGATGTTGTGAATACAAAGTGGCCTGCATGTTTCCGGAAGCGCTCATTAAATATTGAATGTCAAAAAAAATTCAGTGGCCAAGCACTCAGAAGGAAGAGTCTTAACATTTAGTACCAATTTAATACCTGTAAAATATCTGTAAACTATATTATCACTGGAATTTAGGAAAGTCATCAAGAAATGATGGTGTTTACATTCTGTTATCGTTTACATTTCCTTACACTAAACTGATGGAATCCTGCTGGTTGGTGTAAAAGCTCCCAGAATGCAAGGCCTTTACCTAATTTGTCATGCAGCATTAAAGGTATTGGGTTTTTATGTTCCACAGCCCGAGCCCTTACAAGATTAACAGTACTTAGCACCACAAACACACAAAAATTAGCACCTTGCCAGCTTTGATGCAGCACCCAAATATAGTAACGTTGGATTGTCATGAGTCCATCTCCAGCACCAGCTTGTTACATTATAAGGCAGAACAGTACAATTGGATTAGTTATATACAACTTTAACAGTCAAGTCATGTAATAAAGTGTTATCAGTAAAAAGAACATTGAGATCAAAGCTGGCACTGACCTGGATGAATATCTTTGAATGTACATTTGTAATATGCACCAAAATTCTTGTCTTTATATTTACTGACATGCCCATAAAGGGCACTGCCATGTCATGGAAAGATTTCTATTAAATGCAAGTTTCAGTAATGCAGATTTTTACAGAGGGAGGGGCATATGACCAACTAGTTTTGGCCTACAAATTGAGAATTGAAGGGAAGATGTTTAAGTGCTTTTTTATCTGTGTTAAAAAAAAAAGCTGAAAGCCTAATTACATTGTAAAAAAAAAGATGATTTTCCTTGTTGCTTTCACATGATGTGATAAAATGTGAACAGTTATAAGATTATAATCAATCTGGCCTGTGCTTAGCGGGCCATTATAAAAAGATCCAGTTGGTGCAACACCAATCCTACTTTCCTGTGCTTTCTTTAAAAATCTTCAGATACCGTAAGCCTGGAAGATAATAGAATTTAAAGTGACCTCTTTAATTTGCGATTGCAAGCAAAAGCACAAGCAGTTCAGAATAACACATATCTGATTTTAGGTGGTGTTTTAGAACCCACGTATGGATAAAATGCCTGGCTACAAGCTCTCACATTAGTCTCACCCCTTGGAATAGATGCATTGGCCCAGATTTGGTTAAGTTGCCACCCTAGCCGCTGTATGTAGAAAAGCAGTGCTTTGCATCTGATAAGAAGCAATAGTGAATTAAAGGTGAGCAAAAAGAGAATGTACATCTTATAAGTAATGCACAACATATACAATCACTAAATAAGGAAATGTACAGCATCTTTATCAGAAACAATGCAAAAACCAAGCATTTAAACACATCAATACATTACATAGAACAACCCCGAGTTAGCCTTACCACTTATATGCTCTACTGTGGCTGGTATGAGTATGAGTTTAATCTTCATGCTTATCTAGAGGAGATCATTCCCAACACAGTTTCTTCAAACAATGACTTTTTACCTTTCCCAGAAATCTGCTTTCCTTAGGCTGCTTACATTTTGGAAGGTCTTGGGAAGTTTAGTTACAGATATGTAAAATGGTCTAACCCATTTCCATTCCTTAGCAATGCAATATATTCTAGGTTTATCAGTAGGCCTTGAAGCCAAATACTGACTAATGTGTGAAGCTGCATGTAGCACAGGGATCTCATCTGTTGTCCTTGAGCTATGGCTGAACGGGCCCACTGCCCTTCTGCTGCCAGGAATACTAGGTATTGTACAGTAGCAACAGACTAAGAGCTCAAGGATGCATTGGAATTGAGGCTATCGAGGGCAGTATCAACATACTACGATAAGTTGTACTTTTCAGGCCAAGTACCTGCTCTGATCTTGAAGCAAGATAAATCGTCACAAAAAAAATTTTCTTATGCCTTATAATTCATTATCTTTAAAGAAAGAAGTGACATTTAAAACGTATAAAATTGCTGATTTACTCTTAGTCTGAACAAGTTCATTGTAATTGTACACTTTTGTGCCAATTAAGAAAAGCAGGAAATCCATTTAACCAACACCATATTCTTTTCATTAGATAAAATATCTTTTCTGACTTCCTTCTTTAAAACAAAGGATCCTGGAGGCCTGATTCCCAATTCCAGCCGTTAATAAATGATAAGATAAATCATTTTTGAGCAGTAGTGAGTAAATCACTCATCGTTACAGCACCAACAGTATCTCATTAAATGAACTGTTGATCTGCAGCACTTAAATATTAATCGTTGCTAATGAATAGCTTTCTTTCAGATGCTTAATGTGCTGTTTCATCTAGTAAGGTCAATAAAACATCCAATAGTCACATATTGCTTTACTGTGTACAATAAAGCTGTAAGATAGAAATCTATACATCATATAGGAACGATGCTCAAAAAGTGTTTACCAAATGATATGACACACACTTTTTGTACAATAAATCATAGACTATAATATGTACATTTATTATTATCATACATACACAACAGTGTGTAGTAGAGAAAGCCCAAAGAATCCAAAATGACCACACATGTAGGCTGGAAATGGCCGTACCCCTCTGGTGCCTTTGGTATTTGATGAGTGACCACAGGGTTTTTTTCGGACCCCTAGAGATAAGCACCACATTACCCAGCCCATTGCACATTCTCCCAAACTTTGCTGGTGGCCTACTGAAATCCTGTACATCCCTCCTCTCAAAGGACACGTGATGATAATGTCCATCCTATGCACAGTTTAATGAGCTCAACTTCTTTCTTCAGGTTTCAGAGCCATTCCTTGTAACCACTTCCTTGTAACTTTTATCACAGGAATATCTTCCTTCAGGCACCATTGGCTTCAATCACTCCTCAGCGATGAGGACTCCAAACGCTTCAATCTGTGAATTAAAAGAACAAGAGTAGTAAGTCCTCTCAGACGATACTGCCATATTCTTTCTATTAAACACAAACACTCTACTGGGTGTGTTTATTAACACCGGAGGCAAACATCACCAGTGATGTTGCCCATAGCAACTAATCAGCAATTAGAAGTTAGAAAACAAAAACAAAGATCTGATTGGTTGCTATGGGCAACATCACCAGTGAAGTTTGTCTCCAATGCTAATAAATACACCCCTACATGTACTTTATGATGACCCTCAGTGTCGGACTGGGACCTCAGGGGCCCACCAGAAAACCTTAGACCCTAGGCCCACCCTCTAAACTATATTTCTTTCTTTCCTCTCCCAACCTCTTTATTCTCCTAGTCTCTTTTATTTACATGCTAGCATCTATCCTTACATTTATTTCTCCTCTTTGTTCCCATTCAGAAATAGGGAATGACCGTGAAACAGGCCGAATGGTGAGTAGCAGGAGGGCCCACTGACACCTGGGCCCACTGGGAGTTTTCCTGGTATCCTGGTGGGTCAGTCTGACACTGGTGACCCTACAAGCACAGGCCCCCTGTGCCTTCCAGCCAATTGGCCTGGAGGCAAACAAATGGATATCTCATATGAGGCATAAATAGCATGGCCATTTTTCTATTTTCTATGTCAGGAACTGAAGAAGCTGTGGCTTCTCTTTACTTCCTCATCTAACCATGTACGATATGGTTCAACCAGCAGATAACATAGATATCCTACAATGCCGATCTCCAAACTGACCAATATCCAAAGTACATGGATATCAGAATGGTTTTGAGAGCAACCATACATGTCTGAAAATTGTACAAAACTTTGCTTCCTACAATTTTTCCGTTAAGTAAATGACCAGCTTTACACTTGACCTGAGACGTGGTACCACTTTTCAACACACAGTATTTTTTTGTTAGCTACACAGTGAATACAAAGTCGTTAAGAGTAATACATTTGGAATAAGATGTATTTTGTTTACATAGTGGTAAATATACAGACAGCAATATGCCATACTATTAAATATAAGGTTATAATGAGCCACAGGATGCATTTTGAGTGAGGACACCCTCTTCTTATTTGTATGGAAGGAAGGAATCCTGGGACGGAAAACAGGTTTTACTCCTACAAATTACATTTTCAAAAAAAGTTTTACTTTATTGTTGGAAAAGATTTTGCCGCTTTTTTATAACTCTTGGTATACAAGCAATTATTTCTATATTCTTGGCAAAGACAAGCTATTTATTGTTCTATGGCAGGAATTTATTTAGATATTCAGAACTCTCAGGATACTTTGCAGTTTAATTATATCAACTTCATTCAAGCTTCAGAATGAAATATAAATTATGAATCTCTAACCACAGTATGTATTGCTATGTAAATACCTACCAGAACCTACCATGGCAATATTAGCAATTTAGGTTGTATGACACAAATCAACAGGGTTCAGTGCCAAACTGCAGATGCTGTCTTGTGGTTGGTGGGGTACCTTTCTCTATTCACTTAATATGGCCTAAATGTGTGTTTAAAAACACATACAATTAACGCTTACATACTTACTTACTTACATAAGAAACAAAATGATGTACTCTTTGCATGGATCATGTTTGGTAGGTGAATGTCATGCAACAGATGACATAAGCGAACACTATGCCCTGAGATCTATGTAACATGAGATTAGCTTTTCCCCAAGGGGAGAGATTTTGTTTACGTTCCACTCCCTGAGGGAGATATCGTAGTGCAAAGTGTGTAAAAACCACTAGATGAGACATTGCTGAATAGAGCACTGTACTTACTGCCTGGTCAAGACTGGTCTTACATGAGGGCTGGAACCAGGGTTAGGCAGCAAAGACATGTGCCTCAGGTGCGACTCACGGTGGGGGGCACAATTAAAGGGTGGGGGCCATCAGACAGGGTGATGGGCCAAGTAGTATTGCATTTAGTGCCAAGGACTGTGGTACATACAGGGCAAGAAGGCAAATTAATTGGCACTGTTTTGACATTATGCCGATAAAACCATAAACATGATAGAAATTACATATAATACTGAATTGTATGTTATACTGAATACTGTATTTAGGGGAAAAATGCAATGACAGGGTCACTAAGGATATTTTTTATGAGACTGAAATGGCAGAAGGTCTACATCACTTTATCTGGTACCCCAGCAGTCTAGATTCATTTCTTTGGGCAAAGAACTACACTTGCATTTTAGGAATTTGTAAAGCTCACTTTGGCTCTTTGGTGAAGACTGTAAACAGACCATTGTAGTAAGAAACAGAAACACATATAGTAAATGATTTGTTTAAAAGAGGGGCCTGGCATGGCCCCACTGAAAAGCTTGGGATTTAAATACAGGGTTAGTGAATGCAGCCTTTCCTTTTCAATCTAATAGGTAATGAATCAGGAGAGGGCCCAAAGGAGATCCTCTGGTGCTCTGGCAGGCTAGTCTAACCCTGCCTCTGTCAAAAATAATAATAATATATATAACCACCATGTTTGGTGGTTTTCACTATCTTGCTTATTCTGTTCTGTTGCAATATACTGTATTCACAGTGAAGTATTTTTGGGATAAACATATACTAAATGTAGTAGGGTTACAAGCATTTTCAGAAGCATTTGCAGGGCTTGGCTCCGCTTTGTGTAGCTGAGAAGAGATGGAGCCTGTACTTGCCAATGCAGTTTTAGGCTGATGCCACACAGACTGATTCTGAGCCTGAGGAAAAACGCAGGTTGAGTATCAGCCCCTCTCCCGACATCAGTCTCCTACCTTGCCTGACTTGCCCTTTGTTGGGCCGTGTGCAGGCACAAGCAGTGGATATTGGCAAAAAACATGGCACTTCGCATTTCAGAACCGATATCCCCTTATGGCATCAGCTAAGAAGTAAAATTAGCAAAGCTAGCAATTGCACTTTATATCTCTATTTTACCCCTTTTTAATGGCAACAAAATAGTGATGTACATTGGTTTAATCACCACAGTCCCCTTTTTTTGGGAATGATTGCTCCCCATTTGTCTAATTGTAATATATGAACTGGAAATTTATCCATTCCTTGTGGGGCAGAATGATATGTTGCTCCAAAGTGGTACATCCTGACTCCAGCAACATGCCTTCTGAAGCACACTGCATTTCTCCGAGCCTATCTACTCTCTAAACCCCTCATCTAAGCCCTTAATCACATTTATGTCTAAAGTATGGATTTGGAGTGCATTCCATTCTCTCCTTAATCTAATTAAACTGATCCTGACAACCAGGAACATATGTTTCCTATAACAGGCTTAAAATTACCCATGGGAGGGTTCTTTATTTAAAACTTTGCTTTTATTTTTTACTTAATTTAATTTAAAAAAATCTAAAGCATGTTAATAGAGTCTTATACTAGTCCTGGGGCTAAACAGAAAGCATGGGGCCACAACCCCTCTACCATAATAATCAATTCCAAACAATAGAATTACTAAAGATATACTTTATTCCATTTTACTGTAACTGTCTGTAGTATAAGAGATAAGAGAGGTTTCTGTAGCCCGTAGCATTTTTGGGGGCAATGGTGCAATGCTACTTGGGTATTAGACAGAACAGCCTAGAGGGTCTTGGTTTCCTGCACATAAAGAACATGAATATGAGCATTACAGGTACCATCTCTCCCTACTAAACCTGTTATCCCACAGCCCCAGTCCCTTCCCAGAGGCTATTATCCCCCCACTGCTACTATAGGCACCATCTCTCCCTATTATACCTGCTATCCCACAGCCACAGTCCCTTCCCAGAGGCTATTATCCCACTGCTACTATAGGCACCATCTCTCCCTACTATACCTGCTATCCCACAGCTCCAGTCCCTTCCCAGAGGCTATTATCCCACTGCTACTATAGGTACCATCTCTCCCTACTATACCTGCTATCCCACAGCTCCAGTCCCTTCCCAGAGGCTATTATCCCACTGCTACTATAGGTACCATCTCTCCCTACTATACCTGCTATCCCACAGCTCCAGTCCCTTCCCAGAGGCTATTATCCCACTGCTACTATAGGCACCATCTCTCCCTAATAAACCTGCTATCCCACAGCCACAGTCCCTTCCCAGAGGCTATTATCCCACTGCTACTATAGGCACCATCCCTCCCTACTATACCTGCTATCCCACATCTACAGATGCTATTATTTCCATATTATAATCTCCATACTATAGGCCCTATCTCTCCTTATTATATCTGCCCTCCCAGAATCACCCCAGTGAATTTCAGTTGCAAATTTGAGTCTATGGTTTTATTTCAAATGGCAGAAATAAGTGCAAACATTCCCACTTACGTTATAATTCAGCATCTTACATGCAACTTTTAGTTTCCCCTTTGTTATTATTGCCACATGTATAACTTCCAGAGACTCAATCCTGAACAGCTGCAAGACCCTGCGAATGAGTTAAACCTCCTCTCCGTAAATGATAACGAAGCAACAAAAATAAAGCTGCCATAGAGACAATAAACTGGCCCACTAATACAGCCCAAGAGGATTTATCAAAAAGGTTGTAGTGTACAACAAAATTACAGAGCAGAATAAAATTCCCTTTTGGGATTTTAAATCGTATTTATTCCTAGAACAGTCAAACCTGCTGGGATCCTCTGTGCCGAGAATACACTGTGTGTGGTCTGTGGAGAGAGATTTGTTTATAAGTAGGTATTAGTGTGAGCAAAATAACCTCAGCAGACAGAAATAGGAGATTGTGTAAAGCAATGTTATGCAGTCAATGTTTTCACTAGAGAGAGCTACGGCAAAGAGGCAGGTTTGTTTGTTCTGATATGATGGCACCTACTGTAGCCAGAGAGGGTGTTGGTCTGATTATTGGACTAACCTATCAATTTTACAAGACATTATGCTGCAAACATCTCTCAGGACAAAAGAGTCCCTACACCAAATGATTGCATTTACTGAAGCAGCTGATGGAGACTTCTGCCTAGAAGACATTGTAAAATATGGCCATAAAGCTGTCACAAGCCACAAAGCAATTTACTGGGAAGTTTTGTGTGTTTTTATTGTCTAATGAGATAATGCCGCAGCATATTTGCATTTACTGAGGCCGAATAAATAATGTTCTTTTAAACACTCTTCCATGTTAGTGCAGGCTCTTTTATCAGTGCTTGGTTTCTAATATAGTGGGTTTAACTCCAGGATTCTAAATAACTGGTTCCCTTTAGGTCATATTCTAATACAACTAAATTTAGTAAATGGGCAGCAATAAACCAAATTAAACAGCGACTGTGTCCAAGCTTCCCATGTTTTTAAACTGTAATACGGTCTCATACGGAACTATGTGATGGAAGCTACTAACCCACACTTCTTAGCAATCAACAAAATAGTTAGCAAGTGCAGAGGTAATTACTAATATAACTGGGTGATGATACAGACCGTGAACAGAAAGATATAGGGCGGATTTATCAAACCGAGATTGGAGCTCACCGCAGAAAAACTCACCCACTTGCTATTTATTCCTGTGGGATTTTTAGAAGCGTATTTATCAAATGGTGAACTCTAAATTTTACCCACTGATTAACACGCTTCTAAAAATCTTATAGGAATAAATAGAAAGTGAGTGAATTCTAATTTCACATTTTGATAAATCTGCCCCTTAGTGATGGACACAGCAGCATGGGAACATAATTGTTACAGTTACCCTGTCATTCTTTTATTTTAACCCTTTGATAATATAATTCTGATTTAGCTTTCATATGATCAATAGTTAGGCATCACCAACTTGCTGCACAGACTAAAAGGGACCAACACTCTTAGGGAAAAGGAGGACTAACAGTGTTTCAGTTAATTATACCCTGTATGTACCCAAATGTACATGGTTGTGTACATTTAAACTTAGGGGCAGATTTATCAAAGTGTGGAATAATTCACCCACTCTCTATTCATTCCTATGGGATTTTTAGGAGAGTATTTATCAAATGGTGAACTCTAACTTTCTCTCACTGAGAAATACACTTTTAACAATCCCATAGGAATGAATAGAAAGTGGGTGAATTTTTGATATCTTTGATAAATCTGAGTTTAAATGTACACAACCATGTACATTTGGGTACATACAGGGTATAGATCATTAACTGAAACACTGTCAGTCCTCCTTTTCCTAAGCAGTGGCATTGTGAGTTCCTTCGCCTCATGTCAGGGTTCATATAAGATATATATATATCCCAAGCACAAATGTGCCAATACATGACATAATTCTAAAAGACCATAAAGAGATGAGACATATCGTTTGTTTTCTATTAAAAAACTGAAAGCAGAATTTGAATTGGCAGAAACCACCATCAGTAAAAGTGACGGTAAGAGATGAACTTGTATATTCATTCATTTATAGATTTGCATGAAGTTTCTCCAAGCGCAAAATCTTTTCATAATTCCCTTAATTTCATATTATTTTATCCTTTGAAGCAAAAAAAAGACCCACTATTTGAGTTCTGGATGCTGAGAGCTTTCAGATAAATATGATATTGAAATATGCCCTATAATGTATAGTTGTATCTGACTGCTTGCGACTTTTTGTTCCGTACCAACTCCATGCATCCTCCGACCTTTTTTACACAATCGATCACTTTATCAGTGCCATATTGAAGATTCTGAGATCGCTTAAAGGGCCGACACAAAAGTAAAATAATGGGTTAAACGGTGCAAGTTTTGCAGTAACGTAGGATTCATTATCAGATTTTATTCATCTCAGTTTGAATACAAGAAGTTAAAGGTAATATAAACCCCCAAATAAAATTTTGTTACATGTAAATGAAATGTAATTCTAAGCAACTTTTCAATGTTTTGATGTACGGTTTCATCAAAAGTTCAATTTTAAAAATTCAGTGTTTTGAAATTTCAAATAATATTTCAGTTTTACTTTTTAATAATTCAATGTTTTCAGATTTAGCACTCAAATTGAAATAGAAAGCAGACTTTATCTGTCCATCTCTGCACTGCTGCCTCTGCCTCTTGAAACAATGTAGCAGACGTCAGCCTTACATGCTTATTGCATTTCTCTTCATCGTGTGGCTTCTACTTCATTGTTTCAAAGGTGGAACCACGGGAACAGAGAGCAGAGAGGGACATGTAGATGCTACTTGTAATAGCAGTTATGTTTAAAAATAACTTGACAAATTAATAAAAATCTGTAATAAATATATCATGGAAAGTTGCTTAGGGTTATAGTTTTATTCATTTAGCAAAATTCTATTTTGGGGGGTTAAATGCACCTACAGAACTTAAAACCCAACATATCATGTAAGATCTATGTAATGATAATAAGGTATAATGACATAATGCACTGAGAGCCCAGGATAAGATGGCAGTTAGACCTTAACCAGTGGTTTTAAGCACTTTTGTGAACTAACACCCAGCCAGGGAGGGGACTACTGTGACTGAAGGAGTTTACACCTGTACCCCAGACCCTTCCCTATACAAAGCTACAAAGCCTATTAAACTAAAAGGAAAAAGAAGGGCTTAGTAAGACAACATAAAAAACACAACTTGTTTTTTAGTGGCCGATCCCTCAGGGAGTCAGATTCCAGGGTGTGAATATGTGAGCGCACAGATGCATTACAGCAGCTTTATCTCATCAATTGTTTACTTGCTCTACATTTCCACAAACAAGCACAGGCATTCTTTATTTGCCTGTCAGTGCATAGTAAGTACTATTAACACTCAAACTGCTTAGCAAATCGATCAAATGCAACAATCTTTTTGTTTTCCTTTTTTGCCAAATAAAAGAAAATATAAGTAACTTTCCAATATACATCCATTACACCTTAGTGTCACTGGTAATGGGAAATGTATACTGGAACTAAAGAGCAGCACTTGCTGTCCCTTTCTGCACTCCTGCTTCTGACTTTTGAAACAATGTAGCAGAAGTCACTTCTCCTGCCAAAACAAGTCTGTTGGTTTCTGCTACATTGTTTCAAAAGTCAGAACCACTAGGACAAAGAATGACAAAGGACAGGCAGTTAATGCTTTCAATTGTAATGAGTTTGATGAATAACTTTAAGTTGACTTGGAATCCCATTTTCTTTTATTGGGCACATAGTTATTTTTGGGGATTACATCACCTGTAAGAAATGACCGAAGCAAAGTTCTGTGGATAGAGTTCCCTGAGCTATGAAGCAATGTGTCTGGGAAACGCTAATACAGCGCTACAACAAGGCAGTGCCCGGGTGTCAGCCGGTGTTTATGGAGCAATGAATGACAAGGAGACATGGCTGCCTCAGCTGATTATTAGGGGATAGAGGCTCACCTGTTGCTGGTGCTGACACGGACAGCTCCATGTTGCTCCCGGCCCTACAGGTTCCTCCTGCCCTGCATGAGTAGCGCCAGAGCCGCCAGGTGAGTGGCCGTATAGAGGAGATAGAAGCAGCTACAAAGCCTCTTCCTACCGAAGCTGTTCTTCCTGCTGACAGTCAGCCGGTGCAGCTCGTCCCCGACCATCCTGAGCCGGGCGGCAGTTACATGTACCCGGGAACAGATCTCCCCCGGCCGCTCCGAGTTGCACACACACACCTCCGGCAGGCTGGCACGGAAAGGCAGCGGACACATGGCGATTCCCTTCTTCTCCAGCTGAGATGAAAGCAGCGACGGCAGCAGTGGGAAGCGTGTGTTGGGCTGTTATTGTGCTGCTAACAGCTCCATTATTAATTCAATTGTCACATGGTGAATGTTAGGGGAGGTGAGACGGAGGGACAGGGAGGGGAATGCGAACAGTTTACATCATCTTCCCCCAATGGAACGTAAAGCTGAGATCGGGGAGGTGAGTTTAACCCCTGCCAGACCGAAGCACATCAATGAGAGGGAACGCAGCGTGTCCCCGGCCCTAATCACATGTGTTGTGTAAAAAATACTGCCTAGCAACATAAGCTTACCAGCCATTTACAGAGCGGCGCTCTAACTGCGCCTCAACAGCGCATGTCACTGTGTGTTTGTGTACAGGAGAGTTCCGTCTATGTCAGTGTGTGTGGCTTGGGGCTTACTAGAGTACCATCTCTGAAAGGTGGGGGGGGGGGTTCTACCGGACCATCCAGAGGCGGGCCCTAGGCAACCACCTTGCGCCTGCACCTTCCCTCTCCCGGGGGTGGTGGATGTGGCTCAAGAGAAGGGAGGTATGGGCATGAGAGGTTCCTGCCTGGCGCCCCAATCGCTGTGCCTCTGCTGCCTACCCCTATTTCCCGCCCTGGTACCATCTCTCTGAGGTGGGGGGGGGATACGACAGTACCATCTCGGTGAGGTGGGGGGGGATACTACAGTACCATCTCGGTGAGGTGGGGGGGGGATACTACAGTACCATCTCGGTGAGGTGGGGGGGGATACTACAGTACCATCTCGGTGAGGTGGGGGGGGATACTACAGTACCATCTCGGTGAGGTGGGGGGGATACTACAGTACCATCTCGGTGAGGTGGGGGGATACTACAGTACCATCTCGGTGAGGTGGGGGGGGATACTACAGTACCATCTCGGTGAGGTGGGGGGGGATACTACAGTACCATCTCGGTGAGGTGGGGGGGGGATACTACAGTACCATCTCGGTGAGGTGGGGGGGGGATACTACAGTACCATCTCGGTGAGGTGGGGGGGGGATACTACAGTACCATCTCGGTGAGGTGGGGGGGATACTACAGTACCATCTCGGTGAGGTGGGGGGGATACTACAGTACCATCTCGGTGAGGTGGGGGGGGGATACTACAGTACCATCTCGGTGAGGTGGGGGGGGATACTACAGTACCATCTCGGTGAGGTGGGGGGGATACTACAGTACCATCTCGGTGAGGTGGGGGGGATACTACAGTACCATCTCGGTGAGGTGGGGGGGATACTACAGTACCATCTCGGTGAGGTGGGGGGGGGATACTACAGTACCATCTCGGTGAGGTGGGGGGGGGATACTACAGTACCATCTCGGTGAGGTGGGGGGGGGATACTACAGTACCATCTCGGTGAGGTGGGGGGGGGATACTACAGTACCATCTCGGTGAGGTGGGGGGGGGATACTACAGTACCATCTCGGTGAGGTGGGGGGGGATACTACAGTACCATCTCGGTGAGGTGGGGGGGATACTACAGTACCATCTCGGTGAGGTGGGGGGGGATACTACAGTACCATCTCGGTGAGGTGGGGGGGGATACTACAGTACCATCTCGGTGAGGTGGGGGGGGATACTACAGTACCATCTCGGTGAGGTGGGGGGGGGATACTACAGTACCATCTCGGTGAGGTGGGGGGGATACTACAGTACCATCTCGGTGAGGTGGGGGGGATACTACAGTACCATCTCGGTGAGGTGGGGGGGGATACTACAGTACCATCTCGGTGAGGTGGGGGGGGGATACTACAGTACCATCTCGGTGAGGTGGGGGGGGGATACTACAGTACCATCTCGGTGAGGTGGGGGGGGGATACTACAGTACCATCTCGGTGAGGTGGGGGGGATACTACAGTACCATCTCGGTGAGGTGGGGGGGATACTACAGTACCATCTCGGTGAGGTGGGGGGGATACGACAGTACCATCTCGGTGAGGTGGGGGGGATACGACAGTACCATCTCGGTGAGGTGGGAGGGATACTACAGTACCATCTCGGTGAGGTGGGGGGGGGATACGACAGTACCATCTCGGTGAGGTGGGGGGGATACTACAGTACCATCTCGGTGAGGTGGGGGGGATACTACAGTACCATCTCGGTGAGGTGGGGGGGATACTACAGTACCATCTCGGTGAGGTGGGGGGGATAATACAGTACCATCTCGGTGAGGTGGGGGGGGGATACTACAGTACCATCTCGGTGAGGTGGGGGGATACTACAGTACCATCTCGGTGAGGTGGGGGGGGATACTACAGTACCATCTCGGTGAGGTGGGGGGGATACTACAGTACCATCTCGGTGAGGTGGGGGGATACTACAGTACCATCTCGGTGAGGTGGGGGGGGATACTACAGTACCATCTCGGTGAGGTGGGGGGGATACTACAGTACCATCTCGGTGAGGTGGGGGGGGATACTAGAGTACCGTCTCGGTGTGTGTATGGGGGATACTAGAGTACTATCTGTGTTTGGGGGGGGGTAGTTACTAGAGTACTATCTGTGTGTGTGGGGGGGGTTAGTAGAGTACTATCTGTGTGTGCGTGTGGGGGGGTAGTTACTAGAGTACTATCTGTGAGTGTGGGGGGGGTAGTTACTAGAGTACTATCTGTGTGTGGGGGGGGTTAGTAGAGTACTATCTGTGTGTGCGTGTGGGGGGGTAGTTACTAGAGTACTATCTGTGTGTGTGGGGGGTTAGTAGAGTACTATCTGTGTGTGCGTGTGGGTAGTTACTAGAGTACTATCTGTGTGTGCGTGTGGGTAGTTACTAGAGTACTATCTGTGAGTGTGGGGGGGGTAGTTACTAGAGTACTATCTGTGTGTGTGGGGGGTTAGTAGAGTACTATCTGTGTGTGCGTGTGGGTAGTTACTAGAGTACTATCTGTGAGTGTGGGGGGGGTAGTTACTAGAGCACTATCTGTGTGTGTGGGGGGAGGTTAGTAGAGTACTATATGTGTGGGGGGGGGGGTTACTAGAGTACTATCTGTGTGTGGGGGGGGTTAGTAGAGTACTATCTGTGTGTGCGTGTGGGGGTAGTTACTAGAGTACTATCTGTGTGTGCGTGTGGGGGTAGTTACTAGAGTACTATCTGTGTGTGTGGGGGGAGTTACTAGAGTACTATCTGTGTGTGTGTGTGGGGGGGTTAGTAGAGTACTATCTGTGTGTGTGGGGGGAGTTACTAGAGTACTATCTGTGTGTGTGGGGGGGTTAGTAGAGTACTATCTGTGTGTGTGTGTGGGAGTTACTAGAGTACTATCTGTGTGTGGGGGGGGAGTTACTAGAGTACTATCTATGTGTGTGGGGGGAGTTACTAGACTACTATCTGTGTGTGGGGGGGGGGATACTATAGTACCATCTCTGTGTGTGTGGGGGGGGGGGGAACTAGAGTACAATCTGTGTGTGAGGGGTTAGTAGAGTACTATCTGTGTGTGTGTGTCTGGGGGACACTAGAGTACCATCTCTGTGTGTGTGGGGGGCTACTAGAGTACCATCTGTGTGTGGGGGGGGGCTACTAGAGTACCATCTGTGTGTGTGGGGGGGGGGGTTCTAGAGTACCATCTAACAAAGGAAAAAAACAAGTATAATACAGAGCTGGCAGAGCTAATACTTCCCACTGCCCCTCTCAGGGATTCAGTCCCCTAGCCCTTAATTAAAGCATTCTAATAACAATAGACTCTTTAAATGACACATGCTGTTCTTTACAGAAAGGGACATTTATACCTATACATAATCAGCTGTTTGTGAGGCTCATATTATTCCTGCCATACTGTATGCCAGCCGCTGGCTGCAGGATAACTTCATCTGACCTAGTGCCATAACATGCATAAATACTCTCTATTCCATGCACTGAACCATTCCATTTATTCCAGGCTTTAGTCAATATTCTGTATTTATTATTTTAGAGGATATTGTTGTTTTATTTAATAATACCTGCATTATTCCCTACATCCCCTACATCAGCAGGATACCAATGCACCCCTACTGGGGAATACACATTACATAGTAACATAGTTACCATTTCAGCCTTTTACTATCACAATGCCTAGCTCATATATAATCACAAAGGGCCATACAATACATATTCATACATAGCTGCGCTACAATACCAGTAGCCTTTATTTTGCAATGTAGTAAATATGGATCTAACTTTCTTGAAATCATAAAGGGAAAGAAGTTTACTCTAAATCTGGAAACTCATAGCAACTAATCAGTGGTTGGAATTTATTGGTCTGCTGTTTAACAGCACACAGCTAATTGGTTGCTCTGGGTTACTAGACGCAGAATACATTTTCCGCTTGTTACTACACTCCCTCTATTTGTTTAGCTCATTTGTCACAGAGACCTAGTTTCGTCAGAAGCAATGCTGATCTTTTAGTATTACATAAATACATAAACTCAAGCTGAAGTGTAATGTGATAATATGGACATGAAATTCAGTACATATTGCCAGTACTCACTATAGGTACTTGTGCCAACAAATCTGTCTGCTCTTGGGAGCTCAATGCTCCTGTGCACAGGGTCGGACTGGGCTGCTGGGGCACTGGGAAAAAAATGGGCCAGATTCGATCTCTGCCCGGCACTCCTTCGAGCCACCAGTCTCCCTCCCCTGACATGCTGGAGGTAAGTTTAATTTATGTGCCCTTGGGGGAGGGGGTCAGCCAGGTGGTTGGGGCCCCTGCGAGGGGTATGAAGGCCAGGGCAGGGCCCCTTGGAGGTTCAGGGGCCCCTGAGGCAGCAACCTCAGTGGTCCCTGCACCCCCCAGTCCGACCATGCCTGTACATCGTGTGTAAGTACAAACACAGGTGCTAAAGAACCCAGGAACTACCACCAGCCTGGCCTGGTCAGTAATTCCAAGGTTCCCTTAATGGGTAGCATCAATAGCCCCAAGTGTTATAGATGCTAATACCACATGTGAACACATCTTAACCACTGTCCACAACTACGCACTGTATGTTCACCATAAAAAGTATGTTCTCCGACAAAGTTATTTGCATTGACCCTAATAAGGGTTTATAACATTTGAATATTTAACATCCATTTTGGGACAAAGATTTTGGTTGCTTTTTATGCACAGGGCCCTTTATTAGAATAATTTGCTGCTGCCTGACAACATGAGACTTATTTTTAGCTTTTCTGCCTTTTGTAGGTTATTTATTTATACCTGTGCATGTTGACAAATCACTGCCTAATTTGCAGTGAAAGGGAAATTTACTTTCCCTTCATATACATTCTGTATTAAATGTATATCTATATTCGCTTATGTTTCTGTAGCTTGTATATTCAGATTTGTCCTAAACACCACTATTACCATTGGTTATTAAATGGAAATTGTCTCCCCTGGAGCAGAGAGCACAGAGCAAGGATGGTGGGTCCAGGTTCTCTAGCCCCAGACCTTCAGAATTAGGAGCCAACTTAGGGAATTTCCATGAGACGAATGACTGGCACTATTCCAGATCACCACCAAACAAAGTTAAGAATAATTAGTTTAAATTAAAAGCATTCCAAAATTTATTAATTATACACAATTATACATAGATGCGAAAACTGCAACTTTTTCGTATTGTTGCACCAAAGGACAGGTTTAAAATGGCATATTATTTCATTCTGAGTTTTTGTAGTTTTGTCGCATAATAAATTGCAACAAAAATGTTTCTTTTGCATCAATATTGGGTTTTTGGCATCAAAAGCCTGAAGGGGAAAAAAGAATGATAGTAAATGCCCCCATAAGTTTTATGTGTATCAGCACAGAGGTGTTCATTTAGGTCTGAAGCATAATTGCCATTAGTTTCACTATTGAAGCAGTTTTATTGTACTATGTGGTTTGGTTTTGGGACTGAGGAGTATAAGCCAGTACATGCCTCCTTATAAACCAGTAATTGCTTAGTACAGATAGGTTAATATTTAATTACAATATTCAGTTATCTTCTCCAGCTACAGACACTGGAGTGTGATATGGGCCAAGGAATTCCGCCAGTCCCCCTTTTCTTTTTCCCCTGTTCACTTCTGACCACTCAATAGAATTATACAGTAACAAAGAGTTCCCTTGAGTTTATTCTTCAGTTCAAATCTACTGTCCTGAAATGACAATATGGCTCCCCCCAGGATTCAGTAAACCAATAACATGACAAGGGTCCCTGGGTCAATTGCAGCAAGAAGTCATATCTTATCTAGGGCACAGAGGAACTAACAGTGTCATTGCCAGCTGAACATTTACACCAGTTTAAACAAAGAAATGCAATGAAAAGTGTTTTTTTCTTCTCAATTTCAATATAGAATGCTTATTTCAGCATATTGTGTTATAGATTTGCTACAGTCTACAGGTTACAGGTTACACTGATACTATAATAAATTACAGGCTTGTGATAATGTATTACTTATTTTACACAGCTTCGCATAGGCATATGTGGCTATGATTTCCAAAAGCTATTTGTAGCTTTTCTACTACATAAGCTCTCACAATTCTGTTTGCAATGATCTCTATGAAATCACTTATACAAGTCATTACTTTGTAGCAGCTAGTTTGCTGGCTGATATTTAGTTTTGACCACAACCCTTTGTGCTTCCACTGCCAGATCCTAAAAAAACCCAGTGATAAATTGCACTCAGTTAATGACAACAAAGTCTAGAAGCAAGTAATGTGCCATTTAGGGATGGTGTTTCATGGCAAGGGAATAAGAGGGGTAGGTGGTTTATTGAAGCCTTTGTGGTCTATAGCATTTAAGTGGATTTTACCATGACGCATATTTAGCTTTCTTTGTTGCTATACTTGTCTAAACCGTATCCAAATCAAATTGCAGCCTCATTGTTTAGGTTGGCCAGCATAAAAAAAATAAAATCTTTGCACAGGTAACCAATCCTGTCATGCAAACAAATGATAAAGGCATAATACAGGTATGGGTTCTGTTTTCCAGAATGTGCAGAACCTGGGGTTTCCCATAATTTGAATCCAGATTTTGTCTTTTAAAAAATAAAGGGGATTCTGTCACAGGAAAATGTGTTTTTACAAAATACATAAGTTAATGGCACTCCTCCAGCAAAAATCAATTTTTCAAAATAGCAAATAGATTTTTTTATATTTAGTTTTGAAATGTGAAATGGGACTAGATATATTTTTAGTTTCCCAGATACCATCACTCATGAGACTTGTACTCTGATAAACTTCAGTCACACTTTACTGCCGAGCTACAACTTGAAGTGATATCACCACCCTCCCAGCAGCCGATCAGCAGAACAATGGGAAGGTAGCAAGATAGCAGCTCCCTGACACTTGTATTGCTAGAAATGCTCCTATGCCCCACTTAGTGGTAGATAGCATTCAATAGTAAAAATCCAAGTCTGGCTAACCTAAGTCATGTTTCCTCTAGTTACATTGAGTAGAAGAAACAGTAGGTTACCTGAAAGCAGTTCTAATGTGTAGCACTGGCTCTTTCTGAAAGCTCAGACTCAGGCACAATGCACTGAGATGGCTGCCTACACACCAATATTACAGCTAAAAGAAACACATTTATTGGTTCAAGAATAAAAAAATTGAAATGGTAGAGTGAATTATTTGCTATGAGCACAGTGTAATTTAGTAATAAAAATTACACTATAAAATCATGACAAAATCCCTTTAAAACAGAGAAAAAGGACATAAGGAGGTTTATGGGGACTACAATGTATGTCCTGCCACTTACGCTTGCCTTTATTCCATGACTCTTGTGATAAAAAAGCGCTCACAATTACATTCATGTCTGTGCCACATGCTGTGGCCAAAATGAACGAATGCTGCGTGAAGCTCAGCCGTTATAAATATATGGCTGGACGATTAGATAACTTGCAAACATAATAGAATAAGCACTTGAGATTGGTTTATGCTGCCATTGTAGAATTTTATACTTACAGTTATTTTAATATAGAAAGATATCCATCCGTTCTCAACATGAAAAAAATCTTAGCATCAGGATGGGCTTTGTAAGGATCCGATATTACCTGACAGTGATCTGTGGCTTTATGGGCTTCAATCCAATTTGATTGCAAATGTTGCGCATTTTTACCAAACGCCAGCTGTGAGAGTTATTGACTTACTGAACAATGCCACACTTTTTTTATAATTTCTTAAATATTATAATTCATTTACCACCCAAATCTTTTCCTCTTATTTAAAAGAATTTTTAGTAAATCATATTTGTATTTTTTATGCAGTTTGAGAAATAATGTGGCTGACAATGAAAATGTCATTGACTTTGAAACTGACAGCTCATAAAATATTTTAAAAGTAATATTCTAAAACTGGACCATGGAATATTGTGAGTATACACATGGCTGTTTGTTAAGTGTGCAAAGTATATATAAACTATATACAATTTACATATATACAGGTATGTGACCTGTTATCCAGAAAGCTCAGGACCTGGGTTTTTTTGGATAAGGGGTCTTTCCTTAATTTGGATCTTTACACCTTAAGTCTATTAAAAATGATTTAGACATGAATTAAACCTAACAGGATTGTTTTGCTTTCAATAAGGATTAATTACATGTTAGTTGGGATCAAGCCCAAAACTTGGGGTAGGCAGAAGAGGCACTTTCCTAGGAAGCAACCATAGTGGGGGACCTAGGCACATACCCCTTCCTTCACCTACCACTATTCGGGGCCCTGGGTTCCCCTTTGTCAGCAGTACTCCAGTGTGTGCCCCCCCCCACCCCTTGCAACATCACTGTGCCATGCCCTTGTTCCCCATTTGTGAGCGTTGTGGCGCTGCAGGGGGTCGGGTAGGGTGCACTGGAGTGGTGCCTGGTGACTGGTGGAGTTGCCTAGGGCGCCTGGCCGGCTCGGCCCGAATCTGAGTACATGGCACTGTTTTATCATTATCAGTGTTGGACTGGGATGCCCATCAGAAAACCTTAGACCATGGGCCCACACTTCAAACTATTTTTCATCCACTTTTTACTCAACATCTATATTTTCCTAGTTCCTGACACCTGGGCCCATCATGAGTTTTCCTGGTATCCCTGTGAGCCAGTCCAACATTGATCATTACAGAGAAAAAGCAAATCATTCTTAAAATTCTGAATTATTTGATTAAAGGAGAATGCAAGTCAAAATTTTAAAAGAATACTGCCCAATAGTCCTCCTATTGTTTAGTAAAAAAACGCCACACTTTTGGCTCACCTAATCGAATATTTACTCAGTCACACTTACTTCACATTTTCTAGAACAGGCAGCCATCTCTAAAAAGGTATTCTCCCTTCCTTTCCCTCCTTGCTTCATACTGCACATGTGTTTCATTCCCTCCCCCCCTCCCCTCTGGCAGATCCGCTTCTGATTGGCTGGTGGGCATGTGTAGCTCAGAACAGGAGACAGGATCAAGTTACACACATGCTCAGAGAATAGGAAGACTGCCGCTGTCAGCCTACAGGAAGGGGAGAGAGATTTCAGTGATGTCACTGTAGTCTTCACACTGCTGTAGGCTGCCAGCGCCAGCAAGCAGGGATCTGGGAATTTAGATATGCAGTAAGTGCTTAAAAAGAATGCCTTTAGACTTACTTTTAATTTATATTAACCTTTCCTTGTCCTTTAAATGGGGCACACTAAAGTTTGCCATACACAAGCCAATTTTTTACTTTCAAACAACCTATTCCAGAACAATCTGATAATATCTGATGGGTTAAAAAATGTTGGTCATTCAGTGATAAATTCTGCCAGTTGGTGAGAGTGTCAGACATTTGTGGAACCTTAATTTGCTTATTGTAGCGTTTGCTCGTATGTGAACTCTACATATTACATAACCTTTAATAAAACATGTTTTTTGGATAGTACAGCAAGTTGCAACCATTTCCAAAATGCTGGCTCCCCAGAACTACTGGTAGAGTAGGGTATGGCACACAGAGGGGCATGGGGCAGGCAGGAGTATGGCACACACAGAGCATAGGGCAGACAGGGGTGTGGCTACAGTCTGCCTCAGGTGATCTTTCTGTATTTTACGGCAACAATATAATGACATCTTTTCAAATAATCGTTGTCCGTGGATGGCATATCGTATGGCAAACCGATTGTGAAATGATTGTGTACTGATTAGATCATTCATCGCAGAACGAGTGAAATGATGTATGGCCACCTTTAGGCTAAGGCCCCTGGGAGATGCTCTGGTACTCTGGCAGGCCAGCCTGGCTATATTTAGTAAACTTACCCTACAATTTGAAAACATTTTAGAGCTATGCCAATTGCTATTCAATGTTGGGTCCCTGATGTAGGATTCACCCAGCATACCCCAACATATAATGAAGGGTTAAAGCATGCTGTGTATTGTAGTGCAGCAAAGGTTTTGGACCCAAGAGAAGGAAGCGCTGCTTAATGTAATATACACAGGCATTTTTGTCATCAGCTGCTCTGTGTCTGGCAAGCTGTGTGAGTCAGATCTGTCAGTTGGATCGATGAGCAGACAGACTTACAGTTTTTAGTAGAAATAGAACTAATTGAGCACTATGTACACTATATGACCCCCTAAATCATAAAAAATATATATTTATAATTGGATGGAAATTTTATCAACAGGTTTAAAGTAGCAATGACACCTACCACACATGTTATTACCATATCACAGGTAATGCAGAAAAAAGGGCTGTAACATAACCCAACACATTTATATTTCTGGCAATGGAAGAATACATTTTGAATCCATTTTGCTGTCAGCAGTTATTCTCTTGCTCTGGCTTTGGTCCTGCTGTGAGATGCCAGTCGATGTGATCTCATATCCGAGAAAGATTACATACTCTATGGATTTTTTAATTCTGCAGATTAACAGTAAACATAATTTATTGCCATTCCAAGTCATGGATACTCCAATAGATATATGTGTTTTAATCTCTACTAAGGGAAACTAGAGCCTACAAAACATTTATTTATTTGCACACGCATTTGTGTCTGTACTACTTTGGCATCTTATCATTGAAGTGAGAAAGGTACAATTATATATACATATATATATAGTAAAGTAATTAATGTAAGTAATGTGCCTTCTTTTTAAATATTAAGCTGAATCTTTGAAACCAATCTCTGGTGTTAGTGTTACTGAGACCTAATAAGGGGAAGATCATCTTAAAGTGGCAGATTACTTCCTTGTTTAAAATGAGTTAAATGAATACTGTTCGTGCTGAAAATACTTTTTCATATTGCTTTCAAGGGGACCTGTCACCCAGGTATAAAAAGCTGTATAATAAAAGTCCTTTTCAAATTAAACATGAAACCTAAGTTCATTTTTTTTATTAACACATCCATACCCGTAATAAAATCATTTAAAAATCCCATCTGTCAATCATATATTGCCTGCTCTGCCTGTAAGCCAAAATGGCACCTAACTTCTTCTTGCAACTATGAATTCCAAGACTGAAGGACACAAGATAAAAATAATGTATATAGTGTAAGTGAAATTTATTTTGCTTGACCAACACAATGGAAAGCAATTTGGAATTATTTCTTTCTGTGACAGGTCCCCTTTAATCTTGAAAAATCTATAGTTTTTGTTATTTCTTAAACTAAACATGGGGATTGAAGTTTCTCCATGTTTGGACCTTGGGAGGTAGATTACCAGTATACAACCCACCCCATTAACACTTTGGTGTGACTCTTTTGTAAGCAGAGCCTTTTGTTACTATACTAGCACACAGTCCTTTATTACCTGTACACTTGTAGTTTAGTTAGCTACCTAACAAGAACCAAACATGGAGTAGCTTCAGTTACACTGTTTGCTCTGTTTAGTATATAAATTATAAAAAAGGAAAACTAATAGGAAAGCAAATGTAAGAACAATGGGCTCCATTTGCTTCACTACAGGACTGTATAGTAAAACTGTAACATTTCTCAGAAAGACTAGACGAGACAGATATTTCCAGTTGATCAAACACATTCTGTGCAGAGTTGAAGCATCTGGAAGAAACTTTAGTCCAACTGTGCGAGTCAGAACACATGCAATCACACTCAGAATGCACATCCAGTGCCTGAAGTCAGTGAATAGGATTTCTATTTACAGGTGTCAGATCTGATTTCACATGAGCACAGTGGCTCCAACTGTACCCACGTGGAGAATGGAGAAGGCATGAAGCCTAATTGCATATTATCTAGAAAATAACAAATATAATAAAATATAATAAAATAACAAAGCCTTTTTATTATATGTTATCAACCTTCTTTATCAGGAGTATGTTTAGCTACTTTATATGGGGTTTGTTTGGAGGGTTGAACTTGATGGATTTTGGTCTTTTTTTTTTTTCAACCCAACTTAACTATGTAAATATCTATGCCGCTTATTCCCTGGGGATGCCCAAAACTCCAGCTGGAGTGAGTGCAACCTGAAAGGCTGGTAGGCTTAGATTTGTTGTGAATGACTGTTTAATGATATTTCTCCTAAATTTTTCTCCTAAAAATAGCAAAGACTCTTTAAAACGTGTTTTTTTACATCTGTAAACTTTGTTATGATTTAAGGAGGATGCATTGTAAAAAGAGGAGCCCAAATGTTTAACCAAAAAGTAGAGGATGGAGTTAGCAAATGATAATAACCACTGACATAAACTTGGGAATAAGAAAAACTAGAAAGGCAACAGGTATCCTTCTAAACCAAGACAGCACTTGCGTCTTATGAGAAATACACAGAGAAAGCAGATCAGTCCTGAAACCTCTTAGTATTCGTATCTCACCAGACATCAAGCCCATTATCATATTGTAAAGTCCGATCAATCTGCAGAATTACCTTTCAGCATATAAGTGATTGTGTCTGCTTATATGATTAATTATTAATTCATAGCTTTATTTCTTGATAGCATTCACATTACTTTTGATGCATAGCAGGAAAAGCTCAGGGGAACGACCATTAATGTAACTTACAATTACAGACTCTATGAAGGGATTCCCTGGCACCAGACATGTATCATACTGCATTCCTTTCTTAGGACAGCTGCATCCAGGAAGATTTTGGATGATCTTAGTAGCTCGGACATGCAGCACCCAGTCCTATACTGACCCTGCATTAGTCCCTGTTATAATCAAATGAAAGCAGTGCCACAGTTTCAGGCAAGAGTCAGGCAAATGCCATAAATCTGTCAGTGTCCTAAAGGAATCCTTACATATTAACACTACCAACCAATGTAGGTCTCTATAAAAATATATTGCATAAACAAGCTCATATGTAAACCCCTGCTTTATCTAAATAAACTTACTAGTGAATTACCAGTGTGTGAGCTTACAATTATATTATTATTATTATTGTTACTTTTTATACCTTATATTTCTAACCTATTCATATTATCATTCAAACCACTGTTTGGTTGCTAAGGTAAACATGACCCTAGCAACCAGATAGCTGCTGAAATGCCAAACTAAAAAGCTGAAGAACAAAAAGCTAAATATTGACTGAGAAAAACTGAAAAAAAAAAAACCACAAGCAATTACAAGCGTCTCAGATTGTACATTATAATAAAAGCACATTCGCTGTATATAGGGGTTAATACTCCTGCGCATGAGCACCGCTTGCAACATCTGGCCATTATCTAACTAAAATTTCTAACTGTTGCTGATATTCCCAACGCTACGTACGCCGAACGCCGAAGGGTTATTGGAACTAAAATGACGTATATGCGGAACTGTTTTGTTGTAGGAACCATGTTTTTTTGTTCCGGTTCCTTAGTCGGACACATTAAGATGTTGCACTGCTCAGTTTTATGATGTACACTGTATAGTGGTGTATGTAGTTCAGGTTTCAATACAGATTGTACATTGCTTTCCAAGCAACTTCCCTTCGAAGAGACATGCCTGGGATTGGGTATGGGCAGGAGTTTAGCTGAGAGCTGGCAGCGCTAAGTTGGCATTGGAATGGCGCTAAACGCATCGCTGGATGAGTTCCGCAGCAGCTGGATAAATGAGATCCATGGGGCTTCTACATCAGCGGAACGTTCGGGCACCCGAAAACGGAGGCGGTCGGGACAGTCGCCAGAGCCTGAAAAACAACATAATGAGGGTGAGGCCTGGCGATATCTCCCGGGCTCTCCCGAACGGAGCAGCGCAGAGGAACAGGGTAACCAGTACGTGGAACTGGCGGAGAGGCTGCTGGGAGACCAGGGCAGCGCTACAGAAAGCGCACAAAGGCCGAGCGCTGGGCCGGCGCAGGAAGAGAGAGCTCGGAGTCTGGTGGATCAGCTCATTGATGACCTTGTAAGTCAATAAAACACACAAGTGTAACATAGCTGTAAACCCCCAATGTATAACTTGTTATTCTATGCAACTTTGCAATATACATTAGAGGGCATATTTATTATAGTGTGGAAGACGACATCAACCAATCAGATTTTTGCTTTTGTATTCTAACGTGTAGGTGACTGTTCAAATCTTATTGCTGATTGGTTGCTAATGGCAGTGTCACCTGTGATGTGGCTTACACACTATAATAAATATGCCCTTAGAAGTTATTATTATTATTAACATTTATTTATAAAGCGCCAACATATTCCGCAGCGCTGTACAATAAGTGGGTTTCATACATTGGACAATACAGAGTAACATATAAAGCAATCAATAACCGATACAAGAGGTGAAGAGAGCCCTGCCCAAAAGAGCCCTGCCCAAAAGAGCTTACAATCTACAAATGCTACTGAAAGCAGCACCACCTGTCTGCACTGGTGGTTATGAACTATAGAAGAAATGCAGCAGAAGCCAGCTGATTGACAGACCTGCCAAGAAGCATGCATGACTGACAATGCTACATTGTTTTGAGAGACTGAGCCATCAGTCGGGACAAGTACTGCTGCAAATCACAATACCATTTACAAATAACTTAACCGTTCACCTTTATCTAATCTGTTATATACCCTACTTATTTAATTAAGTCTGAGAAACAATGTATCTAAGTGCAGGTGAAGCTTGTTAAGATTTCTGGGCTCTCTGCCAAAAGCTACATTTTAATTAGATTTGTATCTTTTATTAGCATTCAGTGCAGGAGATCTAAGGGAAATGAGGGACTTTTCAGTAGGAATCCGGGACTGCGGGTCCAGCTGGTATAAGAGGGACTGTCCCGCAGGACAGTTGGGAGGTATGCTCTATTGTTAAGTTTGAAAGCAGAGTTCAGTGTTCTTTCTAATTGGTGTAATGTAGGCCTTATGAGTAAAAATGTGTATCAGGAAGAGTGGGTGGGTCCAAGAAATGGAATGTATTAAATATGTGTGTACAGGTATCCAAAAAGCTCTGAATTACAGGAAGGGCATCTCCCATAGACTCCATTGTAATCAATTAACTCAAATGATTAGAACTGACTTTTTCTCTAATAATAAAACAGTACCGTGTACTTGATTCTAACTAATATATAATCCATTCTTATTGGAAGCAAAACAATCCTTTAGGGATTATTTAATTTAAATGTAGATAGATAGTAGATATAGAGTATGGAGATCCAAATTACTGAAACACCCCAGGTCCCGAGCATTCTGGATAACTGGTCCCATATCTGAAACAAATTTTTCTTTGTGCTGGATTCAAATTTTGGTTGGCATAGTCAAGTGGAGCTTTTCACAGTTGCACGTTCCTTTATTAATTTGTAATGTATTAGTATAACATCACTGCCACTTATAAAACACAAACCTTTTTAAACATTTTGTATATGAATAATGGGCATTATGTATTCCTTTACTATACGTGTTTTGCATTTAACCCCTCTTACAGCTGCAAGGAGCCCCACCTAGTGTCAAAATTGTGTTAAGTCAGGTAATCGTTATTTTAAATAGGAAAAAAAAAAAACATATATATATATATATATATATATATAAAATACTTTTTTAATGCTTCTGTTTAACAGATTTTTTTTCAGAAATGTTTTTTAGGAAATAAATAAGGGTGTAAAGTGTTTATAAAAGTATCAGATGTTGGAAATAGGTCCGGGATTCCATATAGACTCTGCTGCGGGTGCATTTATTGATCAAGTACATACACACACATGCATGCTTCCAGTCACATGGGTGGGTAATGCAATTTCTAGCCCTGCACATCCTAGATGTTTAATTGACAAAGGGCTAGTTTCTAATGCCAATGGGGATATCCTTTGATAATGAGGTCTCTACATGATCAGACAGTATTGAAAACCTAAGGGCTATGGGTATTCTGTAGGCACTTAGGACAGAGCATAGGAAAATGCCAAGTATTGGAACTGTTACTATAAAGTAGGTCTGGTGACTCAGGTGGAAGGAGGGCCAGAAGCGCACTTAGCTCTAACATACCAATGAATGGTTGCATGAACAACAAGAGTAATTGTAATTAAGCAGGAAAAGTATAATTTCTGCAGATATAAGAGCAAAAGCATTTGGTGAAAAACACAAGGTATAGCATGCCAGGGAACAATATTCAGTTTCTTATATGAATATTTGTGTGTGTCCCACAAATACCTTAGGTTACAGTCAGTATATAATGTATGTATCCCTTATCCGGAAACCAGTTATCCAGAAAGTTCTGAATTACGGAAAGGCCATCTCCCATAGACTCCATTATAAGAAAATAATTCAAATTTTTGTGATTTTTTTGTGAAAATGATTTCCTTTTTCTCTGTAATAATAACAGTACCTTGTACTTGATCCCAACTAAGATATAATTAATCCTTATTGAAGGTAAAACAAGCCTATTGGGTTTATATGATATTTAAATGATTTTTAGCAGGCTTAAGTTATGATCCAAATTACGGAAAGATCCCTTATCCGGAAAACCCCAGGTCCCGAGCATTCTGGATAACAGGTCCTATACCTGTGTAATTAAATAAAAAATACCGTTATTAGAACGTAATAATACTATAGATATAAAGATCTCATTTTATTGGCTAATCTTAGCTATTGCCTTCCAAGTTTTATTTCACAAAATATACTTAAATGTGACTTTCATGACAGCCACATCATTATATAGAATCTAAAATTAATATTTTAATGTTTGCCCGTGTGCGCTTAATTGGCCTGGCAGCATGAATGAGCCATTTAGCCAAACTCGGAAGCTATGAGTGAGGAGGCTTTCTAGTCGCCAAGTCTACAGGCTTTGATTACATAAATTAAGCAGTTAATTTGAGCTCAGTCCCATTTGCTTTCTTAAATGGATAGCAAACGTCTGTGCTGGGCTCAGCCTGCATGAGGAGCTTGCTTGCTGTGTTTAAATATCAGCTTATCACCTCCACCTCTCCCCCCCCTCAAAAACAACCCCACTACCACTGCCAAGCCATTTCCTCATTTCATGCTAATTTATGTGTCTGTGGTCGACCAGCCCTTTGTTTCAAACTAATCACAACCCATAAGGGCAACAGAGGAAATGGTGAGACGGCAGTGTACCAAATTGGTAACACTACAAATGTTCCCAGAAGCTGCCAGCTCCTTTTCTCTTGTCCCAGATCTGGAAGTTTTAGTAACATTTAAAATCAGATTATTATTATTAATATTTGTATTCCATATAATGACTTATATTTTACTAGTAAATATACAGTTTGTGTCTTTTGGACCTGTCTGAATATCATAAACAGGAGATTGATGTCATTACTAACTCTAATATCTATCTCTAACTTCTACCAAACAACTTTGGTATGAAAAAAATATTTATTGTGTTTTCACAGGCACAGTTCTTAAATATTTTAAGTACTTGCCCTTTATCACCATTGATTGGGCACATACCTTTAAATATACAATAACATCTTTTCAGTTGAAGTGTAGTCGAGGCTGTGGGATGCACTACCTAAAAATGAAAAAACTTTAAATTAACTTTTATTATGTTGTAGTGAGTGCTATTCTGAGACAATTTGCAATTGCAAGTGTTTTTGCTGCCATGGTCAGTGACCCTCTTTTGAAAGCTGGAAAGAGGCAGAAGAGGAAAGCTAATAATTCAAAAAGATTTTTTAAAAATGAATGCCAGTTTAAAAAAGTTGCTAAGAAGTGGCAATTCTATAACATACTGAAAGTTAGTGAATCACCTCTTTAATTAAAGGTAAAGCTGTGAGAGTGAGCAGCCAAGTGGCACCTGAAGGTTTTATAACTATTTGCAAACTTTTTTGGTTCCCCTATAATTTGTGTTTGAACATATTTAATTAAGGGAGCTTATAATTCAGTAGGAGACTGTGTGTTATTTCTTATAAACAGGTTTGTGTTTATCTTCACATTGCTCATTATGAATATGTGGAGGCTTGTCCAGCCGAAAAACATTACAAAGAACTTGTACAGTGCAGCCCATAAGTCTGTCTGGATATAAAAAGAAGTTAAATGCTATATTTAATATTTCAAATCTGTAAAAACGTTTTTTTCTTGTGATTAAACGTAGGTGTCAGTGGTGAGCAGAGCCTAGCAACAAAATTCTAAAAGGGCTCTATTGCAAATGTGAGAAAGACATGACATAAGAATATTGTAGTAATCTATAGGGTTGAGAGAAAGGGCTTGCGTTTCTGTTGGCAGGGAAATGTCTGTATTAATAAAATGACTATCCTCCAATAAGCTTTCTTTTTTGCTACTAGCATGATGCAGTCACTACAACAGTTATGCCCATAGTCAGCATTCTATAAATCCAGTCTCCTGTTTTAACGTTTAGTGTCACTTTTTCATAATGTCCCTGCCTTCCTAATGTATATTGTTTTTTTGTTAAATAATGCTTATCAACATTTTATGTATATGGATACCCTGCGGCTGAATTCATTTACTACCATACAACAGAGATTCTTAACCTGTGGGTTAGTAACCAGAAAGAGTCCCCCACTTCCTGTAGGGAAGGAAATTAGTATTTGAAGTAGATTCTGATTTAAATATTGGGTCAAAAAGGTGATTCCAATTCTTAATTTGGGTCTTTTGAAAAAGGTTTAAATTCCTTCCTTATATGAATGAAGATACCCCTTACAATATGATTCCATCATAGGTGTGATCAGTAAATATATTACTTTGTGACTGGTTTATACATGTGATTATTATGTGTGCAGTTTTAGTGGGCTTTAATCCCCAGTGTCTCTTGAGAACTAGCCAAAACATTAGGCATTTTACTTTCTTCTTTAGAAATTAGCCTCAATTATAATCAGCATCATTTATTAATTCATATAGGGACAGCAAGTTACGCAGTGCTTTACATTACTTTATAACTGGCAGGAAGTTTATAACTTCAGTTTGCCTATTACAGTTGATTGGTAGCTGATCTCTTCCATTTTCTTTCAGAATGACATCAATGAGATCCCATTTTTTGACATACAACTTCCGTATGAAATCGCTTTGCAGATATTCAAATACTTGGATAGAAAAGAACTTGGAAGATGTGCACAGGTATGTTGTTGTCTGAATTCAACAGTACTTGTGTTACTGCTGATTTTATTTTTTAATCCATGTTGTATCCATTTCTATATGCTTGTGTGTGCATGTGTGTTTCTTAGAACAGTCTTTGCCACCCAGAATATCATTTAGTCAAGTGACTAAATCACATAATTTTTAGTTCAAGTGTCCGAGAAGCTTCTACAGGATAAGCTTGATCGTAATTAGCACAGAAGTCTTAAAGTTATTCTGTCTCAGAAAAACTTTTTTTTTTTTATATAAAATCCACTAGTTAGTAGTGGTGCTTCAGCCCAATCCTGCTTTGAAATTCATTTTTTTTTAAAGAGAAAACTGATTTTTTTTATATTTGATTTCAAAATGTGAGGATTTGTTTCCAAGGTGCCCTTAGCCATGTGCCTTTTGCTCTAATAAACTTCAGTCACTCTTTTTAGGGCTCTGGCACACGGGGAGATTAGTCGCCCGCGAACAGGGAGTTTTGTGTGCCAGAGCCCTTACTGATGTGCTGCAGGTTGGAGTGATATCACCCCCCACCCTTATCCCCCCAGCAGCCAATCAGCAGAACAATGGTGTGTTGTCACAAATGGGAAACAAGATAACAACTATCTGATGCCTGCCTTGCTAAGAACACTCCCATGCCCCGCCTAGTGGTAAATATGAGAATAGTATTCAATAGTTAAACTCCCAAGTTCAGATATGACTCTTCCAGTTACACTGAGTAGGAGAAACAATAGGTTATCTGAAAGCAGTTGCATTGTGAAGCACAGGATCAGGCACAATGCCCTCGGATGGCTGCCTACACACCAGTATTACAACTAAAGTATACATTTTAAATTGTAGAAATAATGTTATAAATGGTAGCATGAATTATTTGCAATGAACACAGTGTAATTTAGTAATAAATTCTACACCATAGAAATCATGACAGAATCCCTTTAAGCATTTTGACTATTAAGCTATAATAATGTATATCAGGCCCTTTAATAAAACTTATCAATATGCCTAAGAGCTTGCAATGACAATATAGGTAAGTAATAATGTTGGCCAAGTAAATGCTCTATACCACATTCTCTTTGTTTAACCTTTGTTACTTATTTCTGTGTGTATGGCTGCCCCTACACCATTCCTGACAAAATTAACAAGAAAAAATTACAGAAAATATATAGAATAGTGTATATTAATAGTAATGCGCAATCAGACTTAAACTATAACCACCAGGTGCATCAAATGAGGGGAACTTTACCACTACCATAAAAGTGTAATGTGTAATGCTCACCATTTTCATACTTTTGCACTAAAAATTATATATGACAGAGCTGCTACCACTAGGAATTTAAGTATTTCTGCTTGCTCTAAAATAATGCATGAAGTCACAAGCTGAATGTTTTCTCTTAAGGCATTCTTTCTTAGTGGCATTAATGTAAATCACTAGTGGGAAAACATGTGCATTGCCTGTGTTTCATGTAGTATCCCAAAGTTGCCTCATTGGTGGCAAAGCAAATTCAGAAGATTAGTTGTTCATGGTAGAGCAGATTTACCAGAGGCAACTAATCTCATGTGCCATAGCCTTTTAGACAGTGGCGTGTTTGCAAGTCAGGATAGCAGTGTCTTTAGATTGTGTAGTGTAAGGCCCACTTAAATTATCCTAACTCTATCTCTGGTGTCAGACATGGTGCTTCTTAGCCCAGTACATTTCAGCCAGTTGGAAAGCTCAGCAAACTGCTCTCATAAGGGTAATGGCACACAAGGAGACACTGCAGGGGAGTAATCTCCTGTGAATTCTTTATCACTGCTTGGAAAACATAAGCAGCACTTCGTTTTTCTGAAGTCGCTATAAGCTTGATCGAGAGGAAATGCTGGCAATATAGTGATTCTCCAGTGGGAAGGCATATGCGGTGCTTCCAAAGTCACCTGAAGTATTCTGCAGGAGGAAACCTCACAACTTCAGTAAACAAAGTGATGTGTATGCCTTCCCACTGACGATTTACTTTATTGCCTGTGGGATGGCATTTCAGGGAGATTAGTCACCTGCAATAGCCGGGCAGCTAATCTACATGTGTGCCAGTTCCCTAAGGGCAGTGGCACATGGGGAGATTAGTTGCCCGTGATAAATCTTCGATATTGCGGGTGACTAATCTCCCTGAAATGCCATCCCACCAGCAAGAATGTAATTTGCCGATGGGATGGCATACATGTTGCTTCAGTTTCCTGGAGTCACCCGAAGTTGCCTCTCAAAGGAGCCAAACAATCGGATTACATTTGTGGTTATGGGGCAGTCTGTTCGGGGACCGCATCAACGAGCCGATGCGGTCCCCGATCCGACCGGATTTTCTAACCTGGCCGATCGAGATCTGGCCAATTTCAGACCAGATATCGGTCGGCCAGGCAGCTCTGTTCGGCCCATACACGGGCCGATTAGCTGCCGAAACGGTCCAAGGGACCGATATCAGCAGCTATAGTCAGCCCGTGTATGGGGACCTTAAGAGCAGCGTTTTTCAACCACTGTTGCCTGGTGTGCCGTAGGCAGGGCACCAATGTACTAGGGGGGCACTGCTCTTGGCACCAATGTACTAGGGGGGCAATGATGCTGGGCACCAATGTACTAGGGGGGCACTGCTCTTGGCACCAATGTACTAGGGGGCACTGCTGCTGGGCACCAATGTACTAGGGGGGCACTGCTGCTGGGCACAGAGTTAAATTTTTTAACATTTTCTAATTGTGGTGTGCCTCGTGATTTTTTTCATGAAACAAGTGTGCCTTTGCCCAAAAAAGGTTGAAAAACACTGCTTAAGAGTACAAGGTAAATGCTGTTTAGCACATTTAGCACAAATCTAAGGCAATAGCAAAGTCACTTTTTACATCAAACTAAATATACAGGAAAAGGATCTGTTGTTTAGAAAGGTTGGGACTTGTTTTTGTACTCTTGACAGCCATTCCAAAACACAGAAAGTATGCTGGATTGGTTAAAGTGAGTAACCAGGTAGGACTGTATAAGACTACACTGGACTGAATAAGCCCCTACGCAGGCACCAGCCTTTCCCTGTGCCTGCAATGTCCTGGGTGCAGGCACACAAAGTGTTTTTTTTCCTGAAATGCATTTAGGAGCCGAAATCCACTCAGTGTGCCTGCACCTGGGTCCATGCAATAGCTCTGGTCGCAGGCACCGGGAAAGGCTGGTTTTATCTGCAGGCCAAGAATCAGCCCCATGTAGCATTAGCCTAAAGGAACAATGAATCTGGCAAGATGGAAGACTGCACTGATCTCCACTGAAATGTATTGTACCATGTTTGTTTGTATCTATATAAATAATAATTGCTTCCATATTATTGGTTGCTTAGTCAATATGGTTAAGGTTTTTTTTTTTTTTTTTTACTTTTTTAAATGATTTGGGTTTTTTTGTGATTGTTAAGAAGCTGATTGTGTTATTGTGTTGTATTTTACCAAGTTGCAAATGAAAGAATTCAATCTGTGCACTTTTTTTTTGGTAGGATATTTTGATTAAAAACAGATAAGAACCTCCTAATGTCATTCTTATTTTTATATTCTATTTTTTTGTGTTTTTTTTTTTTGTGCACTGAGAGTAGACAGCGCTTCTGTTCAGCTGAATGCCCCGCTGCTTTTTAAGTGTTTACTACAAGAGCTTTCAGATAAACTGGGCCTTGGGAGCCCAGAAGGACTGGGCCAGTTTTAAGGAGTTGGCATCATAAACTGTACCAGTGGCCTTGGAGGGGACCTGCTTGTTAGCTTAGCTCTCGCCAAATTTTCCTCTCTGAAAACAGCAAAGCGGAGAGATGGCAGGGATTCTTTTCAGGCTTAATCACACTTCAGTCCTCACACCCAGCAAAGTTGCATCCATTTCTCTTTTTCTCAGTTCCTTTCTTCTTTTCCTCCCCTGTGCACTTGTGGCATTGCTTTGCTGCTAATTCTGAAGCTAGTATGCTTAAAGGAACCAATATCGGCATATATTTCTTGGGTTAAGGTGCACAAATAAGTATGACACTTTCCTCTAGGCAAAGGAAACCTACCGAGATGGAAAAATCATGAACTGCTATAATTTAATGAGTGTTCCCACACCATCTGTCTATATTTAATAACTGTAAATGTTTTGAATATTTTTTTTCCCATTTATAATTTATATCACCTTCATAACTAACCAAGGCATTTCTCCCATGGAATCTTGTTTACAAATTTGTTGGTTCTATAGAATACAATTAATTTGCTGTCAGTACTACCTGCATTCTAACATGCTAAGAAAAGCCAATCGTTATTTTCAGACTGCCTCTCTTATATCTACCAGATAAACTTATTCTATTGTGGTGACTAAAGTTGGTCATACATTGAAATATTCGCTTGTTTGGTAAGGTCACCAAACAAGTGGATCTTTCCCCAATTTGCCCACCTTGAGGAGAGCGATATCAGGCTGATTTCATTGTTGATTTCATTGTTTGGCAGATTACAGTGACCACAATACAGGCCGTCAAGCTGATGTGGTTCTATCCCCAGTGGGATTTTTTTTTTTTTTTTTTTTATAAATTTTATTAATTTTAACAAAGTTGAATTTACAGCATACGAAGTTGAATAGAGAAAGTATATGCATATAATGTATCAAAACTCAATAGCACCCAGTGGGATTTTTATACCTGCCTGATAGATATCTGGACAATTTTCAGCAAGATATCTGTTTGGAGGTTTAAAAATTCCATCGGGCAAGGAACACATTTGCAAGTTGATATGGTCCTTTCTCAAAGGGCCTTCATAAGCATCTGTTATGATCCAGGCATTGGCCTGAAGGCCAGATCAGCCCTATTTGGTCCAACCTGTAAATAAGGATTACCTTATATAACCTATTTTATATTGGGTTTGTTAAAGTTTAATACTGTCTCCTGCTGGTCTTCTTCAAGAGAATAGTAGAGCAAGAGATTATTAGCATGGATCAAACTAAACAGATTTTGTACAGTGCCAAACTGTTGCCTTGTTTATGGTCTGAGAGCCACTGTGTAAAGGTGGCCACACACATGGCGATTTTTGATCTCTCGTGCGACCAGCGCAAAGATCGTTCCCACCCTCCACAGATGTTCAGGGCTGAATCGTCTGATATGGAGGTAGAAACAATAGGATTTCTACCTCCTTCTGCCGATTCAGCCCTGAAGGTAGATTTTGCTCAGGTGCCTTCAATGGCACCTGATCAAAATCTTTTAACCCGCCTGATCGGCGAGTCAACCGATATCCGCAGCCTTCTGTGATATTGGTCGCCTTGCCAAGTTGCCATACATGCACCGAATATCGTACGAAACCTCATCGGTGCGTGTGTGGCTAGCTTTAATGACCTTTCTGACTGCCTGGGTTAAGGTCCCCATACATGGGCTGATCCTAGCTGCCGAGATCAGTCCCTTAGACCGATTCGGTAGCTAATTGGCTCGTGTATGGGGACTACCGACGGGCCTGCCCAACCGATATCTGGGCTGAAATCGGCCAGATCTCGATCGGTCAGGTTAAAAAAAATCTAGTCGGATTGGGGGCCGCATCGGCTTGTTGATACGGTCCCCGGACCGACTTTGCCTATAATTCGATTGTTTGGCCCCATTCACTAACCTTTTAGTTCATTCCCTCTCCCAGCGTTAAGGGGCCATATAGCTCTGTGTATACATTTTGTTCAACTGGAGCAAAACAAATAGGACTTCTATTAAGGAATGTATTCTGCCTGATAGAATACAATATCTCTTCTGTAATTAAGAGAGTTGGCTTAAAATCTAAGCACAAGCCCTTGCCATTTCCTAGATTCAACACATGTCTCTGGCTTATAAGCAGGTGTTTAATATACAATAGCTTAACTGGGAAGGGTATTTCTTCCAAAATTAGTGAAAGAAATAAGACACTTTTCTTTTCATTGTTTTAATTAAAAAATATGTTTAACCCAATTCCTATTTGTTGACGTTGCGTTACGCAGTACTGCATTGAACAAGGTCATTTGTGTTCAGTCCTAACATCTGCACCTGATCTATAACCTATAAGGTCCAATTAGCAAGTAGAAGTTACTGGTAACCTGTCCAAAAGCAAACATTTGATTAGTTGTTATGATTTACTATACCTGATGTAAAGTTTGTCCTGTTTAACTGTAGCAATTATTGCTGAAAGCGGCGGTGGGAATATTAGCGCCAGAGCAACACAATAAAAACAGTTGAACAGACAATAAGCTATGTTTAAATTCTTTGTAGCACTTTCTAAGCCACAGGTATGCAATTTATATTTTTTAATTTGTAGTGCCCAATGCTGATATGAATGGCAGAAAAATAAATGCTGAATGAACCTCTACTAATTGGTGGTTTCTGTATACAGAACATTAACACTCACCAACGGCTTTTGTTATTTAGCATTCTTCTACCTAATGGTTGTTAAAGTAAGCTTTTAGGATTAAATTAGTTTATGTCTGAAAGGAAAGAAGAAAAATAAAATCTGTGGCTGTTGTGTTTAATGAAGCCTCGTCTGAACCCAAAACTTCTCAGTGCTGCTAAAGCTGACAGCTTGCCAAGGGCTTTTTTTCCTACACTATACAAACTAAGTCTCAGTGGTGCCATGGGCTGAAATGCTGGAGAGGTTTTTATTAGAGGTTTCATACAGCTGAGCCTCATTCTGTAAGGCTGTTACTGGGCATCTCGCTGCCAATTCTTGTGCATTAAGTTATAACCAAGACACATCAGGGTTTTGCTGGTTAACTGTTTTCTTTCATCTTCTCGGAAAGATTAGGTAATGGTTATCAAGCCTTGTTCCCCTAGAGATTAATTCTCTTAATTGAAAATCCATGCAAGATATGAGAGCTACAATTATGTTTATTTCTTGCCTGTAAATAGCCATTTGCTGTAATGGCGAGCCAAACTATAAGTGCTAAACTTTGTATATACATAGCGTTACTTAATACCTAATAAAGATATTAATGTACAAAATTGAATTTTTACTACTGTCAAACTGTATTGCTTGTTTGCTATGGTTAAATGTCCCCATACACGGGCTGATAGTAGCTGCCGATATCAGTCCCTTGGACAGATTCGGCAGCTAATCGGCCCGTGTATGAGCACTTCCGACGGGCCTGCCCGACCGATATCTGGCCTGAAATTGGCCGGATCTCGATCGGACAGGTTAGAAAATCTAGTCGGATCGGGGACCGCATTGGCTCGTTGATGCAGTCCCCGGACTGACTTCTCCTATGCCCATCGTTGTAATCCGATCGTTTGGCCCCAGGGCCGTAGGTG